>NC_085048.1:116767660-117067660 GCF_963662255.1 Cinclus cinclus
CCCAACCCCACCCATGTCCCTTGGGGGCACTTGACAGGGTTGCCTGGAATTCAGCTGATTTGACCCCCCCTTGAGCTCAGGCTCCAGGTGAGATTTTCAAGCAGGAGAAGGCAGAGGCCAGAAGCATTCGCAGCCCATGCCGAGGCAGCCCTGTGCCCACGGTGAACATCTCTCCCTGCAGAATCTCAGTTCCTTTCAGAGCCTCAGCAGTGGCCTCTGCAAGTTCTTTTCCCGCAGGAAAGGCTGCACATCCCTGCCTTCAGCACACCTCCAGTGGGAGCCACCTGTGAGAAAGCTTTCCATCCCTTCTGCACTTCCAGCTGGCTCCCTGAACAACTCCCACCTTCATCCAAAAAAAAAAAAAAAAAAAAAAAGAACCTTCATCCCAGCCAAACCTTTGATTTTAAGGCATCTCTGCAGGGTAGTGCTTGGGATCTGATATGTGTGAGGGCAGATGCCTTGGCTTTAATGCTGCTGCTGCTGCTGCATGGATGATGGCCTCAGGCTGGAAGGGAAGGGATTGGGGGTGGCCGGGACAGACCCGGCAGCTGCGTGGGAGCTCTGGGAGGTGGGAACGGGGAATTGCTGTCCGAGCCCCTCTGCAAGCGGCCCGTGCTGCCATCAGCAGGAAATGCCAGCTGTTCCCGGCGGTGCTTTTGGGCTGTCAGTGGGTCTCTGTCCGGGCTGAAGCATCTCCCAGGTACCTGTTCAGAGCAGCCCCCGGCCCAGGATCCGCAGGCAGCCCTCGAGCCGCGTCCGTGCCGGCGCTGGCCGGGACGCCACCGGCGCCCTTCCCCAGGGTGTGTGCTCGGCACAGGCAGGACACTGCAGGCACAGCCCAAGGACGAGAGGTGCCGGGTTCCCTTTCAGGTCCCTCCTGGCCTCCTCCTGCCCCGAGTTCCCTGACAGCTGGGACACACAGAAACACCAAGGAACGTTGCTGGCAGCGAGCAGGAGACACAGAGGCCTCTGTACAGCTCTGGGCCAGAAAAGCAGCCCCAGCTTCAGCAGCTGCCATCGTTTTGGCCTGGCAATACTCACCTGCAGGAACTGTTCTGTTTACTTGAGAGTCAGATTTTAGGATGCCTCTCAACTCCAGTATATCCTCAATATATCCCGCGATCTGGAAGTAAAGGGGAAAATTCTCAGCTGAATTTTAATAAAGGAAGTTTTACCATTACGGAGTTTGTTTTGTTTTTTGTTTTTTTTTTTTTTTTTGCGTTGCAAAGCAAGGGGGAGGGGGAGCATCTCACCTGGCAGGTGTTGGAGAAGCAGCCCGAGTGGAACCGGGCCGGGCCCCCGCCGAGCAGCTCCTCCCACCCACGGTGATCCAGCCCCTCCCGTTCCACAGGGGTGCGGCCGGTGGGAGCCCCACGGCTGGGCGGACACGGGGAAGGGGGATCCAGGAGCTGCTCTCCTCCGGGGGCTCCGCACACCTGCGGGATGAGGACACCGGGAGCGGCGGGACTTGGGGTTGCCGGGGTGGCACGGCGTTCCCCGTGCCCCGGCCGGTTCCAGCCGCGCTTCCGGCGTCCTGCACCGGGAGATTCCGCCGCCGTTCTCCCGGGCACGGTTACCGCAGAGCCCCGGCTCCCTGCGGCCGCAGCGGGATCACGGCCCGAGTCCCACGGCCGCTGCGGCCGGAGCAGGAGCGGCAGCGCCGGGCTCGGCCCCGGCGCCCGTCCCCGGGCGGCTCCTGCTGCCCGCGGCGATCCCGATGCCGTCCTGCGATCCGCACCCGGCCAGCCCAGGGAGAGGCGGCACCGCTCGGAACCCCCAGCGGACCCCGACAAGACCCAGAGCCGAGCCCTGGCCCCCCCCCCCCCAGCCGAGGAGCCGAGCACGGTCGGGCTCCGCGCAGCGCCGGGAGCGGGCCCCTGGGTTTGGGATCGGGCGCAGCGGCTCCGAGCGATGATCCCACCGCATCCCGAGAGGAACATCCGCGTCGACGGAGCGGGGCGGGGAGCGGCTCGGCCGCAATTGAAGGGCGCGGGCGGGGCGGGGGCCCCCGGGGGGGGGGGCGGCACCTGCCCAGGGTGCGGGGGCCCCCAGAGCGCCTGCGCGGGGCGGGGCTGAGGGGATTTAAAACCGCGGGGAGAGCCCGGCGGAGCCATTTGCTCCTCGGCGCTCGGGATGGGGAGGCCCGGAGGCGTGTCTCGAGCAGGCTCGGTTGCCTTTGTGTTTACTTTTTCTTATTTCTTCTTTTTCTTCTTTCTCTTTTCTCTTCTCCAATACCTTCCTCCTCTCCCTACCCCCCTCCTCCCTCCCCCCCCCCCTACCCCCCCCCCTTCCCTCTCCCCCCTAGCCCTCCCCTCCCTCCCCCCCGGCCCGGCCCCCCCCCATCCCGGTACCCCTCATGCCCCTACTCACCCTACCCTACCCTACCCTACCTACCCCACCGTACCCCTAACTTCTCCCGCTCTTCCTTCCACCCTTGCTTCCCATCAATCCTGGCTCCCGCTGCCCCCTCTCCGTTTCCCCTCTCCCCCAGTCTACCGCCGCCCCATTCTCTCCTACCTTCCTTCAATCCTCCGCCTCCTTCGTCCACTCTCCCGTTCCTCCCACTCCATCTTCCCCTCTCCCTGCTGCCCTGCACACCCCGACACCCTCACCTGCCCTCTCCCCTTGGCTCACCCACCCCGACCAGCCCCTCTGCCCCCCTATTCCTACCTCCATCCCCCCTTTCCCTCTGTCTTTCCCCCCGCAGCCGCGGGGTTCGGGTGCCGGATAATAAAGGCCCGGAGGGGCCGGAGCCGCGCCCCTCCCTTGAGTCCCCCAAAAGGGCCGGAGCCGCAGAGAGCGGCTCCCCCCAGCAGATTCCAACACTGCCCTACACTGCCGGGGTTCCGGGTTTCCCTACATCACTCTGGGGGGGGGGTGGGGGTGCGGGTGCGGGCTGGGGGTCGGGGTGGGCCCCCTCCTCAGGAGGGGGTGCTGGGATGGGTTGGGGGGTGTTTGGGATGGACCCCCCTCGATAGGAGGGGGTCCTGGGGGGAGGGCGGGTTAGGGTGGGGGGCGGGGGTGGGAGGGGTCCCCTCCGGAGGGAGGGGCCCCTGGGGGGGGGGGCGGGGGTGGGAGGGGGTCCCCTCCGGAGGAGGGGCCCCTGGGGGGGGGGGGCGGGGGTGGGAGGGGTCCCCTCCGGAGGAGGGGCCCCTGGGGGGGGGGCGGGGGGGTGGGAGGGGTCCCCCTCCGGAGGAGGGGCCCCTGGGGGGGGGGGCGGGGGTGGGAGGGGTCCCCTCCGGAGGAGGGGCCCCTGGGGGGGGGGGGGGGCGGGGGTGGGAGGGGGTCCCCTCCGGAGGAGGGGCCCCTGGGGAGGGGCGGGGGGCGGGCCCCCTCCGGAGGGGGGGGTCGGGGTGGGAGGGGCTGGGGGGGGTTCGCCTCCCCCGACCCCTCCCACCCCGGACCCTCCCCTCCGGACGGGGTCCGCTCCCCGGACCCTCCCCAGGACCCCCCTCCCCCGGACGGGACCCCCGGGGGGCGGGGGGAGGGAGTGGTGGGTGGGGTGGCAGGTGGGGAGGGGTGTCCTGGTTTGGCTGGTGTGTTACTTTTTTTTTTTTTTTTTTAAAATGTGTGTTCACATTGCAGAGTGACGTGACACCCCCTCCTGTTCCCCCCCACCCACCCCGCCCCCCCGCCCCCCCGGGGGTCCCGTCCGGAGGAGGGGGGTCCTGGGGAGGGTCCGGGGAGCGGACCCCGTCCGGAGGGGAGGGTCCGAGTGGGAGGGGTCGGGGGAGGCGAACCCCCCCCCAGCCCCTCCCACCCCGGACCCCCCCCTCCGGAGGGGGCCCGCCCCCCGCCCCCCCCAGGGGCCCCTCCTCCGGAGGGGACCCCTCCCACCCCCGCCCCCCCCCCAGGGGCCCCTCCTCCGGAGGGGACCCCTCCCACCCCCGCCCCCCCCCCAGGGGCCCCTCCTCCGGAGGGGACCCCTCCCACCCCCGCCCCCCACCCTAACCCGCCTCCCCCCAGGACCCCCTCCTATCGAGGGGGTCCATCCCAAACACCCCCCAACCCATCCCAGCACCCCCTCCTGAGGAGGGGGCCCACCCCGACCCCCAGCCCGCACCCGCACCCCCACCCCCCCCCCAGTGTGATGTAGGGAAACCCGGAACCCCGGCAGTGTAGGGCAGTGTTGGAATCTGCTGGGGGGAGCCGCTCTCTGCGGCTCCGGCCCTTTTGGGGGACTCAAGGAGGGGCGCCGGCTCCGGCCCTCCGGGCTTTATTATCCGGCACCCCGAACCCCGCGGCTGCGGGGGGAAAGACAGAGGGAAAGGGGGGATGGAGGGTAGGAATAGGGGGGCAGAGGGGCTGGTCGGGGTGGGTGAGCCAAGGGGAGAGGGCAGGTGAGGGTGTCGGGGTGTGGCAGGGCAGCAGGGAGAGGGGAAGATGGAGTGGGAGGAACGGGAGAGTGGACGAAGGAGGCGGAGGATTGAAGGAAGGTAGGAGAGAATGGGGCGGCGGTAGACTGGGGGAGAGGGGAAACGGAGAGGGGGCAGCGGGAGCCAGGATTGATGGGAAGCAAGGGTGGAAGGAAGAGCGGGAGAAGTTAGGGGTACGGTGGGGTAGGGTAGGGTAGGGTAGGGTAGGGTGAGTAGGGGCATGAGGGGTACCGGGATGGGGGGGGCCGGGCCGGGGGGGAGGGAGGGGAGGGCTAGGGGGGAGAGGGAGGGGGGGGGGTAGGGGGGGGGGAGGGAGGAGGGGGGTAGGGGAGGGGAGGAAGGGAGGGGAGAAAGAAGAAATACAGAGAAAAAGAAGTAATAAAGAAAAGAAACACAAAGGAAAAGAGCTGTAGAGCCCGGCTCGGGCAGCACCTCCCCTCCCGAGCGCCGAGGAGCAAATGGCTCCGCCGGGCTCTCCCCGCGGTTTAAATCCCCTCAGCCCCGCCCCGCGCAGGCGCTCTGGGGCCCCGCACACCTGGGCAGGTGCCGCCCCCCCCCGGGGCCCCGCCCCGCCCGCGCCCTTCAATTGCGGCCGAGCCGCTCCCGCCCCGCTCCGTACGCGGATGTTCCTCTCGGGATGCGGTGGGATCATCGCTCGGAGCGCTGCGCCGATCCCAACCCAGGGGCCGCTCCCGGCGCTGCGCGGAGCCCGACGTGCTCGGGCTGGGGGGGGGGGGCCAGGGCTCGGCTCTGGGTCTTGTCGGGGTCCGCTGGGGGTTCCGAGCGGTGCCGCCTCTCCCTGGGCTGGCCGGGTGCGGATCGCAGGACCGGCATCGGGATCGCCGCGGGCAGCAGGAGCCGCCCGGGGACGGGCGCCGGGGCCGAGCCCGGCGCTGCCGCTCCTGCTCCGGCCGCAGCGGCCGTGGGACTCGGGCCGTGATCCCGCTGCGGCCGCAGGGAGCCGGGGCTCTGCCGGTAACCGTGCCCGGGAGAACGGCGGCGGAATCTCCCGGTGCAGACGCCGGAGCGCGGCTGGAACCGGCCGGGGCACGGGGAACGCCGTGCCACCCCGGCAACCCCAAGTCCCGCCGCTCCCGGTGTCCTCATCCCGCAGGTGTGCGGAGCCCCCGGAGGAGAGCAGCTCCTGGATCCCCCTTCCCCGTGTCCGCCCAGCCGTGGGGCTCCCACCGGCCGCACCCCTGTGGAACGGGAGGGGCTGGATCACCGTGGGTGGGAGGAGCTGCTCGGCGGGGGCCCGGCCCGGTTCCACTCGGGCTGCTTCTCCAACACCTGCCAGGTGAGATGCTCCCCCTCCCCCTTGCTTTGCAACGCAAAAAAAAAAAAAAAAACAAAAAACAAAACAAACTCCGTAATGGTAAAACTTCCTTTATTAAAATTCAGCTGAGAATTTTCCCCTTTACTTCCAGATCGCGGGATATATTGAGGATATACTGGAGTTGAGAGGCATCCTAAAATCTGACTCTCAAGTAAACAGAACAGTTCCTGCAGGTGAGTATTGCCAGGCCAAAACGATGGCAGCTGCTGAAGCTGGGGCTGCTTTTCTGGCCCAGAGCTGTACAGAGGCCTCTGTGTCTCCTGCTCGCTGCCAGCAACGTTCCTTGGTGTTTCTGTGTGTCCCAGCTGTCAGGGAACTCGGGGCAGGAGGAGGCCAGGAGGGACCTGAAAGGGAACCGGCACCTCTCGTCCTTGGGCTGTGCCTGCAGTGTCCTGCCTGTGCCGAGCACACACCCTGGGGAAGGGCGCCGGGGCGCCCGGCCAGCGCCGGCACGGACGCGGCTCGAGGGCTGCCTGCGGATCCTGGGCCGGGGGCTGCTCTGAACAGGTACCTGGAGATGCTTCAGCCCGGACAGAGACCACTGACAGCCCAAAAGCACCGCCGGGAACAGCTGGCATTTCCTGCTGATGGCAGCACGGGCCGCTTGCAGAGGGGCTCGGACAGCAATTCCCCGTTCCCACCTCCCAGAGCTCCCACGCAGCTGCCGGGTCTGTCCCGGCCACCCCCAATCCCTTCCCTTCCAGCCTGAGGCCATCATCCATGCAGCAGCAGCAGCAGCATTAAAGCCAAGGCAATCTGCCCTCACACATATCAGATCCCAAGCACTACCCTGCAGAGATGCCTTAAAATCAAAGGTTTGGCTGGGATGAAGGTTCTTTTTTTTTTTTTTTTTTTTTTGGATGAAGGTGGGAGTTGTTCAGGGAGCCAGCTGGAAGTGCAGAAGGGATGGAAAGCTTTCTCACAGGTGGCTCCCACTGGAGGTGTGCTGAAGGCAGGGATGTGCAGCCTTTCCTGCGGGAAAAGAACTTGCAGAGGCCACTGCTGAGGCTCTGAAAGGAACTGAGATTCTGCAGGGAGAGATGTTCTCCCGTGGGCACAGGGGCTGCCTCGGCATGGGCTGCGAATGCTTCTGGCCTCTGCCTTCTCCTGCTTGAAAATCTCACCTGGAGCCTGAGCTCAAGGGGGGGTCAAATCAGCTGAATTCCAGGCAACCCTGTCAAGTGCCCCCAAGGGACATGGGTGGGGTTGGGATGAGGGTTTTAAACGGGAAATTCTTTGGCATACACACCTGTCCCTGTCCCGATGCTGCTGAGCTTCCTTGGAAGCTCTGCTGGTTTCTTGGCACAGCTGGCGTTCAAGGGGCAGCTCTGCCTGGGCATGGCCACGCTCCATGAAGCACTGGGAGGTTATGGCAGTGGGAATTGAGCAGGGAATTTGGGGCTATGGGATCACTGTCAGCTTTGCTAGTTCCCATCAGTTAGCCCCAAATCTGGGCACTGCACAAAGAACAATGTTCGTGCTCCCCTGTCGGCTCAAGCCCCTGGGCTGGGAAGTTTTGGGAGTCAAATGTATGGAATTATGCAAGTCACAGCAACTGGCATCACCCACGGGGAGAATCCAAGTCCCAAACAATTCCTCCACAATCCACTCTGGGGGATAACAGCCTGTGCCTGCCAGGAGCTCTGACTCTGCTTTTCCTACCAGCTCCTGAGCAGTATCAGGGCCACCATGAGGGCTTCAACATCCAGATAAACCCCAAATCTCACACAATGACTAATCCAAATAAAGAATTGCATTAATCAAAACTGTTATGAATTCTGTGACAACACTGTAATGGACTGCCAGGAACCTCATTAATGCTCTTGTTCTCATTTTTTTTAATATTTACAGAAGCTGCAAAATGAAACATTAAAACTTATAAACAAGTCAGAGGACAAGCAGGGCTGCCTTTGGATCGCCCCTCACCTCTGCTCCCACTTTGTGCAAACACAACTTGGGCCGAGGACTGCGAACTCATTATTGCCTCAGCCTCTCCCTCCAAAAGATCCCCTCCCTCTTTCCCTGCAGGTGAACTCCGATCCACTCCTCACCTGCACTGCTCATCCAAGTGTCCAGTCTGTGACCCCAGCGAGGTCCCTTTGCCTTTCTCCTGCCCCTCTCCAGCCCCAGGCCGCTCCCCTGCTCGCTCTCTCCCGTGGGCCTCATCCCACACGGAGCCTCTCCTCCCTTCCTCGCCGGCTGCTGCCAGGGAAGGAGGACACGCAGAGTCCCGAGGGCTCAGCCCTGCCTGCTAGCCCTGGAGAGCCCTGGCTGCGCTCCCCAGGGCCCTCGCAGAAATTTCCCAGAGAAATTCTCTGCCGGGCTCCCTTCACCTCCCTCGGCAATCCCCTCAGAAATGCCTCCTCGCTCCCCTGGACATCCCCTCGGCATTTTCCTACACAAACACCTCTCGTGTCCCCTCTCAATGACCCCGGGCTTTGCGGCTCCATCCACGGCACGACCCGTGCCCGCTGCTCGTGCTTCACCCGACCACAATCAAGAGCAAATGTTGGCTGGGCTTTCAGAACTGGAAAGGACTTGCAAGCAAAAGAAATCACCTTTTTTCCTTCTTTCTCCTGCTGGACTTGCCTCTGGGGATGCGTGCTGAGCTCTCGCTGCAGGGGACTGTCAGGCCTGAATGGCTGGGAGTTCGTCCTCTTCTCCCTGGGCAAGCAGAAATTGGCATTCATTACACCACACAAATGCTTTCTGAAACCTTTCCCCTCCCCTGTCCTTTGCTGCTACATCTTCTCTCGCTGCCTTGGAATTGACAGCTGTATCCCTGATGTCATTTCCCCTGCCTGACTTCTGTGCAGCTCCAAGCTGGGACAAACTGGGATAACTTAAAGGGGGACAGAGGTGAGACTGTCAGCTGGATTTTTCTCCAATTTCTAATTACACCATAACCTCCTCCAATTCCCCAGGGAGAAGAGCACAAACTCACAGCCATTCCGGGCTGGCAGTCGCTGAGGGAAATGCGACACAGTATCAATAAATAAGTGACCTTTCCTGGGAGCAGCCATCACCCCAGTCCTCCAGCCTCGGCGAGCTGCTGCAGTCAATGGACCCAACTTCCAAGGCTTAACCTACATTTCCGTCAGCTCTCGTTCGAAAGCTCCCGCACAGTAAATCACACGACAGAATTTTAAAATGGCACCAAGAATAACAGAGCCCAGGCCAAACCCAACCACCCCCATCGCTGCTCCACCCCGCTCTTGGCAGAAACAGTCGTATCCTTTAGAAATCCTCTCCTTCCCCTGCTACTCAGTCCTTCGCTGCCCATCCCCACAGAGGATTTACTCCACCTTTGGCTCCCCACACACCTCTCTCCCCAGCACAAATCCCACTTGGCACAGACACAGACGGAGCAGACCTAAGGCCATGGATCCAGCAGCAGCTGCGATTCCGAGCTCCCCGTTCCCCGCACAGCTCATCCATCCAAGCACTCCCGGCAATCTCACCTCAGCCCGGACTCTCTGTTCCTCAGAGGCAAACACGGCCTGATGGGGCACGGCTCTGGCACCCCATTTCCTCCGGCTGCTGCCGACCTGGAAAGCCACGGGGAAACGCAGTCCCCCGGAACCTCACGTCCCTGGATACCAGCAGAGCCGCAGTTTCACCCAGATCCCAGATTCCATAGATCCCATCCCAGCGGGGAGGAAAAGGGGAACCCTGCGGGGGCAGGACCGGGAGCCCTCCAGTGCAGAGCCCTGGTGCTGAAGCCTCTTGGCTCTGGCTCCTCAAACAGCACAGCTTTTGGCAAAGATGAGAGGAGTGGAACCATTTCTCTGGTCCTGGAAGAGAAGAAAAGAAAATGAAGTCCCCTGCAGAAGTCAAAGGATCCCAGCTTTTACACTTCTGCTCTGATTGCTCACTGTGGGGCTGGATCCAAGACAGGTGACACCAATTCAAATATAAAAGTGCCCCTCTCCAGCATTTTTGTTCCTAACCCTTTCAGACAGTAAAGGGATGCTCGTTTTTCTTATTGCAGTCTTTGCTCCATTTTAACAGAACCATTTTCATGCCAGACCCCACTTGTCACTCACTCAATCCTCCTTCACCACTGGACTTTGCACAAAGGGATACCCGGGGTGCTGCATCACAAGAAATCCTAAAGAGAAACCCCTCCAAAACCTGACAGAGGAAGGTTTCAAGGCACTGCAGAACACAGACACAGCTGTTCAGGACTTCTCAGGCCACACCAATCCTGTCGCATCCACCTGAGCTCTGCAGGTGAGCTGTGCAAAGGCTCCCCTTGCTCCAAGGCCATCGCTGTCTGAGGCCACAGATGTCCCCCCTGGGCAGCACCTGGAAGCAACGTGGGAAAGGGGATGGGGGGAGAGGGACGGTGGACAGAGGAAGGGGGAAGGAATAGAAGGGCTTATCGGGGTAGGGAAAGGAGAGGAAGGATGGGGGGGGTCTGGTTTGGGGGGAGAGAAGGGGAGGATTTTGGGGAGAAAAACAGGAATACGAGGAGGAGGAAGAAGGGTGTGGGGGGGGAGAAGGAGGGGAGGCCGAAAGGGGAGGGGAAAGGGTCGGCTTTGGGGAGGAGCGGGGAAGGAGGGAAAGAAGGGGAACACGAGGAGGAGAAAGGAGGTGGAGAGGGTTCGCGAAGAAGGGAAGCCCAAGTCCGTCGTGTCCCTGTGCACGGAGCTCCGACAGCAGACACCCGTGCGCGCCGCCCTCTCCCCTGAGCCGGACCGGGGCTGCTGCCGGCGCCGGCTCCGGCCCTTGGGCTCCGGCTCCTGCCCGCGTCCGCGGGGGCTCCCGGGGCCGGAGGAGCGGGGCGGCATCGGGGCCGGGATGGGGACCGGGCTCGGTGCAGCCACCAGCCATGCCTCTATCGGTCGGTCGGGGTCCTTTTGCGGCCGCCGTCTCGAGCGTGGGTGGCTCTCTCACATCGCAGGGTCCCGGCCTGCGATCGCTTCCGCCATCCTAGGAGCACGCACGCAGTTCCTTCCATTCTTTGTCCACAAGGCGGCAGCACTGCCCGGGCTCCGGCTCCGGGCACGGCTGCAGTACCGATCTCTTCCCACAAGGCGGCAGCACTGCGGCCGAGCTCAGCCCGGGGCTGGGGACACAGACAGACAGACCGACACAGGGGCAGCGAACGGGACACAAGGATCCCGTGGGAATCAATGGCACGGGGAGCACCACAGAGCCACAGGGAATAGAACAGGAACACGAGTGAGGCACGGAGAAGGACAGACAAAAAGACAGAGTCCCAAACACGCAGCAAGGACTGGAGGACACAGAGACAAAAAGGGAAGTAAGGACCCGGAGAGGAATCGACCACGGCCCGTGCCGGGGAGGGCAAAGACGGGCAAGGAGCAGCACAGGGATGGAGACAGAAAGGCACGGCCCGCAGGACAGAGGCTCACCTAGAGAGGGTACAGTCAGGGAGCAGCACTGGGCAGCAGGTGCACACAGGTACAGGCAAAGGGACACGAAAGGGACAAAATCACAGTCATGATGCAGGACAAAGAGAAAAGGAGAGGAAGAAAGAAGGAAAGATAAAGAGGCAGGCAGAACAGGGAGAGGGATTGAGAAACATTAATTAAATAATTATTGAGGGTTTATTCCTTAAAAGAAAAAGAAGAACAAGAGAGAGTGAAGTAGTGAAAGGGAATGGGACTGGGAGCACACAGGACAATAAAGGAACACAAGAAATACACTGGACAGAGAGAAGAAAAGGGGTGGAAAGTTCGATACAAGGCTGGAAGAAGAACAGGAACAAACCCCAGGACTAATTATTACAGAGCGTGGCTGGCGAACGTGTCAACAACCAGCAGCTCAAACAGAACAGGTCACGCTCACGGCTCGGCCCGGGACTCATCAATGAACATCTGGCTCTGGGCAGGGCCATAAAGCCCCTGATGGAACACCAGGTGAAAGCTGAAGGGTTGATGTGCTCCAGCTCTGGTCCTGCTCAGCCCCAGTCCCAGCCTGTGCTGCCAGTGAGCACCCTGATCTCCTTTCTCTGTGAAATTTCACCTTCGTGCATTCTCATCCCCTCCTGGTACCTCAGTGTGCTCGGAATGAACATGGTGAGAGGCTGAGAAGTGTTTTGCACAGCACAATGAATAAAATGGTCTAATTTTCAGAAGACAATTGAGAACAGACAGCAAAAAAACTGCCTTGAGGGTACAGAAGTTTCCTAAGAACTCTCCTGGAACAGGAAAAGAGAAGAAACCACACAGACTTTCAATGCAAGACTCTAAAACCAGCAAGAGATTTATTCTTGTGTATTAAATGTTAAAAATCACATGCATAATTATAGAATAGTTTATAGTTAAAAAAATATTTCAAAAACCAACCCTGACAGTTTACCTGCAACTGCTATAAAACATCTATATATCTATATATATCTATATATATATATATCTATATATATACACCTATATATATATATATAAATATATATATATATATATATAAACATGATTATTTTCTGTAATCAAAAACATTAGACAAGGATGCAACCATCCAGGTAATGCTGAATGAACTGATGCCCTGCATTGGACGGTCTTGTCAAACTCCTGCAGGTGGGACTGAGCTGGCCCTGGCCAGTTCAGACACACTCGTCCCACACTAGGACTCAAATCCCAGTGACAGCCATGGAAATGACGAGTGCAAGAAAACTGTATTTTGCACACTACAGCCAAGACCTGTGAAGGGCCACAGTAGAATGTGCTGCAAAAGAACCCATTTTACAAGGTATGCAGCCTCCTGGGCTGTCTCCTCAGACATGCTGGTGGAATATTCTGCATCACTGGCCACGTGCACGGCGCACCTGGGTCCTGTAAGCAATGTCAGAAATATCAGCACAGCATGTGTTTTACCAGGCACTTAAGGTTTAAGACCTGCTTTAGCTCCTAAGGAAGGCAGCCAACAAAGGTGTTTGTAACCATTACCAAGGAACAGACATAAAAATGACACGTTGCTGGTTTTAAGCAGCCGAGTCATTGCTGTTCTGGAGGATGGCCCCATATGGGTCACTGTTAATGCGCTTGTAGACAAAGTGGAAGACCTGGGGCTGAGGACGGCTGTGCAGCTCCGCCTTGATCTTCTGAGGGTACGTATCCTCCGTCAGTTGTTGCCAGGTGTCATCAACAAAAAGAAACAGCCTGTATTCTTCTGGATTTGCCACTTTAAACTTCTCAGCACAAAGCTGACATACGTCTTCGGTAGTGATATATGGCCTTACTAGCAAAGTCTTTCCCGTGCAGCCACTGGTAACTTCCTGGAATGCAACACGAAGGTAGTTCTGTGCAACAAGAAAGCAGACATCAGGAACTCAAAAAACACTCAGCCTCTGAAAACTGAAAAGTCAGCCACAAAAAGCAAACCTCTCCATGCCCCAGCTGTGATACACACCCTGGTAATTCCCGGGCATCGCGGTCATCCCTTGAGCTGCGGCCTGCTGTCTAAACCTGGCCTAAACCAGCTTCACAAGACAGCATTTCATCGTTTTTACAGGGATTCAGAAAGAAAATTTACTCTGCACAATTCGAGTAAATGAACGTGATCTTGAGGCAAAAGCTGCATCTTTTCTCCTGTAGAAACTGACACAGGCCCACAGCTCTGCTAACACGGGCACATTCTGAATAGGCCCCAAGGGGACGTGCAGTTTCACCTGCTTCCTGCCTGTTTTTCTCTTGAGGTGATTTTATGATAATGCTGTATTCCCCTGTTGTATGCTTTACACTCAGAAATGGGTCCTGGAGCCTTAAGCTGGGTCCAGGGGAGGGGTGGGAGCCGGGGGAACTCTGGCACCGGTGGCGTTCAGGCACTCGCTCCCCCCTGTGCTCGGCTTTGCGGCGCAGAGGGACTTACATTTCTGCTTTTGGCTACCTTGTGTTTTGTTAGCTGAGGCAAGAAGTTGTCCTGGGACTGCAACAGCAATCCTCTGGTGACTTCTGTGGCTTCCTCTGGAACTGCTCAGCCCAGTTTTGGTCCAGAACCAGACCACTGGTGGGAGCCGAACGCCGCATCCCAGCTCCGGACCTCGGGGGAAGCCGGGCCAGCTAGAGAGAGAACCCTAAGCCCACCAGTTTTCTCTGCAGTGAGGAGCTTCAACACCTAACAGTTACTCATTTCTTCCCATAACCTGTGAGCACTCTGTTTGTTACAGAAACATTTCACTTTCATCCAAGAAATTCCTTTTGTATTGGTGGGAAGGGAGTGCTGAAACCCATTTGCTATAGAGGAAATGTTCATTCCAGACAGTTTTCTTCTAAAATTGTCTCTAAACCAGAGACAGTTATAAAAACATTGCTGGAATTAAAGACTAAAAAGCAGTAGGATTGAAGGAGATAGAAAAAATTACAGTGAGAAAGAGTTGTTTATTGACTGAGCTGGCACCCATGGTTTGTATGCTGAATATATTAAGCATGTAAAATCCCAGTGATAGAAGTTTACATTTCACAGAAACAAACTGTGAAAAGCTAGGACTGAGAAGAACCTTCCAACGACTCAAGTTCCAAAGAACACTCTTGTCTAATCAAGTATTTCTTGATACCATGCAGACTGAACACTAAAGCTCTGCAATAGATTTTAAAAATTGGGACTGAACCTAACTGATCAGAACTAATCCATTTTTTTACCTGAAGAACTTGTAGAAAAAACGCAGCCCTAGATAAAGCAGAATACATTACATTTAATTTTTAAGGTAGCTACCACACACAAGACCTGCTTTAAAATGCAGGAGCTTTTAGATGGATGGGATTGCTGGAAGGAAAGGCTGACTTTTTTTACAGATGCCTGTAACACATAGACTAAGTATCAAAGAGCTGTATTTCATCATCATCAGAGTACTGGGGTTTTTGCTTTTCCATCCATTTGGGGAAGGGGAAAAGACAGCCCCCAGGGCCCAAGAGCCAGCAAGGCTGTGAGATTGCAGCACAGAAATGCCATGATCACACCCCGCTTCCTTAAGGAGAAAGATGACTGGAGCTGCAGGCGCATTCCATGCTGGTTGGAGGGAAGTTGCTCCATTTCAGGACTGCAAGACTCAGAGAGAGAAGAGAGAAAACAGCCATTCTGAGCAGACAGCAAAATGCTTGCATTTGTGCCAAGCACATGCTGGGGGTGGTGGGATCCACTGATTCCAGGCTCTCTTTTGAAAGAGACAACAGCAGGAGAAGCACTGGACGCACTCGGTGAAAGCTCTTCCCTGCCCCCTGCATATTCCAGCATCCAAGTGAACACTGAGCCTGCATCAAGTTCATTTGCAGAGAAAGAGAAGATGGAACCTCCTACAAGATCCTGTAGAAAGAATCATCTGTCATTTCCTCACCCAGAAGAAATACAAGGTGCTGGATGCTCCTACAGGAAGTGCAGAATTTTGCAGAAAGAACAAAGACTCCAGCTGCTGGAATCTGACACCTAAGTACAGGTCAGGAGGACACAACATGGATCCCAGGGAGATGGGACCGGTTTTGGGCATGGGATTTGCTCGTACTCGCTTCTCCTCTTCCTGACTGCAGACAGCTGAACTCCAAGGAGTAACTCCTTTCTTCCCAATTCCAACACTGCCTCTTTCAGCCCACAGATTTCTACACCTGAACAGTCAGTCCAAAGCAGATGGAAGAGATGCAGGCTTGGCTTCAGAAGATGAAGTGATAACCACTGCTTCGTTTTTCTCCAGCTGAAGGTACTGCCCTTACAAAACACAGGGGACAAAAAAACCCCACCACAAAACACAAACAGATGTGAGGACATCCATATTACAGAACTCTGCTACCTGCATAAACATCAAAACTGTCAGGGAACATTTCTACCACCTCTCCTCTTTGCTACCTGCTTTATGTCACCACCGGCTGCTGGGGAGTTGGGCTGATTTATACCCCTGGAAATCTACTTTTGATCTTTTGGAAAATAAAGCGTGCAAAACAGCTCAATTTAAGATACAATGCAGTTTGTCCTTGCTTTAGGTGACTTAAAAGGGAAGGTTAGAAAGCTCTATTATTTAGTGTTCTGTCAGACCATCATAATGAAACTGTTTGATAAAAAGTGCACAGACTTCAAGCCCAAGGCAAATTTGCCAGCCATAATTTCAGCACTGTTTCACTCCACTTGTGACCCCAAGGGAATTTGCTACAAATCATACCTCTCAAGTGGGAATTTCCAACAATACCATCATCCCATTTTCTATTTCAGCCCTAGGCTTTACCTGAAAATCATCGACTGAAGGTATTGTCCTGTTGGTTGTCCTCCTCTTGTGCCACTGCCGGAGAGTATCTCTGGCCTCTGAACTGAGCAGCTGGGCAGCTTGTTCTTCCTGGAAGTTCTTGATCAGTGAAAGTGCTCCATAAGCACTCGTCAAGTAGTAGCCTCCTGAGAAGGACAGCAAGGGAAGAACTTCTCAGAGCGGTCCCAGTCACAACTACAGGCAGTTTTCTTTGAGATACATAAATACACACAGAGAGGCACCCAGCCACACACACAGATATGAAAATTGCCAGAATATTTACACACAAAAGGAAAACCCTCCCTGGCTTGCACAACACTGGAGGGTGTGCTCTCAGCTGCTCAGAGACATGCAGGGGTTGCATGTGCTCCATATTACACAGTGGTACCCATGGCTGGGTCCTCTCATGCTGAGGAAAGCCATTTCCTTAAATGACTCCTGTCACTCCTTTAGCCTGAGTGTTTACTCCTTCTACTCTTGGAACACCAGTGTTTTGGTTTCTTCCCAAGCTTCAGAGGTGGATGAAATAAACATGGCTGTTGAAACAAAGTAAAAAATAATCTAACACAGTTCATCAACTTGAAAGCAACCACCCTCAGTGACAATAAAACAACAAGTGAGTGTGAGATTTGAACTCTGGAATCATCCCATAGAATTGCCTTTGTTTTTAAACAAAGGCTACTGATCTGTCACCTTCTTAGCATTCCCCAGAATGTCCAACTAGTTCAGGAGATGGTGTCTAAAGTCCTGCACACTCCCCCTTTATTACATGAGTAAAGAACAAATTAAAGCCACAAAAGAGTTGCCAGTGTACAAAAGAAGCTGCAGGTCACAAAGTAAAAGAGTCTCAACAGGAGGTAACAGTCCACAGCAACCAGGAGAAACAAAAGACATGCTGTCCCTATTTCTTTTCAAAGTCAACTATTTGGGTGGGAGTGTGCAGCTAAGAGGCAGCACAGTCTATTCAGAGGCATTCAGAGATGCATTCTATGCCCACAGTATTATTTTCTGTATTACTGACAGCATCCCTTCTCAGCCTTTAGCTCTGCAACAAGATGAACACATCAAATTCATGCAAGACCCATTAGACAAATTGGACAATACTATGCAGTTTAAATGCACAACCCCAAAGCACTACACAATTTTTTCTGCACAGCAGAGCTGAGCTAGTGCCAATGACAAGCCCAGCCAATGGAGAGACTTCCTTTGCTGCATTCAAAACAACAGGACTTAAAAGTCCAGTAAACCTTTCTTCTGTTCAAGCATGTTAATGGTTTCCAGCATCACATCTCAAGTATTTTCCATGCTAAGATTCCTAACAATGCACTCAAGAATGCTCTGTACCCCAAGCAAGGAAGAGACTAGTGCCAAATTGGAGGAATGGTGGCACCAATTCTCCCAGGCATACTGGCATGCAAGAGGATATGGCAATTCCAGAAAGCCAGGATATAGCATGAATAGGAAACAAATAAATATACCTAAACACACAGCTAAGCTTGGCTGCAAGAACCTTTAAAGTTCCTCATAAACCTTTTACGTTCTGGGGCCTATCTGGGCCTTGCAGAAAACTTCTTTGTTAAAAATGCTACCATGGAAAAACAGCAAGGAGGCAGATTTCCTTGCCTCTAGCAGACTTCAGCCCTCACTCAAGAAATGCCTCAGGAAACATATTGCTAGGGCTCATAAAAATATTTTGTGAGAAGCAAGTATTGGGTAGAAGCAAAGACCACTAAAGGAGGCAGTATTCTCAAAAGCACTTCTGCAAAGGTGCAAAGAAGTCTCCCAGAAGCTTTCACAAAGCACCAAACCCAAGCCTCATGATGTGCCTCAGAATTCGCTGAGTGCTGCTGCCCCATAAATGCTTTCAGGAAATTTTCAGGCCATTCAGCACCTGCACAGTGCATGTGTTTGCTCGCCGAGTCAAAAGAGGTTGGAAACAACAAATTTGCTCACAGAGCAATATAGAGCAGCAGATTTCCAGGTCTCTGGGGCTTGTGCTCTGCAAACTAGCCAGCAGTAGAAATGATGATGACATTCTCTTGTTATCAACATCGCTGTCATTAGGTGTCCCCTTAACAGGATTGGGAACAGCAACAGTGCTGTGAGGAAGAACACCCCCTCACTAGTCCTTCAGGCAGTTCTAGTAAAAATTAAAAAACAGATTACCTTCTCCATGCAGCAAGGATGGATCCAGCAACTCCATCATGTATTCAATTTCAGTGTCCAGCTCCAGCATATCACACTGGGCTAGCACATACGTCAACACAGGCAAGAAGTCATCAGCTCCATACAGCCTCCCTGTGTTGAAGGGAACACAGGCAGTGAGAGACAAACCACATTTTTTTACCAGTTCCCGTGTTTGAAAGGAAAGCACTCCTTTGTGCCTTCTCCACCCAACATGTCTGTATTACTCTAGAGCTCCCTGCCAATGTGCAGCAAAGAGAACATCACGTGACACTCACTGCACAGGAAACCAGCTCCATCCTGTACTTCAAACAAGCATAAATTCTAGGATGCACACCTTGAGGTGTGCAAGGGAAATTTAGAGACTGGGTTTACTCTGGCACCAGCTCAACTGGTGAAAAGGCTGCCATGCCAGTCTGGCCTGACTTTCAACTGCACTGCTACCACTGCCTAAGAGGTGATGAAGAGGAATTTTCTTTATACATCCGGGGAGCACATCCACTTTCTGGAAGCATCCAGACACAAATACCAGTCTCTGAGTATGACTCCCACAGCACAGAAGCCTGAATATTAAAGCTTTGCTACACCTTAGCTCATGACCTGTCATGGCAATGTGCAAGAGAGAATGTCAGAGTTGCAGCTATAAATTCATGCCATCCAGCACAGCATTTTGGACCACTGACTGTTCAACAGGTCGTAGCACCATTTCAATATTTAGGTTTCAAAGGCACTTTTGGATTCTTGCTACAGTGCAGAAATAGGCGTCGTTTCTGTTCCAAAAGCATGACAGAAAGTGTTCAAATGAGATCATTCAGTGGCACAGCAAGCCAAAAATACTGGATTAGAGGCTGCTTTTCTCCACCCACCAAGACAAAAACCTTGTAGTTGTCATGTTGCATACATGCTATTGAATTGCAAGAGCAAAATATAGGGTGTTACCTCTATAATTTGTAATTTGCAGAAAAATACTCATTTCGAATCAAGTGTTAAATTCAAGGCTCACAGGACAACCTTTCTGCCAGGCAACTTCAAAAGCCTACAGTTAAAGAAAGCTGCTCTTTTTCACATCTTTTTCACATCTTTTTCACATCATGCTTCACATCTGCAGGATGCTCCGCCTGGAATGCAGTAAAACAATGCCCTGTTCTGCAAAGCTATCGGTGGTGAACTAAGAAGTGGGGTCATGCTGCTTTGGGTGTTGAATTATGCTAAACCCAGTCTGACTCATCAACCCCAAAGTTAAATATCCTCACACTGAAGTGTCAAATAAGAGTTAAGTATCCTTACCTAAAAACACAGAGGCTGACACAGCTAGCCCGGAGCTATCTGGCTGACAGTCAATCCCTTGGTACTCCAAAAGTCCAGTCCCACTTTCAAACAGCAAGATCTTCTAATATATCCCTTCCTGGGTGTGTGGAGATTCCTCCCTTGGGTGGGAACGCCCCTCAAGGCCCTCCCGGCCCTCACTCTCAGTAACATCAATCTCTACTCAGTAATTGTTTTGGGTCTTTTTGCTAGCTTTAATATAATTTCTTTATTGGTACTGTTTTGATATAGTGCATTATACTATACTAGACTATACTAGTAGTTTTTACTTCTACACTGTGTAGTAAATAATTCAGATTAAGGTTTTTTTGGTCTAATAATTTATCATAATAAATAATTAATTTTTATGTAAATATATCTGGTTTGCCATCCTTAATCCTGTAGGACCAAGTTGTACAAAGGTTCAATCACACACCTATAATTCCTTAGATTTAAACCACTGACAAAGTCTGGACTAAAACTGGATCCAGCTGCACCCATGCTCCTCTCTGAGAAGGAGTTCAGAAAGCAGGAGGATCCTTCCTGCACCATGGGAAGGCTTCTCCAAGTAACTTTGCCTGAAGCTCCCACTCCACCCATGACAACAACTCTACTGCAGACCCAATTTTTAAGATGTGCAGCCAGATAGCTCAGAGACAGCAGGTCAGAAGCAGAGAGGAAGAATTCCTCTCAAGAGGGCAGGGAGAAGCTACAAGGGCTTTAGCAGGAGACCTGTCTGCAGAATGAGATGGGCTGATTCCTCTAAAAGACAACATCAGGTATGAAATATCAGTGAGCCTGAACTACCAGAAACAGCATACCTGAGTTATTCTCCATAACAGTGTAAATCAATTTGCAAACTCTCAGCAGCAGCATGACTTTCTTTTCAGGTGAATACATCTTCTGCATAGTCATGAACTTGACTTTAATCTTTTCAACGTCCACAAAGTCTGGTGTGGGAACAAACACACCCAGGTCCTGAGGATTCCTCTGCCGAACCAGCTGCAGGTTTTCCTTCAGTTGTTTCCAGGAACCATCCGTGGTGTGAAACTCTTTCAACATCGCTTCGATGTGACCCTTCAACGGCTTCAGAATGCACTTATGCATGGCCTTCTCCAGCACAACATCTGCAGCAGGAAAACACAAATCCAGCTGACTTCCCCCTCTAAAGCAGAGCCAGCATTAACACAACCACTCCCTAAAGAGAGCCTGTAGAGCAAAACCTACTTTCTAAGGCCCATTTATTACACAAGCTGTGTTTCCAGATGTTGTTAACACGAAAACAAGAGGCAGTGCACAATCTGTATTCCATTGTAATTTCTGGCAATGTGGTAAATAAAAAAACCCACACCCACACAGACAGACTATGGATAGTTTAAAAACAGCCATGGGTTTACTAAATTTTTTCTTGTATTGGTTGGAAGTCTACAAGTTTTATTTTACTTTAAGTTTAGATTTTAACTCCCAAACTTAACATAAAACACAGTCAAAATCCTAATTTTTGTCTCCTTTGGCATTAAAGTCTGTCCTTTATGCATAGTTTCCATTGGAAACTACAACTCGAGGAAGATTTCCCAAAACTTGGCTGGACTTTGTCAGGATCTTTACGAAGCTGGACAGATTACAGGCTTTAAACTATAAATGAAAACCAAGCTGTGTTTGTCCAGCTTCAGATTTCATCACACAAGCCTATATACAGCTTTGTCATCAAGTTTGAAGTTCTTTGGCAATAGTATGCACATGGCACAGTAACCACTAAACTTCAGGGCTCATTTTTAATTCTTGTTCTTCTTTAACCATCATTCTCCATTTTCTAAGTATGGACTGCGTCAACAGTGAAAGCTCTTTGCTCAACATTTTCTCTCGCAAACCTTAACTTTAAAAGCTAATTTTCTTTCCCAGCATCCTTATGGCAACACAGCCTACATTAGTTATTAGTTTACATAGATTGTTTGTACCATGGTGGGGAACACGGTAGGGAATGTTCCTGTGCCATCCCTGCAGGAGAGTGGGGCAGGACCAGAGCCTAGAGAGGAGCACAAGGACTGAGAGCAGACAAAGGAGAGACTGTGTCACTGCCAGGTCACACGTTTACACAAATTAGCAATGGACATTCTTGTTAGTAACAGTGACTCATTAAAGTTTCATTAAACCTCCTGCCCATCCCAGGCACTTTGCCTGTTTTTCTGTGTTTTCCTTAGACTACTGCCTCTTTCTTTTCTCCCGACTCTCCCTCCCTTTTTTTTTTTTTTTTGTTAAATCACATGCTATTTTTAAGGCTTGGGATTTACACACAAATCCACATGCTCTTCAAACAAGCATTATTCTGTTTTCTTGCTTTTTTTCTTTCATTTATCTTATCCTTGTGTCCAGCCCTTTTTCCTTTTGGGTCTCCATCCCTCTCTTTCCCACACAAGCACCCTTCACACACTCCTCCTATGGTGCCTTGACTTCATATGTAGCAGTTTGCCTGTGTTTGTCAGCAAAGGCATGAGCAGTCTGAGACTGTTCTTGGTGGCCTCTCACACAGCAGCCAGGGCTGCATCCAGCTTCCCACCAGACCAGAGCCATCAACTAGCAACATCAGCAAGTGGCAACCCTTCAAATAACTGATCCTTATATACTGTACTTGGTAGAGAGAAACAACCTGCACCAAACCAGGTAAACAGAAGCATCACCCTTCTGCACAGGGACAGAAACTACCTCTCCCTGCTATCAAAGCAGTCCTCAGGGCTCACGGGGCAGACACAATTGCACAAACTGTTTTCCACCAATGCACGAGTCTCACCCACGGGTACATTGGCTAGCTAAATTTATGGAGTGTACAAATTGTTCCTTGCTATCTTCACTGATGACTGTTTTTTGGTTTTTTTTTTTTTTTGACAATTCAGCTTACTTTACTTCTACTGCCTGATTTTTTCAAATAGGAAAAACATCAACTTCTTTGCTTGTAAGAGGAACACCTCTGCAGTGTGCATTCCAACCACCTGGTCTTTTTATTAAAGCAGGTAGTGCTGCTAAACATCATGCACAGTGAGAGAGCTCTATTCTCATGAAAGCTGAACTCCCGAAGGCTTCCATTGGAAGTTCTGCACTTGAATACTGAGCATGAGCCATCCTTCTTCTCAATAAAGAGAAGACATTTGCTCACAGGAGCCTCGGGAAACAGTATGTTTCAGTATGCCACTTTCACAGATAAACCATGCAGATTTTTCACTGCTGTGCAAGATGGCAGGGAGGTTTCTTTCACATCTGAAATTTGTCACAGGCTCCAAAAGCAGTGCTTGGAAATTGCTTTGAAATTTACTCAATAACACTCCACAACTTCCAAGTAAACTTGAAATAATTTTGAAGCAGCACAGAGGAAGGGATCACATCACTCGTGGCTGTGCTGTAAATTCCACACAGGCACAACAAAACAAAGAAAAAACAACAGCAAACAAAACCCCACCAAGCCACACACAAAAAAAAACCCCAAAACAACACACAACCTTTTCTTTTCTTTTATGAATTCTTGGCACACACATAAGAACCACAAGAATTTGAGCTCTGCCCTCAAATGAAAAAGGGGCAAAATCTAACAAGCCAGTGAGGTTAACAGCAGCAAGATTGGTAAGGGCTGGACTGTTTTGTTAATGGTCAACAGTAACACCCATATGTATCCTTTGAAATGTATATATTATAAAAAATTTATATTATTGTTAAAGCCTGGTAGGACAGGCTTGTGACACTTCTTGTGATCTGAGCCTTAGAACAATCAATATTCAGTGTCACAGCACCTATGAGCACGTCTGGGGCCACACCATTGAGCCAGCGACCCTTTCTTCAGCACTGCTGCTTCTGGCCACTTTCACACAAAGGTGTTTTGGGGTAAGAACCCACAGACCGACTCTCAGCCAGCAGCAGTTTTCACTGTTTGATTTCTAGTGCCACAAAAAAAGTATACAAGGGTTTCCCAGGCAAATCAGCGTCTAAGCTGTGAATTGAGGACTGATTCTTTACCTTAACATCTCTGTATATTTTTAAGATCCAAATCAGCAATAAAAAATCTGTTTACTTCAGATGCATATTTTTAAATACCCTCCCAGGATGCTTACTACTCCAAAACCAAAACAGACACTCTTCAGATATTTTTTTTTTAAACTGAATTTGAGCTGAACACTGTGTATCGCTCCTGAAACGATGCTTATAATTAGCCTCTAGCCTCAAAATGGGAACTGGAAATGCTTTGATAAATGAATTGTAAAGGCCAGCCAGCTAGTTTCGTTGTGTCTTGTGGAAACACATCTGTATCCTGTGCTGACATGCTATTTTTGTTTTGCTGCCAACCACACAAGTCTGCATCTAGACAGGACAACACATTAGTCACTGCCAGTGTCCTTACACAGCCTCCTGACAACCTGCACTTCCTCAAACTGCAGGCACGCTCTCCCCTTTTCCAGGCTCTCTGTTTCCCTGCTCCCTACCAATTATTGTTGCTCCACTGAGATGACCATGGAATTCCAATCCCTGGACTTACACTCAAGACCTGTTTACCATGGCCAAACCATTCATCAGGGAAATTGGGGGTCAGTAGGAGACTGAGTGACCCTGAGAGCCACCACAAAAAGGCACAGTCCTGCACAGGTCACACTGCCTGGGAGCTGCATACCACAGCGTGTACATGCATGACACCTAACTGCACTGCATTTTCTTTATTCTGCATTTTCCTAACACCTTGTAAGTTCATTGACTGGCATGATCAACACAGATCTATTTTAAGAAAAGTTGTGTCGGGATGGTGAAGCATCCATTTCTCGCTGGGTGCAGACATGGCAATCTCCTCCACAGGAGCAAGACTTCAAAGTAAGACCTTATACAACCCACATTCCTTGATCATTAGCACAACCCTGAGAACACAGGTGGGACTGAGGTGGTTGATGTACAGGTAGTGGTGGCACAGACCCAGCAACCAGGGATGAAAGGTAAGCTTCCCCTCATCTGACTGCATAAGAGCACACCAAACAATCACACAGCTGTCTGTGCTAGCTGTGTTCTGCTTTAAAGGTTACTTAAAACTCATTATATAGCTGTGTGGTAAGCACTTGTCTCCTCTTGAAGTAGCAGGAAATAAAAGAAGGAGGGAAGAAGTCACAAAGGAAATCCAAGGGATTTCAAGAAAAAGAACCTGGTCCCTTGCCTCTGCTCACTGCTTTTACCACTGCTTCTTACTTGCCCTGTCCCGCCACTCCTGTGGAGAAAGGAGGTGCACTGAGGGACGTGTTTGTAAGACAAAACTCAACATGAAAAGATGCTACAATGGAGGACAGGACCACCAGAACAACTTTACAAGCACCTAAAAAGCAATACAGGGGAAAAACCAGCTGGCATGAGTTTTTCAAGCAGAAATAGTCACATACCATTCCAGTTCCTTTGGGAGGATAACTGTATTAGTAAAGAAGAGGGGATTTGGGGTGGGCTGCCACTTAACCTTTTTAGGACCCATAGGCCTAATTCTGTGCACCTTTCATATAAACAAACAAGGGAAATACTGTCTTGCCATAATAACCATTAGCAGAGTGCATCAACAGGTGCACAGAATACTGCACTGAGAACACGAGTACTGATGGCTGACTGTCAAACAAGACAGACACTGGAAGAGAGGTACCATGGGGGGGTCAGTCCTGGACTCCAGTTAATTAGTATGTCCAGCTCTGTCTGCCTGCAGCTACTCTGTACAGACCCAAGGGCCTGCAGCACAGCATGGACCACCAGTAACGGGCCTACACATCCACTCCAATCTTCCTTAACATTCAGCATTTAAATATCCCTAACATATTAAAAATGCCAAAACAAGTAATAGACGGTATTGTTTAGGCACGTTCCCACATGATCAGTTAGCACCTTACTGACAGATGGCTTAAACCACTCATTTCTTGTTTCAGGGCCAGATTTGGGCATGGAGACTGAAGTTGTTCAGATGTCAGATGTTAGATCTCACTTGGCAAAGTGACAACATTCAACTTGACTCTGCTCTGTTCAAAGACAGGAAGAGGTGAAAAGACAAACAAAAACTCCCAAACATTTGCTGATCTAGCAGCTCTGGACTATCGGGGTCTCCTCGGACCGGTCCAGGTCTTTATTCTGTGGATACAAATTGAGCTGTGGATGTCTTTAAAAAAAAAAAAAAATTGCATTCATCCTTAAACAGTGAAGAATAATGTGCCTTACTCTTGATTCTGTCCCAACACCGGGAGTCCCATTGCTTAAAGGAGGGTGAACAAGGAGTGCTAAGGTTAGGAGGCATCTATCAGGACTAATTAGAAGCCCTGTAGCATATTTTCCCAATGATTTTGCACAAGTTTAACAATTTGATGGGACCCCTATCTGGGAAGCTTAAAAGATCTGCCACGGAAGTCTTTTGCTTGCAAAAGTCCATGACACAGTTCTAGAAGAAAAGCTACACTATCAAAAAGATCATTACAGAGACACCGGAAGAAGTTCCAAACTGAGGGCCTCACTAAACCTGGGGATGGTGTTCCAGCACCTACTGAAGTACAGGAGACAAAAAACCAGGGTTAAAGTGAAGCCCAAGTGATTCAGAGAGAAGGAGTATTATCTCAGAATCACACAGCCAGCACCAGCCAGACATGTTGAAGGAAAAAAATGCACCACTAAAGTGTGAACTGCGGAGAGGATAAAGGACTACTCACAAAGTTAAAATCTGGACTGCAGTTTCACATTGAAATAGTCAAGGAAAACTGTGGACAACAGGCAGGGCTCCACTTCATGAAAAGCTCTCCATAGGAGTGACTAAATTTTGCTGCCACATAGTTATCTGCTTAGATCAGCAACATCTGATGCTTTTGATTCCCTGCAGTTGTTTGCTGGCTCAAGCCAAAGGCAGTAGATGATTCAAAAGCAAGTTCTTTCTTTGTTAAAACAAGCCCACTTTATAAATTAATTTCGTTTAGTCACAAGATCAAAACCAGATTTCCTTCTCTGAAGAAAACCAGGGCAGTTTTAGTTGTTATATTTCACAGCTCGTGCTACTCCAAAGTCTGAAACATTTAATAGCAGACAACATTTTTTCCAGTCTTGGGAGACTCACAGTCCGATTAAACCACACCCTTGTGAAATGAAAAGTACATAACAGACAAGGCTTTCACAAAATTACAACCCAATTCTATCTGTATTGCTTCGTCAAATATCCAGCACTCTATGGAAATGCAGGCAAAAATGCACCTGCATCCCCTGCTTAATTTGGTGCTTTTTCCTCCATGTAATGTCCACCCAACAGTCTTTATTATTATAGTGAGGATATTACATGTCTCTGAGTCTAAATATTGGGGACACTCTTCACATTTTTGTACTTGCTTTAGTAGTCCTTGTGACTTCTGCTTGACTTTGTGTAAATGAAGTTGAGGTTACGTGAGAATACTTCCTCTTGGTCAAGGACAGACAGAATGTCAATATAAAATTACCCTCTAGTCCCAGAGAAAGAAGTATCTGCCAATTTTGCACTGAGCCAACTGTTGGGACACTAGGATATGGAGAAAAACAAGCAAATTAGGACTGAAGTGAGCTCACAAGGAAAGTATTCTGCCTTGGCAGAGGCATGTTTACCTCTTAAATGTGGCTTACAGACTCTTTCACAAATACTGCTCAGACTCTGCAGGAGAGGCAGTGAGATTTATGCAGCAACAGTGATTTCACTTTTTTGGGATACACAAATCTCTCTCTCCTGTTCAAACATACATTCTAGCATGTAGCTCATCCACAACCACTCACAAACACATCTAGCAGAGAAGTACAGAAAACTAGAGATCAGCAGCCCCTTCACTCTCTTGCAGACGTTTGTTTTCTAAAACACTTACATATCTTTTCATTTACTTTCAAGTCCAGGGATAGTACAGCTTTGCTAGAAGTGACTAAGAATATCTGGAGGAATCAGATTTATTTCAAAACTAAGTTGTCATAAAATGTCTCTCTGCTCTTAAATGTCACTGGTTTCGAATAAATTCTGGTTCTACAGCTACAATCCATATGGTTAGATTTGGCAGTTTTAGACCAAACATTGAGAACTGTCAGCCCAATTCAGAGAAAAATGCACGTGTGCCAGCAAATAAAGGATTCTCTATTGTGAACAGTACAGCAGGTACTGTTAAAAGTTATAATCCCAGGTAAAAAGTCCGTATTGTACCTATTTTAAGCATAACTCCTCATGAACAACTTTGTAGTGCAAGCATTCCAAGCTGACAGGGTGATTTGGGGTGGGGAAGGGGATGTTGTTTTAAGACTCCAATACTCGGTGGCTGAGGCTCTACCAGCCAAGTTAGCCCCACCTTTCTGAACTGGACAAAGACTATCACTTTAAAACACAGATTACACATTTTCACCTTCCCCCCAAAACACAGGACAGTGTTTCTTACCTATTTGGTCTTCGGGAATGAGTGATTCGATTGGAGGATCAAGTTCGGAGCTTTGGGACAAATAGTTCTTGACTTGGGTCATGAACTGACGAATTGTTTGCAGCATATCAGTACTCGAAACATGGCACTCCTTGTTTTCTTGGAGAAAGCTGACATAGTCCTGTACTAAGCATCCAAAATAGGTGCGTTTGTCCCGGGACATCTCTGCAATTTTCTTAATCATCCTCTTCTCGGGGGTCATGAAGGAACTGAAAACTCCGCTGACTTTCCGTAGCTGAGATTTCACAATCTTGGGGAGAACAAAAGAACTGCTTCTTTTCTTCTTGGGCTTCAGAGGGGGTGCCATGCTCTCCTGGTCACTTTCCCCCTCAAAGTCCTCCAGGCTGCTGTTGGTGTCCCCCTCGTAGCCGAAGAGCGGCATGCTCCGATCGAAGTCCAGCGAGTCCGACGAGGAGGTGGAAATGCTCATGTCGCTCAGTCTCTGCCGGCCTCCATCCCACGGGACGTGTGACTCACAGATGGCAGCTGGCTTTTTGGGAGCTGCTGGAGCCGGCTCGGGCAGGGCTTCGCCCGGAGCAGCGGCTGCCTCGGGCGCGCACGCGGAGCCAGGCCGGAGCGCCGCCGCGTTCCTGGAGGCACCTTCTGCCTCGGAGCACACGGCCTGCTTCTTCAGCCGCGGAGGCGGAATCGGGGTGGGCTTGCTCTGCAGCAAATCCGAGCCTCTCTCCTTCTGATGGCTGGCTGTTTCTGGCATGCTCGCCCGCTTTATAGTCCTGGAAATCTGTGGGCTCGTGAGGGTGCTATTAATAGCAGGAGGAGGCGGCCGGGGCGGGGGGGAGCGAGGCCTCGCTGTGCCATTCACGTCTGGAGCTCTCGGGCTCTGCCTTTTCAGACTTCCACTGACATCCTGGCTGTGCACTTTCAAGAAGAGGGGATTAATGAAACACAGCGCTCCGTTGGTCTGGCTGCACTCCAGCTCTGAAGGCGTTCTGGTTCGTATAGAATGCACTCCATTTATAAGGCAGAGCTGGCGTGAGTCTTTGCGAGCACTGTCCAAAGGCACAGGCCTACAAGGAGGTGAAGGATCCGGGGGTTTGCTGTTAGCCAGGGAGCTCCAAAAGTCTGAAAATCATCATTGCATTAACGTAAGAACGCAAAACAGCATGCAGATGGCTTTCAGAACATTCAGCTCAACAACACCGGTTTAAGTAGCAAAAGCATCAAGAAATTCAGGCAAGATTTTATTAATTCAAAGGGGAAAAAAAAAATCCAAGTGAACCTCTTAAAGCACTACCAGACATAACTGCATGATACATTCCTGGGGCTGCTCTTGCTCATTTATAAATACCATGACCAATGCATAGCTTCCAGTCAGCCCACTAAGCATAAAATTAAACTGAGAATCGAAGAAAGGAATGGAAGCTGTAACAGAATACTTTTTACTGGCTTGAGACCGAAACGAACACAAACTGCTCGCTAGCATCTCACTCAGGAGAAATAAAGCAAGATTCTCAGCTGGTATTAATAAGCTCACTTCATTAAGGACAATAGTTAAGCTGATTTACCAGCTAAAGGCCACTTATAGAAGCTCTACAAGTATCTTGGTTCAGCTTCTTTTCATAGTGAACACACGAAACTATACATGAAAAGGCAGCTCACATTTTGCTGTGGTGGATCACATCACCTTTAGCTATGCAGACCAAATGTTCAAGTGTCTAACAAGGGCACTGACCTGCTGCCCTGCCTTTGCCAGGGGGATGGTTTGCCTGAGAATACAGACATGCAGCGACACATAACGAGACCCAGTGTGCCGTTCCACAACCAGCATAGGAAAACCTATGCTACACCGGCAAGTTGCAGCTGCAGCCTCTGCACTTATCCCAACAAAGTGTCAGCATGTTTGTGCAAGTGAGTCACTGCTACAGAGCATTGACTCCTGAAGGTACGAAGATTGAAAGCAGATGTGCCTTTGAAGGCAGCAATCATGCTGAAATAAGGGCAGAACATAAGAAGAGGGAGATTTAGCTAAAATTTGCCAATCTTGACACGGTCCTTTTCCCACAGTGTGTCAAGATGGCTCACCGGAGGCATCAACTCAACAATGATACCTGGGCCCAAGAGCACAAATGCCAAGCATCCACAACAGGTCCATACCCAACAGCCGTGTCCTGCCTGCAGGGCAGAGGACAGGAAATAGCCCATGGTGACAGGCCAAGGCCAGAGAATGTCTACAAAGGCATGTCTCTCTACATAGTCATGCTATATTGCTGGTGTTCCCAGCTTCATGACTTCACATCCTGTCTGCAGATCTCAGTGCCTGGCACGTGGCTGTTGCAAACACACGTGATGTAAGCACTGCTGCAGGTGAAACAAAAGGGAGACTAAGAGAGAACCGTATGTCCAGCACATGAAACCTTACAGGTTGGCGGCAGCCTTCAAATCTTCACCAGAAGTTCCTCCTGATGTGGTTTACTGGGCTACATGCTGCTAACTTGTGCTGTGCAGCTCTCCCTCTGAGCCCACTGCACAAGACAGCTCCGACAAGGGATACAGCCCTGTGTTCATAGGCCATGTGTTTTGGTGACTACATGTTCCTCAAAGAAAACTCACATGTAACAGGAAGGGCTGTTGGGAGCTTTTAGGCCTCTCTTGAGTCCACAGCATTGAAAGGCTGACTTTCTGGTGTGCTCTTCTGCATGTGGGCACCCAGAAGTCCATCAAAATCTCAACTCTGCTGCCTGCTTTTAGCTCACGGAAGCTGTGATCTTAATCTGGTGTGTATCAGGTAATTGATCCCAAATACAGCAATGACACAGATGCTGATCCATCAGTCTCCTCCTCAGCTTTCAAATGTAGTAGATGAAGAAAACGACACACAATGCAGACACTGTTCAAGTGCAAGACTAATTCTGCAGCAAGTAGGCCACAGTGCTCTGGGGTACTGGTGACAAGTGTAGTTAGCCTGGAGTGCCTGATGAACATTACCATTATGGTCCCCTCTGGAAAGACTCACCTCATGTTACTTTTAGGCTTCCATGTGTCACTGGGAGACTGTCTTCATTACACTGCATCCCAATCAGACCTTTTACTTTCTTTTTACTATCTAAACATTGACCTCAATAGCACTGTATTTGCCTCTATTCCCATGATAATCCGTATTTTCACCTGATTACCTAGACTTGTAAACAAGCAGTGCAGAAGTAGTTTCTCTCCTCTCTAATAAACCCTTTAATTGCATTGCTACTGCAGCAAACCAAAATACAAAGCACTGCAATACATCTCCAAGTATGGCTTTACTGCAAAGTCCCACCAGATAGTTCAAGAGATCCTCATGCTTACATTGATTTAGAGAGGATCCTTTTCAAATTAAAAGATGATTAAAAAATCTTCAACAAAGACTGCTGACAGTCAACCTTCCCTTCCTGGAGAAGGAAATGAGGCCACTCAGCACTTTGCTCAATGTGGAGTTGCTCAATGATTCATCTGGGTGGTGCCCAAGTTTCAAATCCCACCAGGCTTTGCATCCATCTCCTGTGAGCTCAAGGTATGCTTTACAGTGAGCCTGTGTTTGGCTGTAGCAGCCAAGCAATGCAGGGCCATGTTCTTGAGTTGTCCTTTGGTATTTTAAAATTTCACCTAACCCCTGCCCATGGATACATTCTACACATCCTATATACACAGTACTCATTTTCTAAATATGCCACTTCCTTGAGGCACTGGTCTCAAGATTCACCATTTTATGTTTGCATGTCAATCTGAACACAAGTTTTATTAACAGGGGACCTCAGTTCCTACACTCTCCTCACAATAAATTATAAAGCCAGTGCCTGCTATGTGACCTAATGCAGACAGCATTAGGTCTTGGAGCAGAAGCCACATCAACCTCTGTGTGGGGACTGTGAGATTTGCTTTGCCTAAGAGTTGCCCAGGGAGGGGAGAGAAGAAGGAAGAAAGAAACAGCACTGACAAAAAATATCACAGAAGGCACGGAAGAAAGGAAGAACACCACTCCTTGGCCAGAGGAAAGTCTGGCCTTCCCAAAAAAAAGAAACTACTTTTCTAAATGAAATTTGTATCGTCACTAACCAATATGAACTATTTATGTATATAGCCTATTTTTCCAGTGTTACACGAGTGCTACAGGGAAGGACATCTATGTAGAGAACTACTTACTCAGTCCAAGCTGAGCAATCTCTTCAAGTTCAGCTTCTGTCTTTGCTGCAGCAATTGCATGAGGCAACTTCAGTGTGAATGGAAGGACATCCCTGTTTCCAAAGAGAAAACCCATTATGCTTTTCGGCTACATCCATAGTTTTAAAAGCTTTTTCTTTTTAAACACTGGCAGTGGTTGATCTCTGATTATTTTCTTCTTGAGCTGTGGCAGGTAGCAAGATCCTTAAGCACACAGTATAGTTAAACATTACACTACCAATCCCAGGGCTCCTTTACACTCTAGCGTGGTGTGAAGGGCCAAAGACAGACAAGTGCCCAGGACCTTCACTAGGATCATTTCCACAGAACCGTTCCAGTACTTTCCAACAGAAGCTTTTACACCTGGTCTTCTACAAGCAGACCAGTGAGATGCAAACTTGCTACCTGCCCCTTACACTTCAAAAAAGCTTCTTACTTCCTGAATACACCGTTGACTGCAATTCCAGTGTTCAGAATAAAAATTATTTTCTAACTAAATGTTGCTAAACTGCAACGTCTCTAGTAGAAGTACTCATGGAATTAAGACTAAATGAGAATCCTACACAACTGGTGTCAGCATGAATTTTGATTTTAAGGTTGCAAACAAGCCAACCATCTGCTATAGCACAGACAGATAGTGGGTCTTTATCCAGTAAATATTCTCTATGTTGTATGTTAGCTTCTTGAAAAAACAGGATCTCGCAATTCTACTCACACTCAAGCCAATCATATGCACAAGACTGATACACTAGCAAAAAAGCATTTGAAAGGCACTTTACATGGCACCACAAAAAACCCAGAGTCCAGATCATCATCATGGTCTCACTTCAAAGATAGGTAAACCCTCATAAAAACTGGCTGGGTATCTCCGGCAAGAAATTCCCTCTGGTTTTAGAAAATCCTCCTGCATTGCCTGTGATGTACCGAATGGTGCTGCCTCTTTTTCACAACAGCTACCTATCTGCTTCCTTTAGTCTACACAAAGCAACTTTGAACCTTCAGTGAAAGAAAATGGATAGACTAATGCCAAGAAATGTTTGTTTGCTGCATGATCCTGTAGGTACTTAGAGAGAATTTCCCAGAGCCTGGCAAGTGGGCAGGACTGAAAGGGTGACAAGATAAGGAATATGTCCTCATCAAATTACTATTAAATTAAATGCATTTTCAGCTCATTTTTCACCTGAGTGCTGACCAATTACCCATGTAGTACCAATGCTGCTTTTATTACATGCAAGTACAGCTTGGCTAAACAGAGGCTGCAGCAAAGGGGTCTAAGATGCTTCTCCACCACAAACAAAACCAGCAAGCACAGCAACCCAAGAGCATCCCACACGAGAAACCATCACACGATCAGCATGAACTGGCAGCCCTGATGCAGTAAGAAGGACCGAGACCATCACAGCTGCCTCTCCCTGCTTCCTTCAGAAAATGTGCACCTGTGCAGTTTGGCTGTGTCCTGTCTGTGCATACATACAAGGCTCAAGCATTAGTCTGGAAATTTTCACCAGTAAACTTAAGTAAAATTGAAAGCAAAACACAAAAACGCCAACTACTTTTTTTTTTTTTCCTGCATAATACCTGGAAAACAAGTTTGACAACCATAAACTGCAAAGCTGACAAGGCCATTTTTGTCATTCACCATTTAAACTTGACATCTCCCAGCTGTTATATTTTACATATCTGTCACCTAACCATTATGCTCCAAAAATTCTTCTCACCAGCAATTCCAAGAAATGGACTTTGCAAGCTAGCTCGTGATTGTTTTTTAAATGAGCTTCGGAGCACTTAGGAAAGCATCACAAGATATCATCACAAGTAAAGTTCAGCTTGGCACCACCTCACAGTTGGGTGCGTAAAATAATAATCATAATGAAGTAAAATAATAATCAGCATGAAGTAAGACAGAGATACTAGTTTTCAAGACTAGATTCACCTCTGATTTCTACCATTATCTTCTAAGGCTACCCAGGAATATTTGCAGATTGGCAACATAAATATCATGCTGAACTAAGTCCTCAAAACTCAAATTTTTCTCTAGCAGATGTGACTTGGAACATAGCACCATCTTACCTGCTAATACAGTAGAAAGCAATGAGTCTGAACAAATCAGCAAAACTTATTCCAGACCCCTCCAAGGAAAATGCTGCGAAGAAAGTTATGAGAAAGAATCACACATTAATCCAGTTTCTTAAAACAGTTTAATAAAACTCAGATTTTAGCATGAAGTTAACAAGTTTTCATCATCAAACTAGCTACTTTTTGGTTAAGAGAAAACAACTCTGTAGAGGAGTACACATCCCTGCTGAAGGCATTTTCAAGAGTATACTGATAATCTTGGTGGCTGGTTTGCTTTTGTACTCCAAGCACATGGTCTAATTCCTGTAAAACAGATTAAGTGCGGTGAGGGCTGCACAATGATTTGCTAATAGACAACAAATCTGTGGCTTTGTTTGCCCAGTGTACTAATACACCTGATTTCACATCTCTTATTTCCTCCTCTTGAATTCTATTCTACCCACTTGTCTTCGCCCTAGGTGTGTAGAACCTAAAGGGAGATACATTTTCATTCACTCCAAGAAAACCTTTTAACCTGAAAACCCTTAAAAAACTCTGACAATTCTGATGCATGTCATTGCCTTGCATGAGGGGAGAGGAAGACATGAGCAGTGCCTTTCCTTTTTCCACACTTGATATACCCCACTTGATATACTTGATATATCATTGCTTCTTATTGATACAAATACTTGTTCTCAGTACTAATGACAATTACCTCAGGCTCTCTCTGGTACCAGTAGCAAATCTCACCCAATGACTACACAGATCAAGCAGAAGCAGTTTCTAGAGTGAAATGATCCAGATCTTTTGCCTCTGGTCTAAAACCTCAGCTGTGACAAATCAGTAAAGACTTCCCCCTTGTGGAAGAATTTGGCTCGTAAAAGACAGTATATAATTATTTTCCAGATGGGAATTTATTAGTGTAACAAGCCTATAAATACAGCCTTAGACCACACTTAGATCAACTATTACTGACAACTTTCTTTTCTCTTTGCCTGGCCTTGCTTGTAACTGGAACTAAAACCAGACACACGGAATTAACTTTTTGTCCCTGGGTGCAGGGGAGGGAGAGATATAAAAGGAAAAACTTAATTAAAATTATGTCAGTTTAAAAACAGAAATAGAAGTTATCTATAGACTCTCTGTTTCAGGAATGTTTAACTGAAAATTGCTGGTAATTTTCTCCAGTCTTCTCTTTCTTGTTAAAATGAAATATTTGCTCCACTTGCAGTTTCAGCACCACATACACTCACCAGCTGCAGCTTCCTTTGTTCATTCCTAAATCTCAAACTTATTTTTCACACCCGCCCTTCTAAAGATATGAGGGCATTATTGGTTCAAAACAATTTGGAGCGCTAACATTTGCTCATTTCTACTAAAAAAAGAAAGAACAAATATAGTTTGAATTAAAAAGAGAAATCATTGATCTTGCAACAGAAACAGTTCTAAAGTATTAAAATCCATTTAGCCATTACACAAAAAACCCCAAAACCTAACAACAAAACCCACCACCAACAAAAACAAACCCAACAACCCATCCCACACCTAAACTGCAGACAGAAAGAGCTCATGACAAAGTTGCATCCAAGAACAGTCCCTTGAGTACTAGGAAATGCAAGGACATTTCATTGAAGGCAGACAGGACTACAGACTCTGTTTCTACAAAAGACAGGTAAATTTCTAAGAGGGTAACTACCCACAAAAATAAGTAAGGTACACAATAGAAGCATTCCAGCTGCAGCAGCCCAAAGTCTTTCTGTATCTCTGCCCTCCTCGTGGCAGAATATGCCTGCCCCACTCCCAGAGCCCACCTCAGAGATCAGCACAGCCAGCCCACAACATCATTTGCACAACTTTTGGGTACCCTCTGCTGTGGGTTTCAGCAGTGCAAGCGCTCCTGCATCCTACAGGGAAAATGTACCTAAGGGGCATCTTAAAACTACGTAACTCAGAACTTACTGTATGTACTTTCTTTTATGGCAAATTCTTTCAGGGAGGACCCACAGTCACTGGACAGACGCAGAGAGATTACTTTCTTCTGCAGCCTTGCAGATTTCCTAACCAGAAATATCTGATGTGGAGAAGGCAGAAGGACATGGTTTTAACCTCATCCCAGATGCCAGAATAAATACATCATATACAGATCATATACAAAAAGGAATCAGAACAACCTCATGATGCCTGCTCTAAAACATACCGTAATTTTACTTGGTCATTACTGTACTGGGTCTAAAACCTGCATGTAAAATGGCAGCACAACATTTGAGAAAAGCACGTCCTTAAAGCAACTGAGATTCTTCTTACCCCAGGAGGCTGTGTCTGCAAAATTTCCATGGCTTCAGCATCATTCAGACCAAGCTGCAACCACACAGGGTGAGTATGGAGGAGCTTGTCCAATATGCTTAGCTTGTTGGATAGGCTGTCATATCCAGAGTCCCGGGGGCAGCTTTTTACATCATTTTTCTCAGGAGAGACATTATCCATGTCCTTTATTAGACTGTGGAAAATTTAGAAAAATAAATTAGACATGCTAACCTCCTATGAACAATCACTCAGGTCAGCAAACAGAATTATCACAAAGTTCATGGCACTGCTGAAACTCTGGGATGGTACTTCTCCTGCTGAGAATTCTTATGCTGCAACCCACAGAAATCTTGCTCTCTCCTGCCTACCAGAAAAATCTATTCACTACTCTGACAATGGAGAGACCCCACTACCTATTGGTGATCACTGCACCAGACACAACAACTTTGTCTGTTTGGAGGGATTATCTTCACAACACAAGTCCACAAACCAGCATCACTTCACCTTATGCCCAGACTACTGTCTCTGCTCCAGCAGCTCTGTTGCCTTCACAGCTGCATATTCATCTTTGCTCCCCTCTTCTAAGAGGTCAGAGTCGGAGGAGGTGAGAAAGAGATGAGAAACCCAAGAAAGAAAGAAAAGTGTTAAACTCCCAAATAACCTTCCCTAAGGCACAGCTTCCTTAAAAAGTTTATGTGGCAGTCACTTCTTATCATACTCCAGCTAAGTTCCGTAAATATTTACATTTTTTCCATTTTGCCGTGAAAGGTCCCTTACCTCACATTTTAATATTACACTTCCCCAGATCAGAAATAAGTCAGGAATTGTGTATTTACACTGCAAATTCCTTTGGTTGTGGATTGACTGCTATGTGAGAAATAAAGGCTAAGCTAAGTGTGAACATGGCAAAGTAATGTACGATTGAAGTTTATTTGGGGCAGGGCATCTAAAGTTACTGCTACATTCAGTAATGAAGTACAGTTCTTGGAGGCTAAAGACTCTTGTTATTAAAAATCCAAATAAACAGAATACTTTGAGAACTCCTTTTGTTATGCAAAGCTTCACCATCCTCCATACAATACAAGAACACCCAGTACAAGTGCTCCTGTGCTGCTGGTTGAAATTCCTCATTGCTGAGCTAGAAGTACATCCTGTTATTCTTCCCATGCTAGAAATCACTATGGAGCAGTTTCTCTGGTGACAGCTTCCCGATGACAAAATTTAGGAGCAGGCAAAAAGCACCCTGCAAGCTCAACCGACTCCCTCAGATGTCATGCAGAGGATATGTTATCTTGCTCCCCTTACAGACCTTTTCTGTGGCAGGAGAGGCCCTGAGCAGCAGAGGGCAACACAGCTTCACCTCCCCACTGCACGCCGTGCAGCTCCTCTCAATTCTGCTTTGGACAGGCCCTAAGCAGCAGCAGCAGCAGCATTTACCATCCTCATTATGACAGCCACTGTACCCTCAGCAAATGGGTGCAGAGTTCACATGCACAGGAGCACTGAATACTTCAAAAGCCAACAAAAAAGCCTCTCCACCCCCTGCAAAAACACTCAAAGCAAAGAAAACAAGCTGAACCAAATTAAAACCCACCAACCAAAAAACAGAAAAAAACAAAACGATGCTTTATTCTAGCTTTGTTCAGCAGCTTGCAGCATATCTCTGGAGAGGGCAAGCAAGGAAAGTAAATGGGGAAGGTAAGATATGATCAGGTAAGAACAGGCAACATCATTTGAGTTTTCATTACTTGGATTAATTACTACTACCAGCGTTTGCCTCTTTCTTTTTTCCTCTTTCTGTTTACATTTATGATGTGATACTTTTCAGATTTCCAAGGCATCTCAAATGCAGATGATTTCCTCCACTGTCCACAAGCATCAGAAGCTTTTACTCACTGCCAGTATGACTTCAAGGGACACAAAATACACAGGAACACATTGGGTGCAGGAGGGAAGTACTTTTTACATTGGTCATGACCAGGTCTGAAACTGCCTCAGTAGGAATACTGGGTTCCCTTTTCAACCAGTCACAGCAGAGCCTAGTGTTGCAATGGATGAATCTCCAAAACATCAAATCATGAACCACAAAACTGTTTTCCTGAGCTGTACCTCTAGTAACTATTGCTCAGAAATTTCCCACGCACCCTCAGTGCCAGTTAGCTGCACTACAAACCAAAGGGAGCTGTGGCAAAGTGCAAGTTATTCACCAGTGCTGGCTGCAAGCTTAGACAGATATAAATCATTTCCACTCCCCTTGGTCAGCAGGTGTAAACTGAATATGCTGCAAGGGGGAATATATACAAGAGAGAAAAAGTTTTTTGCCTGCTAAAGAAAGCTACCTCAAACTCAAAAGAAGGTGTGCAGCTGGTATGAGCTGGAATGCCTGGCATTGCTTGCTACCACAAAAGCACCTAAAGCTGGCAAGAGTTTGCACAGGCGCGTGGGGTCACCATGTTCCTCTTTGGTATGGCTGGCTTCATGTTGTCCCACCCCCCCACCCCCCCCCCCCAGATCACCATAAATTGGCAGATTAATTTCAACAGGGAGCTATCAGGTTTATGGAACCTCCAGGTACTTACGTGCACAATCCCTCCCACATGCTGAGATCCAAGGAGGAAACTCTCTGACCTACATACATGGGCACCTCCTTGCTGCAGCTGCTTCTGCTCCCTCAAGAAATAAGCCAAAGATTATGAATATCTCAACATGACCAGAATTTCTGCCACTCCTAAACACCAATGGTTCTAACAACACGGATGCAACCCGGCTAAATCAGCATTAGGATGTTACTGCAACCTGTGGTGAAGTAAACAGGAATAGGAAACACTTCTAAAAAAATATTTCCTATCCCCAAATAATAAAGAAGGAGGCAGAGAGAAAGATTTAACCTGGTGAACTCCAGAAAAAGCACACCTTGGAAAAACCACACTTGGCAAACCATATAAATCCTACAAGAAGCCATTTCCCAGTGCCTGGGAGCAAACGCAGTAAAAAAACCCACTGCTCTGTTTTGACAGCCTATTTGCAGTGGTACTGAAAAAAAAAAAAGGTTGCTTTTTATTCTTAAAATAATTTTAATTAATGATCTGGGCATGATACATACAGTCAAACTCTGACACATGGATGTTCTCAAAACTTGTTATGTGTTAAGAGTTAGACTAAAATTATTTGGGACTGGGATGTGTGTGCAACTACTTTGGAATTCCATTTCCATACAAGAAAATTGCATGGAAAGAATAACCACTTGAATTAACGAGCAATGGATTAACTGAAGTGTACTGAAAAAGTAAGAAATTGCTGTAACCTAAATGCTAGCAAAGTATGTTGTATATAATGAAACAACTAAATTCCTATCCTGATTTTACTTCCAGGTTGGAGGATGTTTGGTTGGTTGGTTGGTGTAATTTGTTTGGGATTTTGGAAAAAAAAAAAAAAAAAGATTCCTGATAAAAGGGAATCAGATCAGGTCACATTAAACTCAAAATTGAAACACAGATCAGCCTTAATGGATGGTCTACTTTCATTCAGGGCTTCCACATGGTTCCTCTTCAGTGGGAAAGCTAGGTTTCAACACTACTCAGGATGAAATAAAGAAAACACATGATTCATGCAAGTTTCCTTAGATTTGAGAACACCCATAAACACATGGGAAGTACAGAGAGGTAACTGCCAACATAAACAGTGCTGTGTTGCATCCTGATTAGACTTAGCTCACAGTAAAAACTATAAGGAACAGGCTGAAGCTTGCAACCAGGAGGATCCTTGGTCATGATGTGAAGCTCGCTCCAGTCCCACCAAAGTTAATCACCTCACAGTAAACTCAGTTTGACTCTCCACTGCAGAATGCCTGGGTTTCTGTAGGTCTAACAGACTGACCCCAGCCCAGTCAATTCAGTCAGACTGAGCATCAGCTGGGAGGGGCAGAGAGCCACTGCTAACTTCCTCCTGCATCCCACTCCAGCTGAAAGAACAGGACAAGGCAGCTGGGCACAAGTTTCTGGATACTTGCCCCCCTGTCAGCACTAACAGAAATGGTTCTCTGAGCAGGACAGAGGATGGCTCTGCTGAGGTGAGTAACTGCTGTTTGTGAGGGCTGTGCAGTGCAGGACACAAGGCAGGGAGCAAAGCTCTGCCCCTGCTCCTTCCACGGGAACACAGCAGGAAGGGAATAAGCTGCTGCAGCTGCCACCACCAGCAAAGCACCCCTGAACCATTCCACAGGCACCAAGTGCCCTGGGAATGCTGGAGCTGTAGAGCCTGACCTTCAGAGGGACAGCAGGAAGTGTCAGCCCCTCCTGGACATCCACACAGAAGTGCTGGGGGCCTGGGGCCTCCTAAGAGACCATCCAGGTGCACCCAGGTGCCTCCAGTCCCATCCCACATGCTCCTGGGCTGCCACTGCATGCAGAAACTCTCTCATTACTCTTTCCAAGGTCCCTGGAATGGCAGGACATAAATCTGCCCCACTAACCCCCTTTTCTAACAACTCTGCTGTTTGCATTATCAAGATAAACGTCTGCACTGGGAAAAAGGCCAGGCATCAAAAAAGTGGGATACTGAAATAGTCCCCCTTAAAACACATTTTTGAAAGCTTTTTTTTTTTTTTTTTTTTTTTGCCTGGCTTTTACATATTTACAAGCCAAAGTGGTAAGCCCTTGAATCATTTGTGATATTACTTGGGCCATATATATTAAAAGGAGAGGTGAGCCCAAAACAAAGGAGTATATAGGGTGAGGAGCACAAATCTGCAAGTCACCACATAACCACAAAAAACCCCACACCACAATACTAAGGTTGCAGATATGCAATTTCATGTCCTTATTTTTCTGAATTCAGCTGAGAGCTCAGAAACTGCTGCCTTTCCAGAACTGCTCTGGTTGTCTGTGGATACCTGCTAAGGTGGAAAAAGAGTGAGGAAAATGGACGTTCCACTGAGCTCAAATTTCCCTAGATGCAAATCCAAAGGTCAGTCATATCAAGACACCAACTTCTGAACAGCAGAACACACAATAAGAAGAGCAAACTACCTTAACTGCCAGGGTTTAAATTAACTACAAAGAAATAAAGTTATGACAGTAAACACAGCCTTGTGAAGTGTCTAGTTTAAAGAAGAACTCTGGAAAATCTTTGTTGAAATTACTATAATCTTGCTCTTTAGCTCTATATTAAAAATAAAAAAGGCGTCAGTGAACAGCTAAATGACATAATTTATATAAATTTTACTACAACTTCTTCCTTACACAGAAGCATGCAGTTCAGGATTTTGCAGTCACAGCAGGTTTGACTTTAGCTCATTTATTCAGATTTCATATTTCACATTATCATCTTGAAGCAACAGAATATAATTTTTTGATGGCTATTTTTATTTTTCATGGCAATTGCATTATTCACTTTTTAATGTTAGGTTTACTTATGTGTCTTAAACCAAAATATATTTTGCACTCAAAATTAACAAATTAAAATAAAAAAATCCATTAAAAAAATCAATAAAAACGAAAACTCAAGTTCTGTAAAATGGGGAGGTTTAGTTGACTGTTTCCAGCTAAGTGCTTCCACCAAGATTTTAGAAACAGAAAGCCTTAGCCTTTCATGCATATGATGCATGCAAAGACACAAGAAGCCTTTTCTTAACTGAAAAGCAGCTGATGATCTCTGAAGTTAATTAGCTAAACTAACAAAATGAAGAAACTATCCTTTCTACCCCTCTAAAAGAGCTGTGCTCTGAAAAGCTTTAAAAATTGAGTAATGTTCAACCAGGGCCATAGCCAAGGACTTAAATTAGTCCAACTGTATTACATTCTTTAACACATGGGCAACGAAGTTGCTGCTTAATGTTTCTGAAAATCATCTACATATGCTTTGTAGTAAGTTCTAGCAGATTTCAATGGAATTCATATGAAGAAAAGAGCTAAAAATCTTGGATGCAATTCTAAAAACAATTCCCCACTTTGTTAACTCACTGCTAGAACAACAAAACCCACCAGCTCCAGGGCTGGCCAAGATCATGTAGTCAGATAAAACACAACATTGGTCGCTTTCCTCTTGCAACAAATATTTCAGGTAAGTACAAAAAAAAGCCTTCTTTTGTTAACACAACTACTGAAATATTGATTATTCTCTGGATGTCAGTTTAGCAGATGTGACTGTTCAAGAAAAGTCAAAATCCTGGGGTCCCACTCTGTCCACTTAAAGTTACAGGTTTTTTTTAAATGTACAAGTTACTCACATATAGATTAAGTTAAACACATAACCCACATATGCATCAGCTCACAGCAGTCAATACTTTTCTTCCTAACCTGAGAGCGTAAATAAATCATGCTATTGTATCTTGAATCTTCAAAGAGCTGCTTGAAGCAATGGACATTTTGTCTTTACAGCATGAAAGCAAAGCTGTGCCACAGACAACGGTAATAATGGCAGCAGTTTCCTGCTTTAGACATTTATCAGTATCCAAGGTTTTTAACAAGGAAGTAGATGTGAAGTTCAGTTGCAATGAGAAGATATTTAGGCAAATACACCAAACAACTGAATATCCTGCACACAGGCAAATTCCTTGGATCAAGAGCAAGGTCATCTATACCTCCTATGCTGCCAGGGAGAAAAGTGCTAGGACATAAGCCACCCAAGAAGAAAGCACAATGGAAACATTCCTGTCATGGCAGACCCTCCAGAACCATGAAAATAAACATTTTAATCACCTTCGCCAATCAGCAGCTTCATCTTCCACTGTGAGATCTGTCTGTACCATCTCCTGTTTCAGTTCTCCAATTTCTGAGGCAATTGTGTCAATGAGCTGGAAAGGGACAAAAATAGTATGACATCAAATGAGTGGAAGAGGCGTGGAAAAGAAGCCAGGGCAAGTTTAGTCACCAGAGATTACAAGCTTTTTCTTTTTTTTGTAAAATCCCATCCTATTTGGACTTCCCCTTGCAAAGGAACAAGGTTGGGGCCATGTATAATGGTTCTCAGAGGAAGAGTAAATCCTGTTCTGTACCAGTACAAAACCTTCCAGTTTGGCCAGCCTTTCAATTTAAATGGATTAAATTTGCAGCCTCCGAGTATTATACAATATCTTACAAGAACTAAATTATTTAACTGTTTGTAGCTTTTACCTTAAAAAAAAAAAACAAACAAAAAACCAAATAAACAAAACAGAAGAATTCCATGTGCAAGAATTATATTTCAGAAGGGACACTAAGCCAGCATTACAATAGGGTGGAGGATGAAAAGCAATGAAGCAAGAAGGGAGTGGGTGGCTGCTTTTCACATTAGGTTTTGGACTCCACCTGAACACAACAAGTCCATTAGAAAAGAACTGCTTTGCAACCCTTCAACTCAGGTAGAACACCAACCTAATTCTGGGTACGAGGGCAAACACTCATTTTAAGGTGGGCAAGATTAGCACTGAGGTTGTATCCCCAGAAATGCAGAATTTGCTAGCCAGACCTCAGGGAAACATTTTGTTGAGCAGAAACCAACCATGAAATTTGCAAAGCCTGCTTTCTTGGACACTTATTCTTTGTAGCTAATGCATCAAGTTTGCTTGTCACACCACACTAGGACAGCCTGTAAACCCCAGCAGGGTTCCCTCTCTCCTGCTGGGAGGGAACCTAAGGAAAGGTTTGCAGTGATGCAGTGATCTCTACCACTGCCCCTGCACATCACAGCAAACAAAAACCCTGGGACACGAAGGAAAAACAGCTTTGGGGGTCCAAGTCAGAACAGTCTTTGCAGCTGCCCTGAAGGTATGAGCCTGAGTCCCACTTAGGGCAGGCAACTCAGTACAGCAGCATTTTCAAAGAACTGCAGGCATCCTTTTCCTAAATTGTTACACTGGAAGTTTTCCTCCACCTCAGGAATCCACACTCTCCTCTGATGAGCAGCATTATTCCAATCAATTAATAAGAAGTTTTAGTCTCTGCTTAAACTGGCCAATTCCAATAAATAAACCTTATGTTAGAATGAACTACCATTACCCAAGCCCTAAGGGCTTTCTTCTGCCCAAGTGCTGGAAATTATATGAAGTTTAACGTTTTTAAATACAGCTTTAGTTCAGGGGTTTTGTTTGCTTTGTCCAGGGGGAAAGGAATTGAAGTTTCTTTTCAAAGCACTGTTCCACCACTCAAGGCCTGATGAGGTTAACATCTCAGAAGACTGGGAGCAGCACAGAAGATACACAGAAGATAACAACCATTAACCAATGTCAACTCCAAACATCACCCTCAGCATGGTCAGAGACTCCTGGTCTGAGAAGAGATAGATAAGAGAATGAAGATGGGGAAACTAATTAACATTAAAGGCAACTGGATCAATAACCAGTAGAAAACTATATACTAAGACCTTGGGACCAGTGAACATTGAACCAATGAATTTTCTCTGAGTTTTGACCAAATGTGAAAAACCTCATGCAGGCTTGTGTGATGGAATGATTTCCTGTGCACAACCAGGGCAACGTGCAGATGAACTAGTTTCTGTTGCACATCCTGGCCAGAACAAAGTAATGCCTTAATTCTCCAGCCATAAAGACTGTTGTTGGAGAGTTTTAGTTTTTCTCTTTAATAACAAAAAAGTTGCTCTTCTCTCAGTTTAAGAAAAGAAAGTCTTATGGAGTTGCATTGTTCGTGTATCCTTGCAATTAACTGACACATATTGTTACAACAGCATTTTTCCAACAAATAACCTAAGGCATACATACTCATGATTTTATGACAGCATTTCGCAGTATTTAGGATCAATTAAACTTTTGGTATTATACAGCACACATGATGCACACGTGACTAGCATCATACAAGATGAGCTGTTAATAACAAGTTTCTACAAAATGCAGAAAGGATCCCAGGTATGCACTATTATTAACTCCAATCCTGAGGAAACAAGCAGCAGCAGAAGGCTCTGCCTTTTTAATGCAAGGCTAAGAATATTGGAGTTGTTCAGAGAGACTTCTCTATTTGCAATTAGTGTGGTATCTGGCTGGAAGATAATAGGAAAACTCACCCCTTTGTTTCAACAGACTTGGAATCAATATGGCAAGAGGCAACCTTCAAAGGAAAATGCAACTGAAGTGGATGTTTACATTTTTCAGAAACCACTGTTAGTGTAAAACAGCATACGTGAGCTCAAAGACTTTAAATGTAATCAGAAGAAATCTGCTGGGGAGACTGTGTAGGTCTGTGAAATAGATATTACTCTGCTATGCTACAGAAAGAGGAGCTTTACCTGAAAAATGCATTTGGAAGCATGACATCTTCTCAGGTGGTTAATTAATCATTATTTCTTAAAAAACAAAATTAAAATGAGATCTTACATAACATGATAAAATAGCTATTTTTGCGTGTAATGATTTTCCTTTGGAATTTATTTCTGATAAAGCACTGGTCTGTAAATTCAAAAGACACTACAGTATAGCCACTGCAAACCCAAACAATAACTATGACTCAGGCAACATGAATTCACATAGCAGCCCAGTACAGTGTTGCCTAATCAAATCTACCCTAAACAACAGATTGCCAAATATCCATGTACTAACTGTTTACATTCCCAACATCCATGAACGAAATAATGAAATGCTAACATCTTAAACCACAGCTTTTCTTGTCATAATGCACCACGCTCTGCTTATTGTCAATTGATTCTGAGCTCAACAAGACTGAGCTCAGCTTTTGGGAGCTGGGAAGGGTGACAGTGAAACTCCTACATACAGGCCAAAAACATGGCACCTCAGCACCCCAGCATTCTCTCACCACAACACAGCCTCTATTTTGCTTTGCATCATTCAAGATGTTGCACAAGCAGCCAAAATCAGAGCCAGTGTGTTCACCAGAAGCAACTCACTCCCAAGGGGCTCCAGTCACATTTGTGAAGCTGCTCTATTGACACTCACATCACTGCCGTGCATCAGGGAAAGCACATACCCAGAACCAGATACAGACAGTGCCTCTCCCAGAAGCCCAGCATATCCACAGCTCTTATTATTCACTTGACTTGAAGAGTTTCCTGTTCCCAAGAGGAAGAAAGGTGGCTTTGATTTGATGTCTGTCCCCAGACATTTTTAGAAAAAACTGCGTGACAACTGAATTTCTGCTTTTTGTGTTGAAATGTAAATAAGCTCGTACAGAGAATTAACAAAACTGCCATCATTCTGAGAAGGCACTGAGAAAGTCAGCCAAGATGACCACTGCAGAATGTTTCCAAGCCCTGAGAGTTTTCAAGAACTCGAGAGGAAAAGGTAAGATGGGTGCTTCTAATCTGCCATGGGGACACAGGCTGAAGACAGCGAGATCAGTATCAGCCTGGACAAATGAGCCTCAGCACCCACCACTCCCCCTTCCTGCCAGCATCTCATTTTTCATTCTTTCTGGAGACCTGCATCCTCTTTGGCATCACATCTTTTCCTTCCTGTTTTGATAAGCAGAACGTAGCAGCCCTCACAGAGGGCCCTGTGTGATGAGGTGGCCACGTGCCAGAGATGAGCCCGACTGGGAACGCTGCTTCCGGACCTGTGCAAGCCTCTGAACACGATCCAATATTTTGATACATGGCTGCAGATTCTGGTCATTTTGCACAGGGAGCTTGCATTCTCAGGGCCACTGACATTGTTCAGTGTCTCATGCATCAGAAACAAAGTTTTACCTGATGCTTGGTTTTGGAACAGAAAAGCTTTACTGGTATAAAACCTCTGATGCCAGTTCAGTAAACACTGGAACATTTTGATGAGAAGGAGGATAATTCAGCAAAAAGGACATTTGTCAAAGACATATATTCAGCCCCTTGCATTACTAGAGACTCTCTGTAACCACTGGCAAGCTATTCAGTCCCAGAATTATCCAAGACTAACCTCCATCTTTGTCTCTTTCTTACTACTTGCTGGCTCTGAGCATTCACCAACCACAAGGTGTAGAGTCCACAGAATTTAGCCTCTAAAACTACAGACTTCTGCTCTAAAATGGGGACAATACTATTTTCCTTGTGTAGCAACAGTCAAAAGAATGGCAATGAAAAAAAAGCTAAGAGATGGTTAGAAGCTGCAGCAATGAGAGTTACTTAAGAACCAGAAAAAAAAAAAAGTTGGAATTTCCCAACGGATATTTGTCAGCTGTTTTTCTGGCAAATGTTGCTGAGAATGGTAAGATACTCCCTTAAGAAGATTTAAGTGCCCTGAGAATCTGCCTACCAGCATGGTAAAGGTTTCTTAGGCAACTACAAATTAACAAGCACAACATGAGAGCCATATGCAAGTACAGGGCACTGTCTGTGCATGGGGGAGAGCACTCTGAAGAACAGATCAGCAGGGAAAAAAGGCCATATCTTGATTACTAGGTCTCCTAAACACAGACAGACAAGGCAAATTAAAATAATGCAAACTCAAAAAATCTGATGTGCCAAGTATTTTGCTTGCTCACCAGCTCAGCTGTAGCAAACAAATGTAACTGTTGTCACAATTCTGCTCACATGGGAAGGGAGGAAAAAAAAAAGATAATTTCACTGCACAAACACAGGCTACCAGGTGAACTGCACAGAGGCTGGGCATACTCACTGCCTGCAGCTTCCAACACCACACTCTGTACTCAGAACCATGGTCCAACAGTGCAACTTCCCAGGGATGCTGAGAGGTCTGGAAAAGTAGCCTGGAGGCATCTATTTCCCTGCCAGCATGTCCTTAAGAAAATTTAGGACCTTAGTTTTCCAATGCTTGAAAATTGCCTGGGCAAACTGCAGAATGCATTTCTAATCATTTAGAGTAACAGCAACCCCAGCATCATGAACAAAACAGCTGTTCCAGCATATATTTTCTACATAAGAATTACACAAGGAGATCCCAAAGGACTGCAGGAAATGGCTGGGTGCTTGCTTACAGCCCCATCTCACATCAGGATGGGATTGTAATCTTTCAGCATACACGCAAGAGACAACCTAGAAATATTTCTTGGAACTGAGTTCCCTGCTGTGATTTGAAAAATAGGGCTATTCTCCCTATTTGGCTGTGGAGTGCTATCAACAAGGCTGATGTTTGTACTCCTGAGTTATGAGAGGTAGCTGAAGCGTGTTGCAGAACTGAGAGGTGGCTCCTGTCACTGGATAACCCTGGTAGCTGCTGGGAACCGAATTGCTGGGCAAGTCAAAAGCAAAACAGACGTCACTGCAGTGCTGATCCTTCATTTCCTAAACATTGTCCTAAGGGAAACTTCTGCCCCAGGCGAAGAGAAGGAATGGAAACAGCAGCACCCCAAGACAGCAGCTTAGCATCTTTCACTGGAAGAAGCCACAGCAAATGATGAATATTCTAAGGATGTGATCACAGTAAGTTAATTCAGTGCTCAGAAGCACCCGTAAATTTTGATGGCTCCCTAAAGCAAAACCCTGGCCATCAATGCAGCCACTGCCACCCTGGCACATAGTTCAGGATTCAATCGTCTTCTGAAAACTGTACTGGTAACTCCTACTGCAGCCTGGCTTTTTGGGATGCCAATTGTTCCTTGCCAATAGGCAAGGAAGTGAAACCAATTTTCAATCCAGCAATGGAAACCATAAACCTGTACAACAACTTTAAGAGACACAAATCCAATCATTTTATGTCTGTGTATAATAAAACTTATGTTCTCAGCATTATTAGCAAAGAAAGCCATTACCTATTTTACACAAAATATTCTATTCCAGGTATAGAAAAAATACACATGTGAAATACTCGGGGGTAGTCTAGTCACAGATCTGCCTGTAAAAAGAAAGGCTCAAGAAGTACTTTCTGTTTGACAGAAAAGGCTTACTATGTATCACAGACAGTACAGCACATTCTGCTGCGCTCATTTCACATAAACACACTACTTTATGTTCTGTATAAATATCCCATTTACCTTAAAGAAACTTCCTCTTTTGTCCACACAACGGGTTTTCATTGTCAAAGAAGACATCTTCCCTGAGAAGACTCCACTGTACGCCTTGATCTCCTAAAAGCAGACACATTTTTGTAATAGTTAGTCCAGTCTGTAGGAAATTCCTCTGGAATTCTAAGCCACAGAAACAGTCACAACAAGCCTTCTGCCAAACCCTTTCCATCAACAACATCGTGGCATTTATTTCCTACCAGAAATATCCCTTCAGTCCATTATTTTTCCATAAATTGCTTCAAAAATACAGTGCTGCTCAGAGTTCCATATCTCTCCCTTCTTTTCACAGCTGATCCTGTAGCTGTGACTAGATTTTAATGTGCTCATTAAAAAAGAATGCTAAAACATAATAATTGCTTTCTTTGTTTACTTGACCTCAGTCTGCAGCACAAACAGAACAAAATGTTAGATGTCATTACAATCCACTCTCAAATATTACAGTATTAGCAGGACTTATCAGGGAGGGGAAAAACCAGTTTAAAATCACCCAGAAGGGAAAAAACACTCTACCATTAAAGTAAAAGCCAACGAACAACAAAAAGCCCAAACACCCCCCCAAAAAATGCTGCTTTCTAAAGTGCAATTGAGTCATATTCAAGTAATGAACTGATGTTAGGAAGAAGCTGCATTTTCTGCTATCAGATAAACTGAAGGAACAGTTCAACACTCAGGATGCTCTAATGCACCCATCCAGGAATATCAAGAGGGTGATCTCCATCTGAAAGTAGAGTAGTTCCTCTAAAGTCACAACCAATTCACACCAGTAATTTTTGAATCAGCTTCTGAACTAACCAGGAGCCAGTTCCGTGGCTCCAAACTCCTCCTGGGATTTTTACAGGTGAGCGGCAATTGTATTTAAACGACTTAACTCCTTCTTGCCCACATATTTTCCAAGCACATAGCAGAAAGTTAAGTTGGAAGTAAAGGGAGCAAATAATGCAAGACCAAAACATTACAGAGTAGAAACAGAGACACAGCTTCTGATTTGATACAAGCAGAAATTAAAATAAAAATGGCTGTCAGCAGCAGCGAAAGCCAAGTTTAGTGGAGTGGCTGCAGAGTGAGGTGGAGGAGAACAAAGCAGCTGGCACAGAGAATCCTGGCAGGTAAAAACACAAATTTGACACATACCCCACACCAAACACACATGTGCTTCTGCTTCCCTCTAATGCCTTATGAGAAAGAATTTACACAGGTAAGGAAGACCAAGGCAGGAAGAGGAGCTTAAATGAAAAAAAGGGTTAAATGAAAAACCCGGGCAAGTAAAAGAACCTGAGAAAACTTGAGAGGTACAAGCAGGAAAAAAGAAACATTTTAGTTTTAACATGTAGCAGGAAGCTTTAAATAGCTTGTGTTTCCAGAGGTTCTACCACAAGAGCACTAGAAAAGGTTACATTTTCCTACTTGGATTCTAGTTAAAAAGCAGCCATGCCAGGAAGCTCAGGAACCTGCCGGTATTCCAGGCAGGGTTTGCAGACTTTGAAGGCTGAAAGAAAAATCTTGAATTCTGCACTGCTGTGAAAATCAAACACTAGGGGATGAGCAAGAGAAGACCAAAAAAAAAAAAAACAATGCTGGGAAAAAAAATTAAAAATAAAAAATTCCAACTTTCTTCCTAAATCAGTATATTTAAAGAATCCACCTCATACCTAGTGAAGCTCTAAAGAATTGTGAACTTTGTTTCTTTACCTAGAAGTGTGCCTAAATAACTTCACTGCACTAATCCCATAAGAGATGATGCTCAGTGAAGTGGGTGGTTTTGCAGGTGCTATTAAGTGACTTGAGCTCTGTCTCTATATTTGTCACATACAAAGGGTACAGAGCAGTTTGTTGCCCTCTAGGGAACATAAGAAATTATTTATATATACATATACATATATATATATATATGTATGTATATATATCTTCTTTAGATCGATTCTGTAAAGAAAATTGCTGCCTGAGAGTGTTAAAGGGAGACCCCAAAAATCCAAAAAATAATTAGAATAAAACCTTACATTCCCAAGTTGATCCTATTCCCTTAATGGCAACACCAAATTAAATGACACGGGGAAAAAAAAACCCAGATATTTTTAAGGACTTACAACAGAGGGTTATGAGAAAGTTCCTGCAGTTGTCTGTACATCTCTAGTCTCAGTCAATCAGTCACTCCATTTCCAAACAACAATCCCTTCACAGGAAATCTCATGGGTTTTAATTTTTTTTTTTTTTTTTCAATTTAACCACAAGGATGTCTGCATGCAATCCTGTTACCAAGTAAGACCATTCTGGGATTTCTACACTCTCTACTCAAACGCACAGAGGAAGGAGAACACACAAACACACAGTTCAAAGAGTGGTATGACTCCAGTCAAAAGAAAGCCTCAAACAAAACTACTGCTTATTTCACTTGTAAGAGGTTCTGGAGCTCTAAACTTCTATTACTGTCACTATTTATGCAACATTACTGCTATCTGTAGAACCTGAACTCTGAGCCTCAGCTGGGCTCTTCCCAGCTCCACACAGCCAGTGAATCAATCCCCACCACCTTTCCTGGTTACAATGTAATTTCAAACTAATTCAGTGTAACCTAAATAATGTTTCATGTTCCAGTGGGTTTTAGTATTTCTGATTAAAATCAGCACAATGGGAAACACGACTGGGCTCTTTTGAATTTGCTGGGAAGGACAAAAACATTTTATTTAATTAAGAAAAAGTAAAAAACCTCCACCCTGCTCAATATGACAGTATGACACTTGACAAAAAGCCAAGAGATATACACTGTACTTCAGATTTTCAGCAAATGTCCTTATCCTCATGCAGTTCATTTTCCTGTTCTCCTGGTGCATTTGCCAGTCCCAGGGAGCAGGCTGTGCTCATCTCTAACCTACAAAGCCCTGGTTTGTCCAACTACTCTGACCTTATCTGAATCTTGGCAAAATTAAACTTTTCCTTTTGAAAGTATTTCCTCTGAGAAGCTGACTGCAAGCCTCCTTCCAGGAACACAGATACAACCGAGCACAGTATCACTTTGAAAATCTATCAAATAAGACCTTCAGTCTGCAAACTATCACTGGTGCCAGGATCTGGCAGGTCTCTCAACTCAAATGTTGCATTGTGTTAACACAGCTGTATCCACAAGCAAAATGTGAGGGGATTATGTACAAAGAAATTCTCATTTCCATCATTCTTCTGGCTGCAGAAAGGGTTTACAGTCTTTTTTTTTAAATTAATTTAATGCAAAGGCACATTACTTGTACAAAACAAGTAAGACTTACAACAAAAATTCTAAGTCACTCTTTATACACTGGTGTATTTTTGTATTTTGCCATTTTATATAAAGAGTTTAAAAAACCTTGGAAATAACAAAAATTCCTTCACCCTCCTTTTCCTTCAAGTACTCTTTATACTTTTATCTTTGCTACCTGAACATGTGTTTGTGTGAGCTGCTCCCCTGAAGAAAACCACCAGAATGATGTCAGTGAGTGCTTCTCAGTCAGTCTTTCTGCCTTCCATGTAAAAAAGATCTTACAAAGATGGACATTCACTACACTTGTAGGTAGAAGAGCCAAGACTGTTGCAATCCTTTTCAGGAAACAATACTGTCTGCATAAATGGCAAAGGAAACATGATTATGTAACACTCCCAACTTTTCAAAGGCAATGAGGGGCTCACAGGTAACCTGTATGGATGCTGCTCATCTCGACATAACAAAGCTGTGAAATCACAGCCAGCTCTCCCAGGACACTGCACCTCACCATGCATTAAGCCACCAAGTACCAGCCAGTGCTTAAGAAACTGTTACCTGGACAGACTGACCTTCAGGGGCTGTGACAAGAACTCACCTGGACAGACTGACCTTCAGGGGCTGTGACAAGAACTCACCTGGACAGACTGACCTTCAGGGGCTGTGACAAGAACTCACCTGGACAGACTGACCCTTCAGGGGCTGTGACAAGAACTCACCCAGATTTTCAGGAGCTGTGACAACTTAGTCTATGCTTCAGTCATGGCATAATTATTGGAGTCAGCCTAAAGTGGGAACATCACTGCCAGACTCATCCACTGATCCTTCTACATCTGGTTTCAGCCAGTCATCACTCCTGCCTCAACTCATCTTTTGCCTGCAGTCTTATTTTTCCCCCTTGATTCCAGATCCTATTGGCTGGCAGCCTTTTATGAGACTAAAGGACAAAGAGGAGTTATTACTTTGAACTTGTTTTAGCACAGCACTCTCAGGAGAGGTTTTAAGACCCATCAGATTTTGGGCAGATCCACTGTCTCACTCACAGCTGTCTACCCAGTTCTTTTATCTATAAAGCCATAAATTCAGAAATGAAAACATCTGAAAATCCCATCTGAAAAGGGCACAAGAGCTGGCCTGGCTCTGCTCCCACCAACATGAGCAGACATGGCATCACTCTTTCCAGCAGGAGCATACAGTTATGCAAACACTGAATGCCTCAGAAAAGCCAATCCTCAAGCTTTGCAGAGCACTGCACGTTACCAGGAGAGTTCTGTTTGCTGCTAGCACTGTCTCTTTGCACCCCTTCCCAAGTTTCTTCTTCCTCTCTTCCACTAAACAACCTCTTCCTGCTTGCTCCCATGAAACACTTTCCACATTACTGAAAAGGAATAAAACCCCAAGTCATTTCCTCTGGCACAACATTTAGTCATGGAGGATACTACCAAATCTCTTATAAGAGAATGATTGTTTGTTGATACATTCATGTCTTGTTCTGCCTCTGGAAATGTCAGAAAAATACATTTAGGAGGAGATTGACTTTGATTTGGATAACCTTTCAGAAGGCTTCTTCCCAAATTCCCTGGCCTGGATACCTCACAAAAACTAGTGTTTCTTGCAGTATTTCTGTAATTTCCACTTACTGTTCCTGCCAAAACCACTGAATATTAAAAATTAAAATAGTCACAAGTGTTTTCAAACGTCTTAAAAGGTTTAACATAGAGCTGCACTTCCTGGAAGAAGCAAGAAAAAGTCATCACTTGAATTACAATGTCAGCTTCACGGTCTAGAGAAACTCCAGAATTCACAGTGACACTTTAATGCAAAGGGACAGGGGGTTCAACAGCTGCACCTGGATGGACATGCACAAGACAACCACCTGCTGGGTTTAACCATGGCTTATTTTAGACACCTGGGAAAAGCATCTCTCCCCTGTACCATGAAAGCCAGAGCAGGACGAGGGTTTCAGTGCTCAATTCCTAGCTCTTACCTCCTGACCCAACAGAGGCATCCAAACAAAGCTCTGTCCTCTCCACTGCCAGAGGTACAATGCTCCATGCAGCAAGGGGGAAGAAGAGACCTGACTTCTGCTAGTTCAAAGAGCCTGAACACTTCTATCTACTCACGTATTTCTGTGACCGTAGAGTTGCAGAATTGCTTGGGTTGGAGATCTAAAAGGGTCTCATTCTACCTTCCCTGCTGTAGGCAGGAACATCTCCACTGTCCCAGGTTATTTCAAGCCCTGTCCAACCTGGCCTTGGACATTTCCAGGGATCCAGGGGCAGCCACAGTTTCTATAGGCACCCTGTGCCAGGGCCTCACCACTCTCACAGGGAAGAATTTCTTCTCAATATCCAATCTAACCTAAACTTAGTCTCTGTCACTTTGAAGCCACTCCCTCTTGTCACACCTTAAAACATTTCTCCTGTGTGGCAGAGTATTATGTGCACTAAAGCTTGCTCAGTGCTTCCAGAAAAGCTTCAGCTGATTTCTAGTAAAAGCAATTATCTTTTCAGAGCTAGGGGAACACAAATTCTTTTGCTAAATTCTTCTTCACATAATTAATTAAAAAGGTTTGCATTTGTTTACCCAAAGCAACAGACAAATGGGAAAATAAGGCAGAGAGAACTTTAAGTTGTTTGACCTTAAGAGTAAATATGAAACATGGATTGTGAGACAGAAAAATGATCTTAAAAGAACTGCAAAATCTGTGATTTTTTTTAAACCCTAAATATCTTTTGGGATCTTTATTACTAAAACAAACAAACAAACAAAAAAAAGCAAATGTTAAATAGCTTGTACAAAATATAGCTTCTTTTAATTCTAATGCCACAGCATTTTCTAGTTCTGTTTGTTGCATAACCAATATGCTTAATAGGTGTCTCCTTGTAAGAAAATAACCCCTTGTAATAGCAAGCAATGGTTTCATTATTCCCTACGAAACGTTTTGCAAAGTAACCTGCTGTTCAGGAGGCAGCTGATGCCAAAGAAACTACTACATCCTGCATTTCACAGAATCAACAGAAAGGTTTCCATTGATAGCCATAACTACAGGAATGAGTTCAGCACAGTGCACTAAATGGTGTACAAGAAGAATCTGTAAGATCAGGAGTCCCTTAGGCTGTTATTCCAAGCTCCACTTAAAAGCTTGTGCTGTGCACCTCAGCTTCAGCACAGCCCAGGAATTAGGGCAATGATTAACCAGTGAGCAAACATCCCTCTCTTTATTCTGGTGTTCACCTTATGCTCATTATCCTTGTGACACATTAGACATCATACTATGCAAATTGTGCCACTAATCTAATGGTTTAGCTATTAACTAAGGAACTAGATTATCAGAAATGCACTGTACTACTTGGCACGTTGTTTTCTGGATTGCTCCCAGTGACAGCAGCTGCTCATTTCCAACACACAGGCTGCTCTTCCTCTGAGCCGAGTAAAATAAGTTAAATACAGAGTACTTTATTTCAGCCGAGTCCATGGTAAAGGCTAATATTTGAATTCCTTAATCAAAACTATTAAGATGTAATCACCTGGGACACTTATCAGTTTAGCCCTTGGCATTAGTTAGGAACAATTTCACCTTTTCTTCTTTATTCACACTTTTAGCATATTAGATGAACCAGTAATGTTGCGGACTGCAAAAACTCGGGCTTTATATCAAACACTGTGTTCACAAGTATCAAGGAGACAAATCTAAACAGTGTGGCATCATCTTTAAAAGAGAAAGATGTTTGGGGATTTCAGGAAGCATATGTGCCCTCTTTGGCCTATGCATGGCCCAGAACTACCAGCAGTTAATGCACTCTCGTGATTTAAGAAATGGGCCTCACATTCGATGAGAACTTGGATGTGCACTCAAGTTTTCATTCCCCATGAAAACTGATAACAGTACTGCTCTACTTCAGAGGGCATTCTCAAGGAGTGAACCCCTCAGCAGTGACAATTCCAGACACTGCACTGATGAAGGTGGCCCACAGGAACCCCTCAGTGCCACTGGGACATGCAGAGGGAAGAAAGGTAAGACCAGAGGAGGGGGACAAGGTCCTGAGCTCCGGATCAGCCTGCAGGGAAGGCTGGACTAGCTGAACTCTGCAAGCCCCTTTCAACCTCTGGTTTTCGCAAAGACAGCACAAAGTGGGAAGGGGAAGGTACAGGGAAGTGTGTGTTGGGGAGGCTGGGTATTATCTTTGGTGGGGTTCTGGCTTTTTCCGTTTTCTTCTTTTGCAATACTAAGGTATCAGAGGAAAAGCACAAATTTTTCTTACTTAGTTTCACACAGGGGTGGTGTCCTGGTTTGAAAGACAGGTATTTACTAAGAAAGGCAGATGCCTCCCTTTGAAATGAAGAGTGTGATCCCTCCTCCCTACAAATTATTATAATATTGGAATTAAAGGAGCTCTCAGGCAAAGATATGGGGATCGGAATAACGGTTCTTTACTAATATATCTAACAAGACAAAAAAAAAAATTCTACGCAATTACCCACAAACAGAACAGTAACTCAGTCCCAGTGTTTTTTGGCTGGAGGCACCTTTTCCCTGAGCTGCAGTTCCCGGTGCTGGGGGGGGCAGGTCCCGCAGAGCTGCAGGAGGGCTGGGGGTGATGGCAGTGCTGGACCAGGGGAAAGAGAGAGAGATGGAGAGAGCCTTCCACTCACAATGTCGGTCCCGGTGCTCAGCAGAGTGCTGGATGGTGGCAGGAGAAGGCCAGAGTCCAACAGCAGTGAGGATGGCTCCGGCACTGGGATGGCAGGGATGGGGCAGAGGCAGCGATCGTCCGAACTCCGTGGGGGAAATGGGCCGAGCCAGAGCCTCCCTCTGCTCTTCTGGACTTTTGGATCTCGCGGGGTTTCCCTCTTCCCTCCCCTTCCCCCCTGTCACTAGAGCCTAATCAACAGGTACCTTAGCATGAACATGGGGAAAATTCCACAGAGAGAAAAGGGAAAAGACCAACCCCCAGCAGGTGGGAGCCCTCCATCACTCCAAAACCCATTTTTATGTTTCATCACACAGGAATTGCTAAACTGCCATAACCCAAAAGGAAGCACTAAGTCAAAAAGCATAGTAACAGTTTAAATAATTATTAAAGCAGACTTTTAACTTCGCATTTATTAGCAAATGACACATACCTGAGCGCACACAAAAAACTGGGTGAAAAAACATCTAAACTTGGAGCAAGCAAACTAATGTACTATTGAAGCTACATATCAACAGGAGGAATACAGATTTGGATGTATGTTTTTTTCACAGGGACAACCTGACTAAACAAACCACAACTATTACTTATCTACTACTGGAAAATGTTTAAAAATACCCTGGGCAGCTCACCTAATAAGGGATATTCAAACATTTGTCGAAGTTTAAACAAATGGGGGGAAACTGCAGTGATGGAACCTGATTTTTCACCCCCTAAAGCAAGTACACTAAGTGTTGTGGGTCTGCTAGTGTGAAGCCACTGAAATTCTTGGACCTTGAAAGGATCCATTTCCATGCTGCCTGCTTAAGAATGCAAAGCATCCCACATCCTGAACCACACCAGGTCAACACCAAGTGACTAACCTGAGGGCATTCCAGCTGCAGGTGTGGATTTCCTTTCTGTTCAATACATTAGTTGTATTTGCACTAGTGCTTTCTGGCCAAGAGGCTAACATAATCCAACAGACTGCATGAGGAAGGTCACATGTGAGTTTTTGTGGTTGCACTGTTTATTTTAAACAGCTGGACATCAGACATGATGGACAGTTTGCTTCTTTATTCACTCAGCGCTCAGTACTACTTTTTGACGAATGCTGTTGATTGCTTCAAGAAGCAATTCTTGTAGCACACTTCCAGTGTGGTTGCCCACCCTCGAGGGTGCACAAACACAGCAAACCATGAGGCTGAGTACCAAGTAGAAGATTTATTTCTCAATGAACAAAAGAAAATATTTTCACTAGAAAAGCTTTAAAAGAACAGTGCTTATGTCTTGACCTACTTGTTTTGGTTTATACACAGAAGAGACTCCAAGAAAATCCTGGATTAATTAAACCAAGGCCACTGCTCTCCATACAAGGATGATCCATGTAACAGCACTTCTGCCTATAGCAGAGTTTTTGCTGCCCTAACCTAGCTCAGATCCACTGCCAATGCACAGATAAGCTGCTCACTGGAGAAAGCTTGCATGCTTGTCTTGGCTGTGGAGACAGGCTTGGGAATTGGGTTAGCCTCACCAGGGACCTGACACCTTCTGCACCACCACAGCACAGCACTGCTCATCTGTTATGGAGAGGGAAATCCACCCTCAGAATGTGTCATTTGTTCCTGAACCACACTGGGACTGGAATATATATAAAGACTGGAAAAAGCAGACTGAGCCAGGAATGTGTGCCAGCTCACTGCTGCACGCATGTGCCAACACAGCAAGCAGGATACAACCACAGCACACCTTCCCACTGTCCTGTCACCTGTGCCATACACACCATAGGAGATGGAATGCCTAGACAAAATGCCTACACTTATTTTGTGTTACCAGGAGGTTAAAATCCAAAATAAAACCACAAATCAAATCCTGGAGAGGAAAACTTCATTTGCACAGTCTTTTTATTTCTTGCCTGTTAGAGGATCTGGTTGGTGGCAGAGGGGAGGCATGAATAGGGCAATATAACAGTTCTTCAGAACCAAGTCTGCAGATGGGATAATGCATGGTACTGCCCCTACCTGACCTATTTGGAAAAATCAGGAGGTCATTTTAAATTCTCAAAATTATTTCAGACACTTTTACATTCCTCATAATGATCAGGTCTATAAGACTGGTTATAAAGAGTGACTGTTCCATAAAATCCATGAACAACTTAGACCAACTATGCTCTGAAATATTGTTTTCTTTTTTTTTTTCATACAACTACTGAATTACTGCTTATCTGCAGGACTGGAGAGGTGGAAGGATTAACCATGGGGGTGTTTTCTTTTTGAGGGACAAGGGAGCTCCAAATATTCAAATACTCAGAATCTGCAATTTAGTTTCTAAATATATGTTCAACAAACAAAAGAGAAAAATCAATCATAAGATACGACTCTGATAAACAATCTTAAATGTTTCTTCTTCCATCCTATTTCTTTATGGAAAAAAAAATTAAATAGTGAATACAAGGTTATGACACACAGCAATGAAACCCAGGAAATTCAAAACTGACGGCTGTTGAAGTATCCATCTCAAGTTAATTCCACTCCTCTTCCTGTTTTCTATATATTCACCATGGGACTGGCAATGTCAGCCTCAACCAAACTTCCTGCCTCGGGTCCCAACCTGTGCAACTTCAAAGTCACGTAAGCACAGGTCACCCTTCCTGTCCTCTTGGTGCTGTTCTTGGTCCTCCTTCCAAGGACAATTGTTCCCGCTGATAACCCCATCACCTTCTGTCACAGCTGACTTGTAAATTCATCAGCAGTGCAAAGGTAACTGCTGCTTTCCCAACCCTCTTCCCTTTTCCCATCACTAGCACCATCCTCTTACTCTGCTGATCCTGAGCAGCCCCAGACTTCCCTACCACAGCCCCTACACCCAGCTTGCCTTCACTCTTGCAGCTGAATCCCTGGGGATGAAGCCTCGTGACTCTGCCAGCTCCCTTCCCTGAAACTGTAAGGTTTCTATCCACCAAACCCATCCTCCTGCTTTTCAGTTTTCACTGTTTTCTACTTCCTACTAAATCTCCTCTCCTTTTCTACCCCTTTTGCCCAAGCCATCTGCACAAGGATCCCAGAAGACAGGCAGGATTTCATATTCACAGAATCACAGAACAGTCCAGGTTAGAAGGGACCCTAAAAGTGATCTAGCTCCAACCCCCCTGCGGTGGGCAGGGACACCTTCCACTCTAAGGTAGACACAGTGCATGTTCCCCAACACCTGCACTTTATGTAAGTTTGAGCAGCCTTCTCATCCCTTCCTCTCCCCCCATCACATTTGTATTCAAGAAGGTGGACCAAGATCATCACACCCTAGTAACTCCCCATCTGCCTCTTTCCTCCAATCCCTCAAAAGGCCAGGACACATACAGTCCACAGATAAACAGGGAGGAACTGATGCCACAGCACCAACTGACTCTAACAGTAAGGAGAATAGCTTAAAGCCTCTCCCAGGCTGTCATCTTCCAGACTAGGAGGAATGAAGGTCCTTTCTAGGTTTTGGGATGAGCACGCTTCCCTCCTCTAAATTCTTTTTGATCCCCCAGTTGAATAGGGGATATCATCAAAACCAAATTTTCCTGCCTCAGTAGCATCAGCAGTCACATCAAGACCAGTTTGTATAGAACTGAAAAGTTTCTCCTTACTCACTGGATTAATGAGTTCATAGAAACTCCTAGCAGGGGAACTCCTGAAGAAAGAAGCGTGGGTGTTTAGTTCTTCTCTGTTAGCTTGCTTGTGTAAACAATTTGTTTTCTCTCTCCTGGGACACTGTGTTTTGAAATATGCTTTTTAGAAGGCATTAAACAACCTCATTGGTTGAAATGGTGAGAGTGGGTCCAAGTACTGCCAAAAGCAGAGCATTCCAAAGACACTGGTGACTCCAATATTTACTGCACTGGGTTAGACAGAGTCTATGGGTGTCACGTTTTCCCCTTGCATCTGAACCAAATATGCAATCAAACCCAGAAAGTAAGGCAGCAGTCAGGTGACAGGCTGTTTCCTAGGTTTAATTCTTGCTGACACACTGGTACCAAAAGATTCCCATGACTGCCAGCAACAAACACTGGTAACCATTGTGTACTTGGAGCTGCAACTAAGCGTACTGAGATACATGTTTACTCAGTCCTTTCAGAAATGAAAAATTAAATTGTTTAACAGCTAGTAATTTCCATCACTCTCATTCTACAGATAATAAAGACAAAGCTGCCAATAGGTGAAAATACTTAGGTTACATAGCACAGTTTCAAGACTTAACACGGCATTAGCTTATTGCTTCTACATCTGGTGCCAGTTATTTTTATACAGCTTCTCTGTATAAATTCAACAATATGTAAAAAAACCCTTCCAGGTCTATCAACCACTCTTAAAATAAACAACAACAAGTCCATCTCTGTCTTCTGTACCTCAGCTATGACGTATCCCCTGCACGAACACGAACCCATGTCCCGGGGGAGTCACAAATCTCTTGAGTAACTTGACCTGCCATGACTGAGCTAGGGGAACTCAATCCAGCCCTAAAATTAATCTTTTTGTTCCCAGTCAGTTTGCCTTTGCTCCAAAACCACAGGTCCAAAAGGCAAATAAAGGAGAAAACAAACATCTTCCACAGTTTGTGGACCATGACCTCAAGTTGCCAGGACTGCTGTCCTGCATCTCTTCCTACTTGCAAGGTTCTATTCCTGCCTACTGGAGAAGGGGAACATGAACAATGCCCAGCAAGGAGCTCTGCTCTGTCCATCCTGCCAATGATACCTTCGCCTAAGCTTCCTGCCACTGCTTCTGTGCACAGCAAACATGGGCTACCCCGTGCTACCAGCACTGTAGAATTCTGCAGCAGGAGCTACCTGCTGGAAATCTCCAGGTTCAGTGAATTTCTGGCAATTTCTGCTTGTTAATCTCTTGATCAGAAATGGATTCTAAGCCCAGAAGCACTTTGAAACAGCTGTCATGCCTCTTAGCACCTTGCCACACAAAAAAAAGCACCTTTCTCCAATCTCCTAAAACACACATTAAATCCACATAGAAACACTGCACAAACACATTTCACACCTACACACAAATTACACTATCATACTCAGGCTTGGAAAAGTAACAGTTCAATTTGCCATTCCATGGCCACCAAGGCTGACCCTCAAGGCCCAAAACTTTCTTATTTTTACATTCTGTACTCCTGTGATGCAGCCAAAAGCCTGCCAGGAACATTACTGAGATTATGTGAACTAACATTCTTCTAGTCACAGTTACAATATTGACAGTAACTGCTGAAAAACAGATCTCATTCACTGTATGTTCTTCAAACATATAAAACTATGAAAAGCAATGCACAGAGCATCAGTGGAAATGTCACAGTATTACACACTCCTTGACCTGAAATAAACCTTAATTAAAAGGTTGAATTTAGACATAGCTCTCAGGGTGCCACACCAAAAAGGAGGAAAAAAGCAGCTGCCTCCTCCAGCTCACTGTGGAGTAGTGAAAGCCATGGTTCTCTGTGACATGGCAAACAGAAGGCCACCAGCAGCCCAGGAAGGTGCCCGGTGTGTCTGTCAAGAGAGAAGACCACTCCAGCAAGGATCAAATCACACAGGATTCAGCTAAAACATTTCTCTGTCTTCCAGAGCTGTTGTAAACCACATGGAAACACACCATAGCTATCACAGTGTATCACCATAAGTGATAGCTAACATATGCCCAGGCATCCATGAAATACCAAGGGATGAAAAAATATTTTTCATATAAACATCAAAAAATGAACCTGCACTATAACAAGCCAAATATTTACTTTGGCAGATCATATCTTCCAGAAAAAAATTGCAACAAAATTAAACATTTAAAGAGACATCCTGCAAAACAGATGCTGAAAATATCTTTGTAGGGCTTCCTGCCAAAGTGGAGGAACTGTACATCTATCAGTGTAACAAACATGAACCAAGAATTTTTATGGAACCACTAAATAGAAACTTTGAACTATCCAAAGGAAAGACGGCTGCTCCCTTGATGGTGAACTCATTTTTTCTTCTGCTAAAAATTCCAGGCAATACAGTTTCAGAGGATATACTACATAAATGAAGAACACCAACACAAATTAGAACTGAGCCTTTCTACTGAACTCCTCAAAGACAATTTCATAAACTTCCAGTTACTTAAAAGACTTCAGCAGCAATTTCCAGATCCAACACACATTCAGAGAAACACTTCAGGATGAGTTTTACTGCACCTACTATTTAAGTCAATCAAGTTCAAGTTACCAGCACATTTTCTACTTCCACCTCCCAAAACTGAATTCTCATAAACTTCCAAAACAACCATGATTTTAACAGCTGTATCTAGACAGATCTAGTAAAACCAAAGTAAAAATTTAGGGACGTGCTGTGGTACAGGTGCATACACAACGTAACACATTGAGCACCCTAAATATTCCCAGTTATGCATCCAGACAGTTGTGGCCCTTAGCAAACACACCACAAGAACCCTGCTTCCTTCTCCCAAGCTATTCAGTGTGTCCAAAGTCTGATTTCTATTCATGCATTAACTACCAAGAATGCTGTGAGTAAATTATTCATTTTTAAATCCCCAGCTGTAGCTAAAATAGCTTATTACAATATTTACTGAGGACTGACATTTCATAGTTGCCAATACCTAACTGCTTTCCTAAGAAATTACAGTCTCAGCAAGTTATGCAGCATAAAGCATGCCAAGGCCCCAGCTGGCACAAGGATGCATGTTTATCTTTGTGAAGGTTATGCTTTGTGGCTTCATTAAAAAAAAAAAAAAGATCAGTTTAAAAACTTAACTGGGGAATTAAAAATGTCCTGTACTGAGGCCTGGGGATGCCTGCTGCCAGTTTTCATGGGGAACTGCTCACTGTCTTTTGCAAAGAAGTTAAAATTATCACAAGGCTCACTTACAGAACCAGCACAAAGATGGAGTACACGGCAGCACCTTGCCACACTGGCTCAGGCACACAGGTTGGGCTGCAACACAACAGCTGGGAATTCCATCCATGGCTCCACACGGAAGAACCCCCTGTGCCACAGCATCTGGCTTATGCACTGAGCACCTGAGCAGGCACCTGCAGGGCAGCAAGATAAAAGAGGGTTCTTGTAAACAGCGTTTCTCCAGCACTGGCTCCCTGTGCTGCTCTGAGCACTCACTCAGATCTGCCCTCTGCCATCCCCACGTGCTCCACAGCTCCAAGTCCTCACCTGAACCAGGGAGCCAAGCCAACGCTCCCCTTGCTTTCCACACATTCCCTCTCAAATGCATTTAAAGTCTTGGCATGTGCTCAAAATTCATCATCCACTAGGAGAAAATAATAAGCAAAGGATTTGGAGGAAGACAAGGCTACAGATCCACAGTCAAGTTAAGCAGGGAATGTCAGCATAGGCAATACACATCATGCAGGAAAGCAAAACCAGTAAGGTTTTTGGTTATTTTCACGTTGCAAGTATGTATCTTTCAACAAAGTCAGCACTGAGGAACCTCAGAGTTAATTCCTGGAAAGCACAGATTTGCATTTAGCAAACATAAAGCAGAAGCCAAAAGCATAATTTTTGATAAAAAAAATATTAAAAAGTGCAAAAGAACCATTTTAAAGTCACAAATGTATCTGGTTATTGTGGTTTTTTCCTTTTCCCATACAAGCCACTTGTGACACCTTGTTTAGAACACTGTATTTAGTCCTGGGCATCTGGCCAGATGACATTCACATTCTGGAACTGCTGGAGTGAGGAAAAACAATAGTTTTGGGGTATTTTTGAGAAAAGTCCCTCAGAGAAGTCATGTCTGCTTTTAAGCATGCATACGTAAGGTTGGGGAGGTGACTTACCATCTCTCACCAGAGTCAATCTGCAGTGCTCTGCTGGTTGTAATGGAGCAACAGCAATTTGCAGCAAAAGATTTGTCCTTTAGTTTCTGAACACGATAAAAAACGATCCAGTGCTTTCAGACTTTTCAGGAGTCAGAAAGACAACACCTGCTTACGTGAAAAGCAGGGCTTTTACTCTTCAAAGACATGCTATAGATAAGGCATCTTCCAAGAACATTCATTTACACGGCTGTCTTGAAAACCCTGTTCCAAGATCAGGAGGAAAAATGCACTTCCCTCTTCTCATTCTACCCTCTCATTACACACGGTGTTCACAGACCAGAATCCTCCCTGGTGCAGCATCATTACCTGTTTTCTCACACAACACCCAACACAAATGGGTGCACTAATTCCAAACAGTATATGACGATTACATGCCAAAAAAATACTGTTATTCCTGCCAGAGGACTGGTGGGACTCCAGGATTTTCCTTTTGCTACTTTTACTCTACCATGGTGAGATCTTCATACTCCTCTCCCATATTCATGCAGAATCCTTACCAGCTCCAAGGGAAACACTACAGCATTAATGCACAATTTTCAACTGAGATAATTGTTTAGATCAAAATTTCCAAAAAAACAGAATGAACCTAATGACAGAACATGACTGTAGCTCCACAATTTCTTTTCCTTTATGTGTAGTTTCGCTCTGCTGATCTCAAAGCAGAAATATGGCTTTAGCCATTCAGAAAACTTTCCAATTTTACTTAAAAAAGTAAACAATACCCTAGGTATGCAGGCTCATAAAACCTACATAAGGCAACCAAAAGTTACCCAGATAAAGCCAAGCTCCTGGGTCTGATTCAGCATTCTCAACAGCATAAATTCAGAAGCAACTCCCCTGAAGTCAATAAAGCATAAAACATACTGTCAACAGAGCAAAACTAGCCCCACCCTCTTTTGACTAAAGAATGATCCTCATAGGGAATGGACTTCACCAGCACGAGAGAACCTGGGAACACTATGCTACATTATTATGTATTTTGTTTTGCCTGTGAACTTTAGGCAGCAACCCTGAGCTGAAACAGGCAGCTACAAACACTTGCATGCAGAGACTCTTGCCCTGCCTGCTCAGGCACAGAGCCGCAGCGTGCACTTTACCCACACTTTTCCCAGCAGCACAGTGTCCCAATGAGAAAAGGACCTGTGCTTCCACACTGCACAAACCTCTGCCTCTGTATCGCCAGTCACGTTATCAGCTGAGACAGGGGATGCTTTTTGGGGCAAAGTCCGGCATGCAGGAAGCCATGGACTGCTGTGTTGTGCCTGGCAGGCCCTTCACCACCTTTCATTTCTGCAGCAGCCTTGTAGAACAAGGAGGCAGAGAAAGGGCTGTGTGCATCTTCCTTGGTCTACCTACAAAAAGGCTCTTGAAGCCAAATTAACACAGGCTGGGTTACAGCACAGCATATGTCCCCTGCCAGGTAAGGATCACACAGGGCCTGGACCAAAATCAGGATCAGACCATGCAAACACTTCAGACTCTGCAGCCAAGAATGCAAAGCAGCAGCAGCAGCTGCCCTTCCACAAACAAAACATGTCATGGCTCACAGCAGCTGAGAGAAAGAAAATTCCATGTCCCTGCCAGCTCTTTCTCCTTGTCCTGCTCTAGCTGCAAATGCTGAGGACTCCTGAAGATGTATGGTAAGGTGAACCAGAGCACCTCAGCACTGGGTAACTGCAGGTGGTAGAATATCAGGTACCAGTAATGTCCACAGTAGTCCTACTCTGGAACCTCTAGCTGCCAGTAACGTGCTCCATAAGACATGGGATAACTGTATTGCATTAAGTGTCTTGATGTAGCACTTAACGTGTCAGGAGAAATTTATCTTCAGTGCTCTGAAGTAAGACATGTATTGGAAAGCTAGAGCCTCACATCCATCTAATTCATACCACAGCATCTCTGTGTTAAACAGAGATTCAGTGTAACACAGGGTACTGAATACTCAGTTGCACTTCCAACACCCCCCCCTTATAGGCGTTACCGACTGAATGGTAAGTGACTTCCCCGGATGCTCTCTTCCACGTGCCAATTTAATGCAAAACGAGCACAATGACCCAAACAAAAAGAAAGATAACTGGCACGCCTGACTCTGCCTAGCATTGTCTCCACAGCAACTCCTCACTGAGGAATTTTAGAGGGCTTTTTTGACACATCTTGAGAAATCTCCAATTGCATATCAGAGGTACATAAAGCCTCTTACTCTTAAACCTCTTACTCTCCACATCTGTATGGTATGCCAAGTATTTATTACAGCCACAGGCAAGAGCTACACAACCACAGAACCTGCAACACATTTGACCACAGAACCAGTTTTCTGTGTGTTGCTTCACCCGTGTTTGAAGTTACCTTGTGTTTGCAAGGTAAAAGCACGATTTTGCTGTTGATCCCCTTTCTCCTCCTGTTGCAGAGTCTCCGAGTAATCTTACAGGAACAATAAACTGTGGCTGTGGTTTAGTGAGATGCTACAAAAATACCTGAGTCCATATCTACTTGATACAGTACTCCATCAATCCCCTGCTGGTGATGGGAGATGAATTACCTCACTTATCGCTGTGATTTGACAGCTACATTATTCTGGCATATATCAGCAGCTCTTCAACTGCTATAGTAACGGTGCTGTTCTTTTCAAGGCAGTAGGTCCATTCTGAAAAAAATTCAGTCACCCTACTGTTCATTCAGTCTCTCTGTAAGCACTGCTTGAACTAGCTTTATAAACAACTCAAAAATGCACTGATAGTTAAGTAGAAGAGCCAGTCTTCTTCTACACCAAGAGCAACAGGAGCCACCCCTCCTGGTCCTGTCAGCTACACACGAGAACACCTGTCCAGCTGCCCACTCACCACAGGAATGGTTTCACAAAGACACCACAACCACTTTCCTAGAAGTGGAGTGAGAGACACTGAGCTGGCTGGGAGTCCAACAGGGTGACAGTGATCTACCAGGCTCACTCACAACAGCCCCCCAAGACACTGTATCCAGCTGTGCCAGCAGCATGGGCTGCCAACTGACCCTTGGCCAGAACAGCCTCATCCCACTTCCTCCTGCTGATCTAATTAAATAGTCAAGTCCTAAGGAATCAGTTGGTATTTTTGGGGCTAAACAGAGCTGAAACTAATGAACCTTACTATAGATCTGGCTTGAGGAAAATCAAGGGTTTGGTTGCATGGCTATACTGGCATACTTTTACCACAAGAAAACACAGAATTATTCATAGAACCAGCGCAGACACAGCAGAATTAAACACAGAGCTGCTGTGGAGCAGCAGTCACAGCTGCTGAGCCCTTGCCTTTCCGAGCACTGCCCCATCAGCCTTAGCAAACACACACCTCTGCAGGTACCATGCACTCACCCTTACCAGTTCCTCACCAAGCTACGCTCTGAGGGAGAAAGGGCTCTGGCCAGCAGGGTCCTGTTCACCCCAGGGCTTCTGCTGTCATGCAAATACCTGGTGGAAATTCTGTTCTGCTCACTCCTCATCAACTCAGCTGGGCTGGCAAAGGCATATAAAGACGTTCCTTATTTAATAGGGCTTAAGAGTTACACTCTGGGAAATCAGCAAATAAAAAAAATGAGAGGTGAATAGCCTGGAATGATGAGAAGACGAGCTCAGCGAGGAAAACACACCGTCTGCTTTTGTACATCTACCGAATCACACCTGCGTGATCTAAAGCAAACTTTCGACTAAATATTTACAACGAAACATTTCAGAAGAGGACGCAGCCACACAGACACCCCATCCCCGCGCTTTGGGCCCCAGGAGCCCCCGTCTCAGCCAGCAAAGAGAGCAGGTGCCCGGACTGAGGTCTCCCCGCGGAGCGGGGGCCGGACTCCCGCCCGCGGCAGGGCCAGGGCTGGGGCCGCTCGCACCGCAGCGCTCCCCTCACGCGAGCCCGGGACACCCGAGGGGACAGCGAGCTGGAGGGACGGACACCAGAACGGACACCAGAACGGACCCCAGCCCCGGGCCACCGGGGACCGGCCCGACCCGGCCGCCCTCGGCTGGGAAAGGGGCAGAGTCTGGTGAGGGCACGGCGAGGACAACGCTGCCCCGCGGCACCTCCGGGGCTCGGCTGGGCCCGGCCCGCCCGCCCCCGCGGCGCTTTCGCGGGGGCGGTTTCGATCCGCACGCCGGTTTTCGCACGAACGGCCACGACCCCCGCACGGCCCGGCGCCTCTCCCTCACCTCGCCTCGCTTCGCCTCCCGCGCCGTCGGCGACAGCGCCAGGCAGCGCAGTCGGAGCCGCCCCGGCCGGCCGGGCCGGGCGGAGGAGCGGGGAGGAGCCGCCCCTGCGCATGCGCCGCTCCCGCCCCCGCTGGGCCGGGCCGGGCCCCGTGGGGGCACCGGGGGCAGCCCCGGGCAGGGCCCCGCGGGGGCACCGGGGACCGGGACCCATGCGGTGGGGGCAGTTATCTCAGATTTGGCCCAAAGAAAGTGGTTAAGATCATTCACAGCCTCATGCTGTTAGGCTGTCTTTTCCACAGCTCTTTCCAGGATGTATTTCACTGCAAGTTATCTCAATAACAAAACAAGGAGAGTAAAATTTCCCTTCGCTGCTGGCAGCTACCAGCAGTGCCCATTAAGAATGCCAGTGACCACAGTGAGAAGCAGCTGCCATGTCAAACCTGGTTACAAACACTTCATAAACACCACAGTGGCAAACTAGCTTTGAGGAGGGAGGGCAAAGGAATGCTGCCTCATGTCCAAGAGGATGATTTTTATATTAATCCACAGCTTCTGTCAAAGTTCCCATTTATCTTCAGGGCCAAGAGCCTTGGCAGGCCCCGCTGAGCAGCTCGTGTTGCTGCAGTGTCCATGCAATCTATTGCTGCCTTTTGAGAAAGGTGTGGATTCTGGCGTGAGTGGAAGCAGTGCTGCATGCCAGTTGAGGCAGCAGGGGTGAGCTCTACAAGGTGTCTCCAGGGCAATGGCTTCACCTGCATGAACACCTCACAGAACTGGGACATTAAAATGCATTTATTATGAGCTATATCTTGACTGACTTTCAGTCCAATGGGAGCTCCTGGTGTTTATTCAGGAGCCTAGAAGACAGAACTGAAGTCCAGCTTTGCAGTGCCTGGTTTGGTAGGGCCATCAGAGCCCTTGACTACCCTTTTGCAGAGAGAAGACACTGCTGCTCCCCTCTCCCTGCCAAACACTTGAGAGGAGTGAGGTGAACTGCCAGCCACAGAGGAAAAAACAAGAGCAGAAAAGGCAGTAAATATGAGGCAGGTCAGGACATAGCCAGCCCTGCGAAAATTGAGCAGAACTGAGAGCTCTAACGACTGGGAAAAAGTCACTGAAAAACCTTTGCCTTTGAAGAATCTGAGATATGGCATCAAGTTTCATGGCTGCTGTTTCTTACTTATCTCAGATACCCCTCTCCTCAATCCAGCTGTGCAATGGGCTTGGCATGATTTCCTACACATACAGTAAGCCTGGAGAGCAGCAGGTGCTTTTTTTTCCCAAGCCCTGAAGGTCTAGACTGTATTTCTCATCATATGGGTGTGGGTCAGAGACCAACGTGTAGGCAGAAGGATTAAAGATGGGATGCCCCTGAGCACCTGACTAGTCTGGACAAGACCAGCATACAGCCTTGCCCAGGATGCTGTTCTGCTGTGTGGAGAGGTGAGGGAAGCTTTCCTATGGAATTTGGGGTTGACTGGGCCAGGGCAGTATGTACTTTAGCTATAAAAATCACGTCCTGAGTACAAAGGAAAAGTGCGTTACTGGGATGGATGTCCAGTGTCCTGAACAGATACCACAGAGTTAGAACGCAAATTTGCTTATCTATTGTCACACCATGGCAGCTGCTGCAAGGAGCAGAAATTGTTAATGCCCTTGACTAACTTCTCTCATGGCAGCCAAGATGCCTGCATCAAGACACTTTTCTCTTGCTCTGGCTCCTGCCCTAGATGCCTGTCACACTGCTGTGAGCTCTGTGGGAGGGAGAAGAGAAACTGCAGCACAGGAAAAGACAGAAGAGTCACTTGGATCTCTCTCCTGGAGCTGAACATGTTGCTGCTGCACCACAGGAACAACTGTGGTGCCATCTCCCAGCCAAGGAGGCACATGGACCCCAGCCCCCACAACCAGGTCACATCCACCAATGACTTCAGACTGACCTCTTCTCACCTGAAAACTTGATGTGTGTTTCATTTTACGGCGTGTGGTGGCGATTACTTCAGCGCATTCCAAATCTCACTCTTGGCAGCATTATGTGTATTATACTTCCGGCTCCAGGCTGGATTTCTTGTTCTGATTTGCACTCAGCTATTCCTTATAGCAAGGGAGGAGGGAGATGGGAATCAAACTGCATGAAGGAGGCACAGCAAAAACTGCTTAAGAGCAAAACAGACTGAGATGTTTTGTTCAGTTTTCCTGATTACTTTTTCATACAGTGGGAACATATCAGAGGGAACATAATTACACACATACAAAGACAATAGCCCACCAAAAAAACCCACTAACCAACAAATGAACAAAACCCCATAGAACTGAGCTAACTAGTTTTTCTGCAAGACTAGATTTTTATAGCTAGTACTGGGACCCGGAATTGTTCTGTGTTCTGTTCTGTTGCCCCGCAATGTACAATCTCCTTGTTCCACCTCTTCCCTTTCTCTTAGCCTTGTCCCATGAAGGTAGATCTGACCAACAGCTTTCCAACATTCCCTGAAATCAACCCAGATCTCCACGGTGGGGTTCTGATGGGAAAGCTGACAACAGCTCAACTTCCCGGCCAGGCATGAAATAAAAAAGTGGAAAAGCTGCACAACAGCAGCACTTACTTTTTACGTTCCCTCTCTTCGAATGTCAAGCTTTTTTTGACAACAGTATTCAAACAAAACGTGTGCTTATACAGGGATGTGCAAGCACTTGGATATCTTAGCTCCCAAAGATGGTGTGCAGCAGAAGCCCAAGTTTCTCAGAAAGCCCCTGCAGAGTCACAGCAACACAGAAACACCACACACACTCTCTGAACACTGTGTAAGGAAGATGTGAGGGCCATGGCATCTGATCCATCTCCTCACCAACAGCCGCATTGGCTCAGGGAGCAAGAAGGGAGGTGCAATAATGAGCCTCCAGCTGCCAATGAAAGCTCAGTCCAGCTGTGTATCTGCCAGAAGCTATTCCTTTCTTTACAGCCAGAGCCAAAGCAACATGGCAGTAGTGATGAGAGCTCCGTCAAGGGAGATGATGACTGCCAGACACTAGCTGTGAATAATCCTTAGGAATTTGGGAATGATCAGGGCCATATTCTGATCCCACCACTGAATGCTTATCTTTTTTTTTAGGTGGCACTATGTGGGTAGGAGAGAAGCAGTGGCAGGACCTGTGTTTGGGTAAGGACTTCCTCACCTGAGTTCAGCATCCCTGATGCTGTCTCTGACCCACCACTGAAGCACAGCAACTTGAGTTGATCCAAGCTTGGACTTGGAAGCACCAGCTTCTGTGTAAACCAGCCTCTGCTTTCATTAGGGCAGATGGAGTCCTGGCAAAAACCAGAATGCTCTCACCACCTTCAAAAAAACCACGCTGGTATTTCCAGTCTTTCACAGCTGTCTTAACTTGCAGGAAAGTGATGATTGTGATTCATCCTTTTATCTTTTCACTGAAGAGGGAAAAACACATCCTGTTGTAGCCTGGCATTAAAATTGTTTTCTAAATAAAGTCATCTGTGCTCCAGATCTCCAGTTACAGTGAGGGGTGACATACATCACCAATTTATTAGACAACAGATCATTGGGGAGAACTGTGATGAACCAATTATTTGTCACTTCAGGATCATATTTTGACAGTGCCCTGTTTAACTAGACCCAATAAAAAAATTAATTACTAATGTATTTTATGCTTCTTAATTAATACTGTTAACATCTAACCCTTCCCCAGACTTGGAGTGCCCACAATGCTGTTCTAAGGTGGCAGCAGGCATTTGCTCTATTACCTCTTGGCAGCCAAACCAGACCACTATGAACCTGGAGGAGAATCAGGCCCCCTCTCTCAGATAGCAACAAGAATGCCACTATTCCAGGGGAGGGGAAAGAATTCCTGCAACTACATTAAAAGCTCTTGTGTTTATTAGTTAAAGTACTAACATTTCCCAGTACGCTTTCAAATTGTAGTCAAGTATTTTGCCTTCGGTCTGGAGCTGCTTGTAAAAACCATGAAGTCATACAAGACCAGTAACTTGAGGATGATCAGCTGCAAATGTAACTCTCACAGAGGTAGGCAGAAGCTGACTGGTCTAGAACCTGATGTGCAGTTTTGGAAGTCTGAAGAACCTTGAGAACTAAAGCACTTGCTCTTCTCTAATGGGGAGCAAATTCGTTTATATAGAAAAAAACCCATTGCAGACACAAACAGTATTTGTCTAAAGTGCCACTAAATATTGCAGATTGTTACCTCGTATTTGGCACTTCATCTTCAGCCTGGAGAGAGCTGCATCAGCCAGGAGTGAGGACAGGCTGTGACTGGGCCAGGTTCTCGGGGTGTGCTCAGCTAACGCAGACCAGCACTCCAGAGGCAGCTTGGTTTGCACAGGAGAGCCTCAGCAACACAGTAAGTAGCTTTGAGTGAGGATGACAAGATCTGGCCTGTTAGGTTTAATATTTTAATCTGCTGCCCAAGTGTACTGCAGCTCTAATCACAGCCATAGCAGATTCCTCGAGTAGCTGAAGATTAGAGAAACCATCAATAATCCCTGCTGAGCTCGCGGATGAAAGCTACCAAGAGGATTTAAGGAGGGAATAAGGTATATCCAAAAATTCATTATGTTCCAGTTGAGACAAAACAATCCACTGATATCTGACACAGAGCATAGTCCAGAAAACTGGAAGCAGATATTGAAAATGAGCAAATTTCAAAAGGCCTAATGTATATGTGATGAACCAGTTATAAATATTCAATCCAGGAAGCTCTGTCACTAAGGATGGATAGCACTCCTGCTGGTAACTATAAGGCTCTATGCCCTAGATGGCATTGCTCTGCAGTATTAGAAAATACACTTCTAAAATCCAAGCTCTCCCTGCAGTCAGCACAAACGAATTTCAGGCAGGACAAGCACCGGTTGAAGATTACACACAAAGCAGAGTTCTCTTTTTAAAATGTTACTTGTTTGAGACAGTTGCACTGCAGCTGATACATTAATTATGCCACTTTTCCTTTTCCCCAGTTATTTTTTAAAGGCTCACTTGTAAAATCTTCTTGCTTGCACAGTTTGAAGTGGTTTCACTGCACCTGCTCTCTCCAGGCTGTGGCATTCAATTGTTTTTGTTCATTCTGTGCTACTCTTCTCTAGTGATTTGTTTGGCAGTGTAAAGAGAGTGCTGTTTGTTCCCCACAGCCAAGGGCTGAAGATCAGCCTCCTCCTCCTCCTCCTCCTCCTCTCTGAACACGGCAGCCTGCTCAAGGCAGCTGGACAGGAAGTGGGCAGATGCTCAGCTGTGCCAGAGGGCTGATCACTGCTGCAGCGGGGAGGACAACCACAAAAACCAACATACCTGCAGCTCATCCCAAGTCCCGTGTGTCTCCACACTGCTCTCCCAAGGCACGGCCACACGCTGCCTCTGCTTAGCTTTCCAGCAAGCACAGCACGCTGGGAGCACCTGTGTGCATCCATCCACCTCCCAGTACCAGGGACTGGGAGCTGTGCAGCCCAGCAGCAACCCGCAGGCTGCCCAGTTTTAGGCAGCAGAACAATTTGATTTTGGCACTTTTAATTAACAAGGCAATTAAACCCTTGTTTTCCAGGGTGTGGTTAGCATGTCTAGGATGTCCGTGTCCAGGCGTGCCCATGCAAAGCCCATGCAAAGACGGGGAGAAGCCTCAGGTGGGAAGTCTCACCTGGAGCTGGGAGATGAGCACAGAGCTGTACAGAAATGCCCTAGACTTCCTGCAGTGCAAAACCCCATTGCTTTGGGATGCCAAGCAGCCCCATGACCTGCCCAGCATGAGCACACTCTATACGTTGGAACAAACAGGTCAAAATCAAGTGGGCAGTGCCCAGAGGGAGATTTTTATCTGCACTTCACAGAGAACAGATCTCTTATCTCTTCAAGTATTATTTCAAAGCAAATAACTTCTGGGGCGGCAAAGACACAGGTCAGGCCTCTGTAAAGCAAGCTAGAAGTGGCCTTCAAAGGGGAAAAAAACCAGGATTTGTGCTCCAGTTTCGCATATTTAAGGTACTCACGTGGGAGAGGAGGGTTAGTTTTCTTTAAACCAGTTTGTACTTTTGCTCTGATGCCTTTTTTTTTGTTTGTTTTCTTTTGTTCTGCACTAAGAATTCACATCTTTGCTTAGTCAGGGATTGTGATGGTTGAAGAATTAACTGTAAAGCCAACAAAGGAACAGCTTCTAAAAAAGCAAAAATGAATACATGAATATAAATACATATTCATCCATATCTACACCACTGAAATCAGTGATGGCTTGCCTTCACACTCTGATTTTCCTAATTTTAATGAAAATGTTTAGAGATTCAATTACTTGCCCAATCTCTGGAAACCAGTTTCTAACTTTCCAGGCTTTAAGCTACATATTTATTTTTTTTTAAGTGAAGCAATTGCAAGGCAGAATCAAGAGAGATGCACATTTGGCATGAGACATGTGGCAGGGGGTAGAAAGTGAGAGTATCTTCAGAGACCAACAGCCAACTGGAGCTGCACCAAATTGTGATGAGAAGCAAGATAATCTCTGAACCAGAAAACCAGTCATGGGGAAATATCTACAGAGATGGAGCATCTGTATGGATTCCAACATATGCTTTGGGTTGCAAGCACATAGAGATGGAAAGCAAACTATCACACCAATGGAAAATATTTTCAAGACAACTGCTGGGCTGGCACTGTTTAAAGACATTTTCTGCATTAACATCAAAAGCTGCAACTCATCCCTGCGCTCGTGGACAGACGTGCAGGAGCAGCATGTGTGCCTTTTCTGCACTGTGGGACTCTTCTGTACCTGGGATGAGCTGTGGGTGTGTAAATAACCTGCCTGAGACACAGCACTGCTTCTTGGAGCCACGGCCTGTACTTTGAAAGGAGCGGATCCTTTTGTCAGCCGCTGCTACAAACAGACAAGCAAAGGTGGTTAAGGTGAGGCAGCCGGAGCCACTTACATGCCTTGTCATTCCAGGATCTCCAGCCCTTCCTTCAGGGAAAGTACAACTGAGGGGGAGCAGCTCAAGTGTCCCATGGGATGAGGTAGGAGGAAGAAGCATCCTGTTACCAAGGCAGGCTGAGCTGGGGGGGAACTGCAGCTCCCTAGCTGGTGCACAGCAGAAAAGAAGCAGAAGTATTTTCCTCTCTCAAAGCAGGGGCTTCTGAGCAGCCCTGCCCACAGGTGCCCTGCAGCACTCCAAGGGAAGCTGCCCACCCCTCATTATTATTCCAAGCATTACTGAAAACATTACCCCAGAACTGCTTCAGAGGGGGGACTGGCTCTCATCACTGCGGCTGTCTGAGCAGGCACGGGCACTGGTGACCATCAACACCCGCTTCCCTGTGCTACAAGAGATTAACTAACGCCAGGGCAGTAATTCCAGATCCGTACTGCTGTAAAAGAGAAGAATTTGACTCTCCATATAATACCAAATAGAGTTCCCAGACTGTCTGTTTCTGCAGAGATTCCTGCATGTCCTGGATCGCTTCTAAAGGAACTGCTGTGGTGCACACACCTTCACAGCAAACACACATTCGGTGGCACAGGTAATACTAAGTATAAAAACTCTTTTCTTCTTCCTTCACTCCCTAATCCAGTGCTCAGGTCAAACGAGGGGTATAAAGTATTCTCAAAATCAAGCCAAAAATTAATAAATCACTGGGATTGTAACCTACAGGGGTGCTCTAGTCCTATGTCTAAGCACACCCTGAAATGTTAAGTTAGTACAAAGAGAGGATATTTTTATTGATAAACATTATATTGTCTTAGTGTAGATGTCTGACACATTATTAAATCAATTGACAAAACATTTAAAGTAATTAATTCTAATAAAACTTTTTGATATTCCATAGACAATAGTGCTGTGAATTTTGTTTATAGTATAACACATTAAAAACACAGAAATACAAGTTTCTAATTTCATAGGTTACCAGCAAACAGAGAAAAATGCATGCTTTCATTTCTGTTAGATTTGTAACTTAACACAGGCAAGTGGAACAGCTATGCATAGAAGACTACTCTACAGTAAGTTGTAAAAACATACAGAAAGGCTGACCTATAACACTTGTACAAGTATGACAAAACCATTGCAACTCATTTCAAAAGGTAACAAATGTTTTGTCTGTGGCTCCACCATTTTAACACTTTTAAGTTGACTTAACAGAAAACTATTTTGAGTAGAATTGTATTACCAGAAACCACTGCTTGTTTTGCTTTCTGTCTGGTTGTAAATTAACATACATTATATGTACATTTGCACTCGGTTCCACCTACGTTTTTTCCTTACAATTAGAAGTATCACAGAATAGGCCAGAGATAAGGGACCCAGACAGTGTAGTTTGATCCCAAATCAAACAAAAAGTGCTCCTATCAGTCGCTTTTATTGCTGTGCTTCTTGATGCTGTGACTGTATCACCAAGCAGAGACCTCACCATGCCCATGGTTCAGTGACTGACCAGCTCTCAGCCCTCTGTTTCAGAACAAGCCAGGCAGGGATCGCATTCAGCAGCCTAATTCAGCAACAGCACAAACCCTAACTTTCCATCATAGCTCTGTGAAATTGTCAGAACTTGAACAGCTGACTGCTGAGCCCTGAAATGATTTAAACACCCCCCCAGACAGAGTGCTGGCCCTGCTGCTGTCCCCACATGTCCTGGTGATGCCAGGCTGACCATGGGTGCAGAGCTTGGCTGCCTTTGGCTCGGCACCACATACGCACGACAGTTTGAGCTTGGCTTGGAAAAAACACCGCAAGGGGCTGAAGCTTGCGCAGCACACTTGAGGATTAACAGGTCTGTCTGCTCACCTTTTTGTTCTGTGGAATCCTGATTTACCTGAGTCTCAACTCCCATTGCCAGGCCTGTGCTGGAGTGTTCAGCAGAAGTGTTCCTTCCACTGCTTGTCACGCCCCCACCTCTGCTGGGCCCAGCAGAAGTGCCACTCCTGCCCTCCCACACCTCCCACTGGCTGAAGCTCTGAGGAATGCACCAGCAAGTGGAATGCCCAAACCATCACCAGATGCCTTGCCAGGAGGGTTTGTATTGCACAGGACTTGGACAGACAAAAAAAACAACCAACCAACCAAAAAAAAAAAAAAAACCCAAAAAAACACCAAAAAAACAAAACCAAAACAAACAAACAAACAAACAAACAAAAAAAAAAGAAACCACACAACTCCAAACCAAACCCAAATCTTCCTAGTAGGGTTTCCAGCTTGAAAGCAAAGATACGATGCAAGGATGAAGGTAACACTCCATTAGTCATCTCACACAAATACTGCCTGCATCATGGGCAGCCAGGGTAAGAGTTGGAGACATTGAGTTAGGCATCTCTCTCCTTTCTCCCTTAGAAAGGGACATAGTACTACTCACCTTTCCTGACCAAAGACCAAGGGCTGCAAAGATCAGGTAGCATCCAGGAAAATCATCATGTAAATGTGAACCCTGTGAAACCTGCCAGTCTCTAAATTAGACAATTTTTGTGATGCTGTACTCTTTTTGCTTGCACTTGCTTTCCACTGGTGCTGTATGATTACAGATTCCTACTTCATGCCCTTTGCTTCTGGCCTCTTTTTTTTTAAAAAAAAAACTGCTTCAGAATGAAGTCACTACACAAGCATCTTGCTTTGGCTTCTTTAAAAAACCTGTTGTGGTTCAATCTCTGTGTGCTCACTCCATCTATGAGTAATTTCAAGAGGCAGTTCCATGATACAGAAAGGCATGTTGCACTCAGAGGTCCTGACTCAGCAGTGAGAAACATGAGAGAAGAAAGTTGTTTTTGCTTCTGAAAACCAAGGATGAACAACTCAGCTGAGCTCTGCTTTACAGAATATGGGCACTCCATGCAACACTTGAACATTACACACACTTTCATGCAAGATTGAGGCTGTACTTTGTGCAATCAGCCTTTATCTTCCTTTTGTTTTTCTGGATCTAAAATCCCCCCATGTCTTTAAAAGCTGGCAAAATAAAGTCCCCTCCAATACACTGCCTGTAAAAGGACTCCATTGTTGCTGTTGTAAGCCCTACTGTATCCACACTGATAGTGCTGATGTGATAGGATTCTTCTACACTGGAGATCCGCTGATCCCCCTGAAACCGAACCAGCGTGGTGGAAATAGGAGAGTGTTGTGTTTGTGAGTGGTGGGACCATTTTTGCTGCAGGATTCCAGGGTGGGAGGTCCTTGCCTGCTGTAAATGGGAACAACCCTGTCATAAGGCCAGGACAATAAATGTCAGCTTCCCCCGAGCATTAGCTGGCACATAACACCTGGTTTAGGGGGATCTTCACATTTAACCAGAGCCAGTCACTTACTGTTGAAAGAACTGGGGAAAACAAGCCAAAGGAAGATTATTAACTTAATGAAAGGGGAAGACAAAAAAACCCTAAAAACAATCATTTAAAAAATCTACTTGTAGGTAGCTTATGAAAAGTAAATTTTGGTTATTGCAAATGATACCTCATGACAATGATATTGCAAGTATTAAAAGTGCAAGAAGTATTTACTATTTACATATTTCTACTCTTAGAGATCAGCTGCAGAACCATCTTTGGATCTCCCAGCATTTGTCAGCTTCTCTACTAACAGAAGTTACAAAGAAGCATTTGAGAAGGTCTCATCCCTTTTTATGGCCACTTAAAAGGACGGAACAATGCTTTAAATAGCTTAGTCTGCTTGGCCCCTGATCCAGGGAAACCCGGCATTATCTTTAGGAGGGGACCAAAATTAGGTTCCTCAATCTTCTGCCAGCATGGGGAAGGTTTTCTTGAACCAGGGGCTCATCATACTTTGTTTGATAAATAAATAAATAAAATACATAAATACTGCAGTAAAGAACTTTCTGACCTCCTCAATGTCTCACACACGCTCTTTTTTTTTTTACCCTGAAGCTGACTTTATATTCAGCAATAGAACTGGAATTTCAAATGACTAACAACAATTAGAAATATTACTGAATGTACACAGATGTATTACAGATAGGCAACTGCCAGGCACCACTCACAATACCTTGCTAAAACAACTACAAACTTTGCTTGAGTTTATAAATAGGTATGTGTAAATGTGTATGTCCTATATAGCATCTTACACCTATACAGCATCTTAGCACTTGCCAGAAGAATTCACTCCTATGCAGAAACAGCTGGTTACCACAGGGCTTCAATTTAACAACAGTTAACACATATACTTTACTAGGTAAAGTGTGTATATATGTATAAATATTGTATTTTGCTTGAATACAAATCTATGTTATTAAAAAAAAAACAAACACGAACATGAAAAACCTGTTAATAATTTATATGAACTTGTGAGTGAGTCCCTCAGTAAAACTCCCATAGTATAATCTGGCTTCACAAATGTAAAAGGCCCAGGTCAGATCTAGAATCCCTTAATTAGATCAACCATATTTACAGTATAATGCACGTCTTTGCAAAGGGTGCAAAATTCCCTTGAGGGAGTCTCCTAAAACACATGAGAAGTGTCCCTAGGTCCTGTGCAGTGCCTGATTATCCCAGGGGCTTGGGGCACTTTCCAGGCAGGCAGCTTTTGCTGTTTGGAGTCAGGTGCTTGGAGGCTGGTGTGCCAAGCAAGGATCTCCTTGCATTCTCTCCCATCCAGCTTTCTGGATCAAAACCTGCATACTATTTGTGCTAGCCCAGTGCATTTAACTCTGTGTTACAGAAAATAGGATGTGAGCCAGCCTTCAAAGCCAGAGGGATGCAGCTTATGAGAAAGTGAAAGCAAAATTCTCAATCCTGGAAACACAAGGAGCAAGATGAAATAAGGAAGCAAGCGGGTGGCTGCCGGGTGTACAGGGATGTCTGCTGCTGGGAGAGATTTCACAGAACATCCCAACATTTATACAGGCTCCATCCAAAGTCGTCCCATGACAGAGCACCTGCCACCCAACACCTGCCTCTACACACGAGAAGTGAAAGGAGCCCTTGTTCCCTCCCCTGCTCCAGCATTTATCGGCCAAAAGCAACCCTGACCAGAGGGAAGGAAAGACTTGCTCCTCAGGGAAACACACGCCCCTGCTCTGAAAAAGGAGCAAGTGTCATCCCAGGCTGGCAGCAGTAACCAGTAGCCAAGGGGCCTGTGCCCCAGCAGCCCTCTCCTCTCCTGACAGGACAGAAAGTTCAGCAGCAGGCAGCGCTCCTCTGGGAAGCCAAGGTCTGGCGTTGTGCTCAGGCACACCAATGAAAAACCTAAATAACAAATGCTCAGCACTGGAGCAGGTCTGTAACCAACCACAAACATCGTCACAGGGTCAGGCACACAGTGCTGTGTTCCTCCTCAGCTGGTAACAAAAATGTTATGTTGAATTGCTGCTGTGAAATTATCACCTTGCCTTTTGGCACTGTTCAAATCCTACCTGGCAGACGAAGACTACACTGACAAGATTTCTGTCAGGTTGTCCTGGTGTGGAGAGTTTCAAACTCTTCCTGAAAATCTTATTAAAAAACCAGAAACTTACGTAAAAAAATACCACAATAAAGTAATTTTTGCTAGATAAATACATATTAAAATATGTTGCTTTAAACAATCTATGCTTTTTTTTTTTTTTTTTTTCTTTCTGGAAGCCTTCCTGAAATTAGGTGCTTCGACCCAAACTTGGATAACTTGGACTAGATGTCAGACTGTTTCAGACCAGAAAAGAATCAAGTTCACGGGCAATTTAGATCCCCAGGGCACAAAGAAACAGACTGGCATTTCTTACCCTATAGCTTTCCCAGAAATAAAGTGAACTTCTCCAAAAGGCAGCAATCAAGTCCTCACCAGAGCTTGATTCTGCAGATTCAGCCAGACAAGTACAAGCAGTTTGGGCAGAAGTAGATGCTTTTGGGATTCGTGCTTCAGATTTGAGGCCACTAAGTGTTAACAGAGTTTTCATGTAAATTCTCTGAAAGATGCTTGGTCTTATTAATTAATAGTAATTTATCTATTCAGGTAAGAAAATAAGAAGGCCACTCACGCAAAAAAATTCACAGTGTCCCCATCCCTTCCAGGACTCACTGCTACAAACCCATTGCTGCCCCTACAACAGTCACAGGGGTTCTGCCCCTGATTTCACCAAGGTCGGATTTCACTCAAGTCCCTGAATACTGACAACTCTCTTCCTGAAACTAAGCCTTGCATTCTGCTTGGTACATGCATTCAGCACACTTAGACTCTGCAGCTACTTAAACCTGAAGTGGCTGAGGTCTTTCAAATACTCAAACTTCCACTGCTTTCCTTAAAACCATGGCTTTAAACTGATTCAGTTCAAGTTGTACCAACCTAAAAGGGACATTCTTACCTGGACTTAAGTCTCTCATAGACTAACTTGCAGAGGCTGCTGATTAAGTGAAACTTTGAAAGTACAAGGCAGAATTAAATTCAGGTAAGCATTGTCCACTGAGATTGATTTTTAAAATATATTGTAAAACAGGTTTAAAGCTCCAGGGGTGTAACTTTGAAACAGATAAACCTGGCACTACTGCATCTCTGTGAACCTCAGTTGAAAGGACTAGGGTTTCCAAAAAAGCTTAATATAAGAAATATTTGTCAATAAGCAGAAAGCTCTGGTTTTCTAAAAAGTTTTCCAACAATATGAATGTACATTTTTATCTCACAAGTACCAAATGGAAAAAACATTAAAAAAATCCCTCTTTTGACAGCAGGGTATTAAGTGTTACTTTCAGGTTGCTCCACCTGCCTTGAAGGTTGTTTTTTTTCCTAAAACTTGATTGCCATTCTAGCTGCTTTGTTTTGTCAAGAAAAAAACCCAGTCCTGCACCTTGTCCTCCACTAGCACCACCACCACAAACCCAAAGCTAATCGATTTCAGAGACACAGCTGAGGACAGAGAGCTGGAAACGAAGCATGCAAGTGGCATCACAGCAAAAGCAACAAATTATGCAAGTGAAAAATCTCTCATGCACTCAATTTCATGTTGGCGTTATTATCACAAAAAAAGTCTACTAAAAAGCACAGCACATGAAAAACAAAAATTAAAGAAAAAAAAAAGGGAAAAAAGGCAAGTAAAAAATTCACCTTTGGTAGGGACAAAAGCAGTTTTCCCAGCATGTCTGAAGACCATCTCTTATCATACCCTCTCCTATCATTCTGCCTTTGAAACACTGTCAAAGGAAGGCCATCCATGTCAAGCAGATCTGAAGCCAGCCAAGGATCACACACTTAAGTCAAAGTCAGAACTGCAGTGAAGCCTCTCCATGAAGGAAAAGCCTCTTTAATCTCCCTTTGAAATACTCATTGAAGATCATCTGAAATTGCTAGGAATGGAAACAAAAACAGCTGACTGGTCCAAAAGCAGCCTCGCACGTGAAAGCGACCCTTGCTTTCAGAAGACGAAAACTGCTAATGAATCACAGCCAAAATACCCAACACAACCCAGCTTCCCCGGTGGCTCCCAGCAGAGCTCAGAGCCCCTCAGCTCCCTCCTTCCCCCTGGAGCAGCCACCTGCAGCCCCACGGCTGCGGCAGCCTGGCTGGCTCCTGAGGTCCCATATCCGACGATGGCTCAGGGCTCCGGCGGCCACGGCCACAGCGGAGCCTCCCACGGGAACGTTGAAGCCAGGCACTGGTTGTCCTCCAGAGCCTGACCTCAGGAGCAGAGAGAACCCCTGGGAGGGGAGAACCCTGGGAGACTCAGTCCTCTGCAAGGCCCAGTAAGGCTCCGAGTATGCCCTGCATTGGAACACAGCTGCCCACGCCACTTTTGGAGATGGCATAGCAGAAGGATGCCAAAAATTGGCGGTTTTTCCCTCTGGGGCCTTCTACACAGTGACTGTGCTAACAAGCATGAGAGGCACGCTCTCCCCTGTCACAGTTGGTCTGCTCTGTTCCAAACCAGGCCTGGACCTGACGATTTAGCTGCAAATCATCAGCACACCTGGCAGGAAGCATCGCTCTGGGATGTGCTTATCGAGCCATCTACGGCACAGGTAACGGCAGTTCAAGGTGCCTTTTGCTTCTGCTTAGAACAAGCTGCTTGCAGAACATTCTGGCAACACACAAGTATCAAAGCAAGGTATTTCAGGTTCTACACACAACACAAAACTACAGTTACTACAGTATTTAATGCACACCAGTAGGAAAAGTTCCTAAAAAAATACTCGTGCAGTTTTTGTGCTGTGGGATAGGTAATGGCTATTTCGCAGAAATAGATCCAACTGGCTCCATTGGAGCAGCAGTATAAATATTCAAAATAGAAGAAATAATAGGCCCTGATATGAAACTTCTCATCTTTTTTTCCTTCCCCTTATCAGCGAGGACACACTCTGCTTAGGAGCAACTGCATCTCGCTGTGAAGTGGAGCTGCATTTTTGTGGGGTGGCTTTAGTGACACATGCCATCTCGCTGCAAACATCATTTGACTTAAGGAAGCATTTTAGGCATTTTAGTGGTTGTTATTATTATTATTATTATTATTATTATTATTATTCATCTTATTAACAACAACAACAACAAAAGAAACAAAAACCCAACAACAGGAAGGTACAGTGGGCTCCCTAATGTGGGCTCCCTAATGCAAGAGGATGTCCTGTGGGCACAGAAGGCTGCTCAAACCTCAGCTGCAGAGTTCAACAAGCAGCAACACAATTGCTTTCCAGGATGAAAACTGGCGATGCAGGCATGCCATCCACTCTCTCTACACTGCCTGTCCCTGGACCCTTCCTCCTTCTTGCCAGGGATCCACTGGTACACGTTGTTCCCCGAGCGAGGCCAGCAGGACGTGGCTTCTTCCACAGGACTTCGCTGCCATGCACAGTGCCAGAGCTGCCAGTGCCTCCAAGTGTTTGGTGTAACAAACAAAGAAAAGCAGCTAAGCTGAAGGGAAACCACAGGCTGTAAATCTATTCATTTACAACATTTTGCCCAAAGAAAACCGGATTGAAAAAATCAATTCCAAAAGTGCAAATGAAATAAAAATTGGCTTTTCATCTGTGAACAGAATGTGGCTCTTCTTTTTTCTTTTAAACTGGAGCTCCTTCTTTTCCTGCTATAGTTTAGGGTTTGGTGCTTCACGTTTTTTTTTTTTTTTTCCTTTTTTTTACGTTACATAGGGTTTGCTGTACCATTACTATTATTTGCCACTGTTTGTACCATAGACAAAAACATTCACCTAGGTGGTAGTCTCTTAATACATTTCATAGCAGAACATATACAAGAGGAAAAAATATACCAAATGGATCAGAAGTGATCAGTGCTTAAAGTAATACAAGAGCCACAGTGGCAAGAACCCACAGTATCAATACATACAAATGAAGCAGTGATGGTGTATCTCGGGTGGAATCTGCCTGCATATTAATACAGAATTATACAAAATCTAGCAAGGAAATTGGAACAATGAATAGCTAAACTTTCACAATAACTTAAGATCTGTGAGCGAGTCTGCATTGAAGATATTCCACATTTTAAAATGTGCCATCTCTGTCTGTGTCTTCCTCCCTCCCAAAAGGAGGAGTGATGAACCCACACGATCTGTTATCAGGTAAGTTCAACTGCTTAAGATGACAAGTATCTCGCCAGGTCCAGTGTATTCTTTAAAGAATGGCAAATTATGACTTCAGTAACTATGTCTGTGCAAAATATGCCTCTTTCCTCTTAAAGAAACCAGTGTCTGTAGCTTTCACTGTAAAGTGAAAGACACTTAACAGTGTCTGTAGTTTTCACATGTACTTATGTCCTTCTCAGAACGAATAAGACATGAACTACTGAATCCCCCCAAAACAAGAAATCTGATGAAGCAGAGAAAGTTCTGACCTTCCAATTCCATGTGCAGACCATTAAAAACCAGGACACCTCCTTGGTAGCCCTCCTGGGCTGGCGATCGAACTATTGCTTGGAAATATCAAACACTGTAGTAATAAAACTCCAACATTCATAGTAAAATGGTAGCAGTGTTTACCCCTTCGAATCCACATTTAGCTTGCATTCTTTAGCAAACCTGTACAAGGTGAACTATTTATAGTAAAAAGTCATCAGTTTTTTTCCTTGACAATCTTCTTTTATCCATTCTTATGCTGAGTACCTTGAATTGCATTTCCACTTTACACTGCCCTGTGGCCTTTGGATTGTTACAGGAGACCCAGCACTCAGAAGGAGAAGATGCAAAAGAGAATGTTCGTCTCTGGCAAGTGAAGAAAAAAAACAAAAAAACCAAACCAAAACGAACAAAACAACAGCCCCACCCCCGAACAAACAAACAAAAAAAAACCCTGCAAACCCAAAACTAAAAGCTAAAAACAAACAAAAAACCCCCCACAACCAAAAAAAAATTTCCCATGATTCTCCTTGAAAGTCAACCTCCATACGACGTACCCTCTTCTGCACTGTAGCAATAGTCTTAAGTCATAAATTAATTAGTCTTCCATCAAATAACTTAAAAAAGAAGGAATTGTAGCAGACCAGTTTTGACTGGCTTAACGCCACTTAGCAGCCAGTTCCTCTTGAGTCCCAGTCACACTGTTCAAAAACTGAGCTAGGAAATCGCAGGGATGCTGAAAAACACTCTTCACATCGATGAAGGATTGTTCCAGGTTGTGGGGGCCAGGGAGAGGGCAAACCTAGGCGGGGCCACGGGTCCTATGAACAGTGAACAGGATATAGGTCACAACTCGGAGGTGCACTGCATCCAGGAGATGCCAGCCGTGGCTTGTATTGCACAGGTAAAGAGGAAGCTCCTCCCGACAGTCTGCCACCTGCGTTAGTGATCTCTGCACATTGGCAAGTTCACAAAAGTGAAAACATTGAATTCTGTCATGATGGAGAAACACAGGAAGATGCCGTAAAGGGAAAGGCACACACACCCTAGCTTCTTATCCAGTTTCCATTTGTTCATGTGGACACCAAAAACCTACAATAAACACAGAGTAAGCCACCACAACAGGAACATTTTGAATAAAGTGGTAAATCCCCTCCTCAGCTACAGGAGCCAAAAGAGGGCTGTCCCCTTACTGATGATAATTAGTTGGAAGCAATCACGGACTGCACCGACTGTGCTGAAAACCATAGCTCAGGTAAATCAGAGCAGCAGTCACAGAAACCACCCTGACTTACATCACCTCACCTTAAGTTTCTGTAGTGAATTTCATTTTGGTAAGAACAATCCCATTTAATTCAATCAGAAATGGATTTAAAGACCAGGTTCCCTTTTTTTTCTTTTTTTTAACTCAAAATGCTTCATGTGGTCCTCTGCATCTCAATCTAGAGCCACACAGTCTTAGACTGCTTGACTTTGCATAGTTTGTTCCCATCAAAGATTGAAGTCTTCTGTATGTGGGAATTGTATTGGTGTGCATTGCACAGGATGCCCTCCCATTCCAGATTTTAAAGATGTCATATCATTCCTCTTCTATAACTTCTGGGCAAGGTTTGGGAACACCAACAACTCGTTTCAACAGAAACATTGTCAGGCACTGTTTTTTCTAGACTGTGTTGTATTTCAGAAGGATCCTAGAGAGGGCCAAGCAACCTGGTCAGCATTTTGTCTGCTTGTCTCACACTACAGTGGATCTCATCATGCATCAAGGGACCTGCTTCAGCTCTAGCACAGAATGACTCTCCCAGGCTCTTCTCATGGAAAACACACAGGCAGGAAGGAGTGCCATCCCATGGGAGTGACAGCTCCTGCAAAGAGCCAGAACAAGGCTTTGGGGAGCTTCCAACAGCAGGGAGCATCCTATCCCATAACAACAAACTTTGCAATCACTGTTTCTGCTGGAGGTGAGAAAGGAGCAGGTGAAGAAAACGTCTATAAATATCCCTCTTTTGGAAAAGAAGAACAAAAGACTATATACATACTGTGACAAAAACTGATGCCAGCAGGAGACCAACAGAATAGATAAGTCCTCTGCTGTTTAACCGAATCTGGAAAAGAAGGAAGTTTATCAAACCATCTCACAATTTCAAACAGCAATATTTCTCTCTGCATGTATTTCCATAATCCTAAACTGCTGAGCTGCTAAACAATGGCATGCAAGTTGTAAATGCCAAGTCAGACCATTACATCACAGATAACTGTGCCTACTCCCTATTTTGCCAAAGGAGGAGTCTTATCAGAGGAGCATCCTTAGGACCTGACAGCATTTCACAACATTCCACTTCCACGTGACCTCTGCCATCCCTAGTACTATTATACCATTACATAATTCCTATATGAGTCCTGCAAGAACAAACAGGGGAAATTTTACATTCAGACACCAATTAATGCTTCACAGTGGGGGAAAATAAACAAGGACACACACAAGTGCGTGATTTCTTCCCTACTCTCACCTTATTTCTTCCCTCATCTTAACCAGAGCCTCAGGTGCTGAAAAATTGTCTGTATCAATGCATCATGGCACACTAACACAGGCTGGACCTGATTTAGCACTGAGGCAGGTCAGACAAGGAGACAAGTTACTGCCTGCAGGGCTGTGTACCAGGCACATCACAGGCTCTGGTGCAGCTGTCTCCATGGCAGAGCCCCAGTTACAGTCACTGTCCAAGACAAGAACCCAGATGCATGTCCACAAAGCTGGGAAGCCATTAAAGTGCCACTTTTAGAGGCTTTGAGTCTAACCTAAGAAGCTAACCTGCATCTTAAAGACCCCAAATACTTTATAAAACATGATTTTTGTGAGACATCAACCTAACATTACAAAGGAAGGCTACAGGGAGTAAAGCCATCTCTCCAATCCTCAGCTGGGACCACACTTCTCCTAGGTTTCCCAGCCTTCTCTTGGGGAACTTAACCATTATCCTTTTGGGCATTTTTATATGACCTCAAACAGCATCACTTGCAGCATCTTCAGGGAACCACTCAGTGGAGTCTCTCAAGGCATTTCTCCAGGAGCTTCTAGGGAAGGCTGACTTCTCAGCACTCCCATCCTTCTAGTTAGAATTATAAAGAATCCCATTTGCAAGATAAGTGGGTACTGCTAATGTGACAAGCAGTACTACAATTTCAAGAATGCAGGAATGCTGCTACACTGGTGTCATTTTGCACCACAGCCAGGAAATCCTTTTCACGCCACTACTGCTCCTAAATCCAGAGTAATGATTTAGGTTCACCCCCCAAGAGAGCACTGAGGGAAGGGTTTGACCTGTAGAGTCAGAAAAGGTGACCAGTCCTGACTCTTGGGAACTCTGAGCCTTCACTGCACTCTGCTCACCCAGGATCTTCTAAACAAATCCGTGCTGCCCGAGCTTGGCTGCTCCCTTCCCAGGTTAAAATACCAGCTCACACAGATGGCACACTTTCCTTCCCTACTGATTGCTGACATCATAAAAAAGGCTACAGTCATGATGATAATTTTGTCTGAAAGATACTGGAGGATTTCTCTAGGATGAATGTGCTGTAACGGTATGGATGGACAGCAGGACCATTACATTCCTATGGCCACTACATGCTAGATACAATTCATCAAACTGCTCAGAGAAATAGGGGATTTGGATTGCTTCAGGATGTGAAGACTGATTCTGGGACTGTCTGCATAACTGAAGATGAAAAATTTCATGATCCCACTATTAATATAAACTTCAGAAATGGACCAGCCTGCTCTGCTTCAGTCATTCCTTCAGTCATTCCTCATCTCTTTTGCTTCCATCCATCAGAATGGCCCACATGTAACAGCTAACCTACATTTCCAGTGTTATAAAGTGCAAAACAGCCCTACGCTCACTCCATATACTAAAACTAAAATACGTATTTAAAGCCGCCTTCCTCGCTATCCCAAATGAACAGCAGCTGGCTAGGAAAGAGATACAATAAATTCCTGTCTGGATTTTGGTCAGGAATTTTGTTAGACCAGTGCCAAAATCTGTAAAAACTGTCAGTATAAAATGTATCAACTGGAAAGGGATCTACAGGAAAAGGAAGCAAATGAAGAAGATGGAATTATTTTAGCATGGAAAATGTCTGAATTTAACCTAAAGTGCAGACGCTGCTTCTCAGTTACAACTTCATCCTCCATAAAACCAGCAGAGCATTCCAAAGGCCTCTGTGTCTAATTTGCTGAGGATGATGCTAGGTGTTTGGGGCTGCTTTCTTCAGACTATCTGCAAGGCTCTTCCTTGGAGGTAATTTAGGGGAATAAAAAATGCTATTATGGATAATTCAAAAGCAGAAAATGTATGCTAATCATTTACGGCACCTTTAGCAATGTAAGAGCCACACAGACCATGCTGTTCCTATGTGGGCCAAGCACACATGTGGTAACCCCTTCTGCAGCATGAACACCAAGTTCCCCTTGGTGGGTTTAAGTAACCTTGCAGGGTTACTGCACCAAAACACTGAAGTTTCACTCCAGGTTAACAGTCCTCAACCTGGGTTTAACCAGCCACATTCCTGGCCTGGTACCTAGCCCAGCTCCCACTGCTGGGCAAAGCAGAGAGGTATTAAATAATGAGAATGTTCCTGGCAGCCCAGACACATTTTTGAAGAGGAATCTACCTACTTCAGAAAGAGAGCCTACAGAACCGTGGGTGTTTTTTGTACAGTGCTGCTGAGTGGTTTTGACAGAGTGAAATCCAAATGAAGCAGAATCCCCATGGCTCACGTACGCCTTGCTCCTCTCACTGTACTTCCCTGTTTACCTGAAGGATCCTTCCACTCTCCTCGTGTGCCAGAGGCTGCTGAGGTGAGCCTGGCAACCTCTGCCCCTGCCCACGCCCTGCAGTGCTCCCTGCAAGCCAAATTCACAGGAATGTTGGTGTGCACAGGGTAACCCCACAGTACTGCAACTCCAGTTCATTTGGAATTACACCAGGCACCAACCTATGGAATCCATCTCCCAGTCATCCCAGGGCAAGTGAGCTTTGGAAACAGGCTTACATCAATGTCCACTTGCTCCAGCTGTTCTTCTGTTGTTTCCTATTTGCTTCTCAAGTGTTTTATAGCCCTTTGGAGATGTGGTTCCTGTCCTTTTCTGTCCCTTTTCTGCCTGCTCCATGGCAGGGAGGTACCATGCACACATCAGCTCCTGAGCCTCAGCAGAAGCATCTGGAATTCTTCACACCTTTTCCAGTGCTTTGACCTCACCAGCAACATTTTTTTACTCAAACACTTGTACTTTTTCTTCCAGAAATTCCAGCTGTGATGTATATCTAGTTCAGCCAAATGAGCTGCCTGACAAACCCTTTCTTTTCCTGAATTTAACTTTGGACTACCCACTGCTGTTTCACAAATTTCCCAGCAGTCTACAGCTCTGGAAATGAAGATTTAACTGAATCCACTCCTCTGGTAATCACCAGCCTACCCCATTTCGTATCATGACTTTTAACTATGAGCAAAGAAGCCCAGAAGATTCTGAAATTTGAAACAAAAGCTTAAGAAAAATGTGTCCTTGATCTGTTGAATTAAGGCAGAAATCAGTCAAGCAGCCCCCTAATGAGACGAGTGGCATTTCCTGCAAAAGGCAATGGAATACATTTCCTTGGGATACGTGAAAATGTGCAAGATCAGGGAAAACAAGGGCAGCAAAACATTCAAAACTCACAGTAAGGGAGGAGGTAATGTCAGGTTTTGGCAAAGACCAGAAAAAGTCTCAGCTGGAGTCGTCTTAATTGTATAAGAAAAAGCCCAGTCCCCTGTTCATTTAAGAACAGGAAATGCCTCTTCCCCAAGAGAAAACTGTCTGCAGAAGAAGCACTCCCTCATACTACAAGGAAGAAAAATCAATATTCCCAAACTCCCCTTTGAGGGCTTGTGTGTAGAGGCTGAAGCAAGGCAGAAGAATGCTGTTCTGGCTGATCATACAAAGAAGGTTTGCATGTTCACAACCTCCTCTGTCAGAGTTTGAGGGGAGCCACCTCCCTGCTGCTTGTGCAGCAAATGCAGAGAGGCTGCCACCAGCTCCAGCCATTCCCATACTGCTGTGGCAATCAAGGCTGAAGCTAAACAGCAGAGAAAAAACAATGGAAATAAAAGTTATTCTATTCTTAAGTTATTTTCTGGCAGCTGCTTAAGGGACCTACTGCCAAAACCCACACTGGTTTTGCTTCAGGGCCTAAATAGGATAGAAATTACCCCAGTAAGGAATTTCAGAAGGGCTGTGCTTTGTTTCCAGTCCCTCAGATGAAAAAGCTGCAGGTTTTCTGTATCTCTGGGTATTCTTCTCCATCAGTGTCTCTGCCTGGCAGTGGAAATTCAGTCTAAATCCTGTGGTCCCAAAGTCTTGCCATGAGACAGCGGTCTCAGCAAACTGGAACTTCAAACACTCATGCATTCCTGCCTGTTTAAATGGAATTTCCTTCTTGAACCTCTTTTTAGACTCCTAAGAAAATGTCCCTATTTTGCTCTATATTACGAAATTCACTTTGCAGAGGGTACATACCTGGAGTGCTGCATGTGGCTCTCAGGGTATCAGGCAGGAAATGCCAGAGCTATGGCAGGAGAGAATCTTGTAGCACTAGGAGGTTTGGCAGGGATACTTCTGCTCTACTACAGTACAATCATCCCAACAATCTCTCTGCCACGAAGCCAGGGAGCCAGCTTTGTTCTAACCTACCATTCACTCTGGGGCCTTGGAATTAAACCAGTGAAAATCAGCAAGGAGCAAAGCAGTGATGCTACCCATCTCCATGTGTGCTTTGCAAGCATTTGCTTCCCTCTGGATCCTCTAGTGCCCAAATACCATTGCACTGGGATTATTCCTGCTGTCTCAAGCAGCTTGTTTGCGTGGAAGGAATGTCAGATCTCTCAGACTTCTAATGTACTGTCAAATTTTGCCAAAACTGGCTGAAGTTATCAGGCAGAGGAGCAAATTGGGCTGGCATGATTATACTCCCAAATGCTGATGTGATCAAATGAACCTGGTTCTTTATCCTTAGGCTAAAATTCCTGCTCTCTAAAACACTGCTGGATGATATCTGATTTACATGCAAAAAATATTACAGAGGGAAGCAACTGGATTGAAGATGGGGAGCAAACATCCTTCCACTCTGCATATGCCAGGTGCACTGGGGCAGGATGCTTACTGGACTAGAGAGTCAGCAACATGTCCAGGACTCGATGCTGCATGAGAGAAGAAAGTGAACTCTGCCAAAGGACTCTCCAGGTCCAGAGGGATGATGCTTTTCCTCCACAAGCCCTGCTGGCCTGTACACAGATTAGCTGTGTACATAACAGAAGGCCAGAGCTCCTGCAGGAGGGTGGCCAAGTGAACAGTGGAGATGTAAGCTCCAGTGGGAAGCACAGAGGAAAGCAGACCACTGAGAGTTCAGAAACAAGCACCCTTAAAATAATAAATATATGGTTGGGTTAAAGACTTGGCATTGTAAAAGCAGAAGGGATCTGATGTGGAAAGTTTATTCCTGAATAGATCTGCCTTTTGATGGGGAAAGGGTAGGTGCCTTGGTCCAAGCCAGGAATTCTGGACTGACAGCTGAGCTGATGGCAAAGGATGAGGCACTTACAGCACAACCACATCCTAGGGGAAAATGTTTCATTAAAAGTAGGAACACAGAAGAAAAACCTCCCTTTCTAAACCAGGTGACAGATGCTTCCAAGATGCAGCCTGAGAATTGTAAGATGGTTTTCCTTTTCCTTCTTGTAACAAGGAAGGAAGGAAGAGTAAAATAAACAGTAAGCTGAAGCATCCACTATGGGGCTGGGGAAGGGGCAGTCAGAAGAGAAGCACTCAAAATGTGATTTAACAGCCCAGCACCAGGATGTGTCTCCAGAGATGCACAGTTTATTTCCAGTTCTGCCATCCCACCCACTGTGACTCCAGCAAGCCCACTTGTCTCTCTGACAGGTCCCCATCTTGCTCTTTTCCTGACTCATCCTGTTAGATCACAAAGCTGCCTTTCCCCCCCCCCCTCCTCAGACACTATCCCATGGAATGAGCTTGTTTAAACAACAAATCCTGATTCCACGTGAAACCACTTCACCAAATGGCTGAGAAAGAGCTGAATGCCATGATCACAGGGCACCAGGCTGCCCACACATGAGCACATACAGCATCAGGAAGGAGCAGATCATCTTTTTCTGCACAGTAACATGGCAGAACTCCTCACATCAGGAAAAACAGGGAGCCAAACCTGTTCACAGGAGATTGTGAGGCAGGCAGCCTGGAACAATATAAATATGTACAGATTTTACCAATATATGAGATGTGATATTAGAGATATTAGTATGATTTTTGAGATATATCACACTCTGGAGAAAGCTCTGCGTGTTTAGAGTCCCATAAAAGGAAGGCTGGACAGAGCTTCTAGGAGCTCTTCTGCATTAAAGTTCACCTTTAAAGACACAGTTTCCACAGAAGTTATTACAGCTTGTTTATTAAAATGTGTTTACTTCAACAGGAGCTAACTTTGTCACAGTCCACTTAACACTGAACATTCTAGGGAGGCAATCACAGTTTTGGACCACCACGCCAAAGTAACCATGATCAAGCAAGCCCTTTTTGTCTTCTACACATCTCTCTCTGCCTCTGCATGCAAGTCAGGGGCATCAAGACTGCTTGCAGGAGCTCCCCTGTTGGAGCAGATACTACAGAGACACATTTGGGTCTTGCCAAACACCAAAGGAGCAGTACTAAATCCTGTACTATCAGCTCAGAAATCACCTAGAACCGCTGACTCACAATGGTGTTCAGTGGACAGCCAGGCTGTCCCACGAGTCCCAGTGCAGTTAGCAGGGCCTGCTCATGCAAGCAGCCCAAAGCTCAGCCTGGCAGACCTCAGCAACTGGAGCTCCAAGTCGGCTGCCCCCTCTGACCTGGGGGCCAGGGACGGTGGCCACACTCCCAGAATAACAACCAGCACCTTGGAACTCTAGGCACCATCACCAAGGTACACCTGACCCAGCTAATGCCAGCCTTTGCTGGCAATGTAAGAATACTTCAAAAATTAATTACTAATAACAGAGTTGTAAAAGGAGGCTTGCTTAGTTTTAAAGTCCGATTACCCAAGGATTTGGAGAAAAATCCAGGAACAGTGAGTGAAAACAGAGGAAGCTCTCTTTTGCTAATTGTGGGGCTGTTGCCAAGACTGTGCTTTCCAACCACGTGATCACACTGTAAAAATGGACATTTTGGGTGTGCAAAACAGTAGTGATACTGCTACACCTCCAGAAAAGCTGGCTGCTTCTTTTCAGCCACTTGTTTTCATCCTTTTTCTCAAAAATATGGATGAGCTAGAAATAAATTTCTCATTAAAGAAAGGGATTTTATTCCTACAGGAATAAAGCACTGCTTCCTTGTGGCATTCCTATATTCAAAGAAGAGGGGAAGATCTGAAGAACTATAGGCTGGTCAGCCTGACCTTGATCCCTGGGAAGATGATGGAGCACATGATCTTGGGAACCACTTCTAAAGGCACAAAGGACAAGACATGTAGATTTATGGAGGGGAAATCCTGTTGACCGTGCCTGTTCCTGACAGCCCTGTTCGGCAAGGGGGACTTGCTGGGTGAGGGGAGCCCAACAGACATTATTGATGTTGACTTTAGCAAGGCTTCTGGCATTGTCTCAAACATCCTTGGGGACAAAGCTGAGGAAGAGCAGCCTAGATAAGTGGACAGTGGAATGGCCTGATAAGCAGCTGAAGCACTGTGCTCCAAGCCCAGCTGGGGGCCAGTCACTAGGGCCTTGCCCCAGGGGTCAGGACTGCTTAGTGTCTTTTTTAATGAACTGGATGATGGGGAGAGAGCAGGCTCAGCAAGTTCACAGCCCATACAAAACCAGGGAAGGTGACTGATGCTCTGGAGGGCTGTGCTGCCATGCAGAAGGAGCTGGACAGGCTGGAAAAATGTGCAGGCAGAAAACTCAGTAACATCCACAAAGGGAAATGAAAAGCCCTGCACTTGGGAAGGAATAACTCCACATAACAGCATGGGGCTTTCCAATTGGAAAGCAGCTTGGCTAAGAAAGACCTGTTGATCCTTGTGGACACCACGCTGAAGTCAGCAATGCACCTCTGTGACATGGAGCAACAACATGGGCTGCATCCTGGGCTACATCAGGAGAAGTGCTGCCAGCAGGGAGAGGAAGATGATCCTTCTCTACTCACATCTGGAATGCTTAGTCCACTTCTGGGCTCCTCAATACAAGGAAGATATAGACTTCTTGGAGCAAGTCCAGTGAAGGACCACAAGGATGATTTAAGGGATGGCAGCATCTGACATACAGAGAGGCTGAAGGAGCTGTGACTGGCTCAGCCTACAGAAGAGAAGATTCGGAGGGATCCCAGCCATGTGCATAAATACCTGATGGGAGATGACAGAAGGTGCAGCCAGACTCTTCTGAGTGATATCCATTGAAAGGATAAGAGAGGAACCACACAATTTTAAATACAGAAATCCTATTACAATCTAAGAATGCTTCTGACTGTGAGACTGGTTAAACAACAAAGCAGGCAGAGTCCATCCTTGGAGGTACTCAAGACCCAACAGGACAAGGTCCTAAGCATTCTGCTCCAGCTGACCCAGCTTTGAGTGGAGGGCTGGAGACTAGACAACCTCTGGAGGTACTTGCCAAGCTCAACAGTTCTGTCATTCTCCTGCCTTTTAACACTGCATTCCCTCAGTGACTGTAAACAGTCTTCCCTCTATCTGAGACATTGCTGTCTGAGTGGTCTAACAGCAACAGCCACAGCGACTTCTCTCTAGAACTCTGGCATCTCCTGATTTTCTTTCTCAGAAGGAACCCTGATGCAACTCTGGGGCAGGGGTTGGCTCTTTTTTCACTTGGGAAGTAAAGGATAAGTTCATTGGTGCTGGGTAGTTTTTTCTTAAACAGGAAAGCGCTGCAGTTTCCTGCTGATGGTCATGCTCTGAAACATCCAATTATATTTAACAGTTTCCTTCAATTTCCAGTGTGTTAACAGTTCAATAAAGACAGAACATTTTTTAGCAAAAGCTCTACAGATCTCATCTATATTTTATATTTCACCTCCATATTTATCCCCTCTGCCTTATTAAAAACATGGTTATTCTTACTTGGAATATATTCAAGAGTATGAAAATCCAGTGTGCTCAAGTAAGATAGCTTATTTCAGCACAGACTTCTGTCTTGAAGGAAGAAATGGAAATACGTGTTCTCAAAAGGATGGGAAATTTCTACTTCTACCATATCGTCACAGAGAAAATAATTGTTTTTTCAAATACAATCCACGTAATTTTGAACTTACTTTCCCCTAGATTGATCCATCTTATTAAAAATAAATAATAAATAAATAAATAAGTAACAGTCATGTGAACAAATGTAGGACTTACGTATGATCCATAATTCACTGCTAGGGTCTGCAAAGCCCATGGTAGGCCTAGGCCAATTAAAATATCAAAAACATTGCTCCCGATGGAGTTGGACACAGCCATATCCCCCATACCTGCAGGAATGGAAACCACATACACTCAGACATGTCTCAGAAAAGTCTTGCAGCTTTAATCTGAGCTAACCCAGGCAATTTCTACCGATTAAGGCCAAGATTTATGGAAGACGCCCCTCCCTCCCTTCACCCCTCCATGATACAAGACCAGCAGGCTTAAAGGGGCTTAATCCACCTTCCAGGAGCATCTGGGAATTCCCCTTCACTAATCCTGTGCTGCTGAGGGGACCCGCTGTGCTGGCTGTGACCTGCCATCCCTCTGGTGCCATGTTCAGGGGGGCTTTTGATGCTTTACTGTTATTATTACACATGAACTTCTGTACTGGACTGATTGCAAAAGGTCTGAGTTGTCTGTTCAGCAGCTGCTTATTTCAGTGAGGAGCCACTGGTTTTGCTCCCCAAAGCAGTACTGGCTACTTGCTTTTCCTCTTAACACACCTGTTGCTGGGGCCACAAGTATGGGGGAGCTGCTTTCCCTAAAAACAGTACTATCTTCCAGTCCTTATGACTGTGAAGACAAACTGGAAGGTGACCTGAAAGACTCTTATGCCATTAAATTGTTCTATACCACTGATACTCAGATAAAGGAAATTACTGTGATTATTTCGGAAGGCTTGAAGTTGTTCCACTCTGCATTTGAGAACCTGTTAATTGCTTTGCAATAGCAGCCCAATTTCTTTCCTTCTTTGTTCTTGTTTTAAATTCCAGGGTCTTGAAAAGAGCTCTGTATATTCTCCTATTGAAGAAGTATTTGTGCTACCTGAAGAGGAAGAGGATGTCAGGACACACTTCCACAGCAGGATTCCATCCCTGCAATGACCCACCTTGCCTGGCCACAATAAGGCTTGCCATGCAGTCTGGCACGCTGGTTCCTGCTGCCAAGAAAGTGATGCCCATGATCACATCTGGAATTCCAAGTGTGTACCCGATGATTGTCACCTAAGGAGAGGAAATAAACTGTCAAGCTGCTCACAAGAATTAAGAACCAAGACGAACTTGGCCCAAATCTGCAAGATGCTGTGAGACAGAGGCTATCTCTCAGTGCAAACTCACACTTCCTTTAAAAAGAGGCAGTGACAAGCTTTTTTGGTATATTTATGACCTGGCAGGGGATAGCACTCGCCTGCCATGAATCCTCTCAGGTTAGTTGTTGTATACACTTCATTCACAGTTTTCCTGACACTAAGCTAGAAAAGAGACTATATGGTTGCTCACTAACCTGGGCAACTGTCTCCTGATTTGGGATGAAGTTTGTAAAGATTATTATACACAAATACTAGCTAAGCAGATGCAAAACCACCCTATGGTTCTGCTTCTGCAGTAATGTGACTGAATGTCATGCTATTTGTTCACGCTGAGTTCAAAGTGTTACCATTCACAACTCCACATCTCTTGAGCTTGCTTGCTCCAAGAGAATGAAAAGTTATTGTGGCCAGAGTGTCACTCAGCACTCCTCACACTACCCTGCAGGACTGGGAGACGTTCCACTGCTGCAGCTGTACGTGTTGCCCAAGGTAAAGAATCTGGATGAAATGCCAGCCCTAAATCAAGTTCAAAGGCCACGGCTACTGGCCTCTACCTTTCTTCTCTGAGTGTGGACAGGTCCAGTAGAAATAGGAGCAAACCTAAGGTTTTTCACCTGAAAATTCAGGTGTGTAGAACTTCCTATGCATTTCTCTAGACTGACAAACCCCCTCCTGTTGCTTCTCCCAGGCAGTGGTTTCTGGGTTAGTTGGTACATACCATCCACACCATCATGTAAGAAAAAGCTGCAATCCACAGGGTAGAAGAAGCAAAGGTGACCATGAACCATTTTTCCAAGTGGGGTTTGTTACAGTTGGGCACTGTGAAGTACAGGACAAAACTCAAGGGCCATGTGAAGACCCACTTCAACATTTCTATCTTGCCAGCTGCCAAACAACAAAACAAAGGGAAACAATCACAAGTCTGCTGTATTTCAGAATGCTATTATTTTGTTAGCATGTGCAAGCAAGGTGCCAGCAACACAACCTGTTATGCCAACATGCCACTCCTTGCTCAAAAGATTACAATGTGATGGCAGGAAGGCAGAGACAGGCAAAGGAGTATGAAGAGCCTCACTGAGAGTTTAAGAAATAGGTCAGACTATACATGCTCCCCCTCCTCCCCTGTCAAGTTCTTACAGAAACCACAGAAGTCCAAGAAAGAGATCTCATTGACCTTCAATCGCCTAATGGAAGGGTACAGAAAAGATGGAGGCAGGCCCTTCACAAGGGAATTACAAAATTCCTTGCACAAGAGAATTACAAAAGCCAATGGGCTCAACTTCTAATAAGGGAAATTCAGAATAGATGCTACATTAAGTTGTGCATTTTCTCTTTTTTTCCTCCTGTGGGGGTGGTCAAACATTGGAAGAGGTACCCAAAAGTCTGTGGGATGTCCATCCTTACAGATAATCGAAACTCAACAGGACACAGGCTTGGAGCACCTGCTCTATCAGGGGTTGAAACCAGGCATCTCCAGAGGCCCATGCCAGCCTTTCACATATTATGAAAGACCACAGGACATCTAAACTGCTCTCTTCAAGGCTCAGGTCTATTCCTCACTCAAACTACAGAAAAGCTCTTTGAGTGAGACCTGAACAGGAGTTCCCAAAATTGTATCTTGCCTGTAAAGGGAGGACCAGTCCCTACAGTATTCCAGCTGCTCTGCAACACAGCAGATATTGCCAGCAGTGGAAACTGTGACTCAAAGGCAGGACAGGGAGAGGCACTAGGCTACAAGGAGATCTCCATCCTGCAGGTGCAGTGCTCAGCAGCCTGAGGCACATGTGGGTCCTCACAAGTCATGCAGCTGCTTCTTCTAGGACCTCCATACAGAGTGAGAAGCACTGTGGCACTGCCCAGTGCACAGCAGGAAAGCAGTGGCACCCAGGACCACTTTATGTCTCTGCCTCATATCAGCATCACCAGTGCCCTGTCCACATTAGCACTGCACTGTTTAACCCAGGTAAGAGCCCACCTCACCTCCCAGCAAAGGTATGTCCTAGCCATGAACACATCTGACCTTCACTCCTTGCCAGCAGCCCAGCCACCCTCAGCTTCCTCCACAGCGAGCAGAGATCCATCTCTCCAGAGGGTGAGCCATGTCTGGGGGCAGAACCCACCCTGTGGACGTTGCTGCGTCTCCCCTGTGACTGCAACAGCAGCACAGGGCAAACACAGGAGCTGCAGCAGAGGTGTGCCCAAGCCCAGGAGCCTGCACCCTGAGAGGTCCCTGCTGCATCCCAGCTCCCCATTTCTTTTACATGTCACCAGGAGCCTCACTGCAAAGTGAAAGTTGATGGAAGCTCTCAGAGACGCTTCTATGTCTACAATGTTTTCCAGCATATCCAAACAAACACCACACAAATACACGAGCTCCTTACTGGGAAGGTCAAAAGGTGTGTATGGCCCTTCATGGTCATCGTCATCATCATCATCATCTTCCTCCTCCTCCTCATCGTTCTCGTTGTTCTCATTATCCTCATTCTCGTTGTCGGCCTCGGCCACGTCCTCGTCCCGCCGTGTGCCATTTGCGCCGCGCTCCGCAGAGTTGCTGGGACCCGTTCCGTTCTCCACCACGTGCTTGATGGGTATTTTGATTGCTACTTCTGACTCACCGTTGGTGTAAGTCCTGCTGTTGATCAGCCTCTGTCTCTGTAAATAACAGCAAAGCCTTGCTGAAAGGTAAGACTTTTTAAAATTCGAGTTTTTGTAAGCAAAAGGGAGGAACAGAGAAAGAGAGATGCGCAGAATTCTTTAAAAAGTTATCTTTAAGAGCAAAAGGAATAATTTTCCACAGGTACAAGATGATGCTTGCTTGCAGACCACTAGATAAATCTCACGTGTACAACTTTCACAAGAGAAAGTCCAGTGGCTGTGGAATTGACTCCAGGAGTAATCCAAGACCAGTGACAGGCTAAATGCAGTCTCGGGATAGTACCATATTATTAAACAGATCTATGCAGGGGCCACCTCCTTTGAGCAACAGCTGCATGTAACGTAAGGGTACAACAACCTCTGCTAAAATCTCCAGGGGGACAGAGAGCAAGGGATGATTCAGTGAAGTCACTGTCAGAACGATAAAATCTGTGAGAGCGCTACCAGGGATCCAGAACAAACACCAGAGCTGTATTTCAAGCCAAGCACTGCTACAGGAAAAGGCAAATTCAGAAGAAGGGCAAGTGGGGGAGATAAAAGACACACCTCATTGATTAACATGCGGCTGGCCATGGAGAGACGTGTTTTGGGAGGGAAATGGCTGGTTATCATGATCCGGAGCCCAGCCTCGGAAAATGAAAGCTGGTGTGGATAGGCAGAGAGCAGCTCATCAACCATGATCACTGAGGCTTTACGGTGGAAATTTCCTGCAGCCAAGGAACAAAAACAAATTGAGGCCTTCTTCCAGCAGTCTCTCCCTCTGCTCTATATGGCTTTAAGAAGAATAAACCCATGGGCTCCAGAAGTCCTCTGTAAGAATCATTCCTTCAGCTACACCATTCAAAATAGGCCTCATTTGTCCTTAATTTCTGCCTCCTTATATTCCTGTTTTTAAATAAATTGTGAACATGGTATCACCACTCATGCTCCTTAGCAGAGAACTAAATCCGCTCTGCACAGTTCATCAAAGTTCATCACCCACCAAGGCAGACCAGTGCTTCAACAGCAGCTATCCCACCAAGGCAGATACTTCCAGTTGGAACCTGTACTTCTGTGAGGATACCGTCCTCATCCACTGCTAACTGTGTTCCTGCAAAGTACCAACACAAATGAAAAGAAGGCTCCTGCACCTGGGGCTTGTACCTCACAGCTGGGAACTGCCACCAGACTGGGGCACAGTGCCAGTGCCCACTGCCTCTGGGGCTCATCCTTCCCGCACCTGAATGGCACCTTGGGCTGTGAATTCTGTGCCAGGACTGGGACTTGGCAGCAGGGAAACCTGAGGCCTTAACCAACACACTTCTGCACAGGTTTATTAAAACCAGTGTTAACCACTGGCAAATGTTTTGTGGCACTCGCATTTTTAACCATTACTGTTAGTTTTACAAAAGACTGTCTCTTCGGGCTTTAAGTTACTTTTTTTCCCTACTGAGGCGTCCATGTAATAGGATAGATACGTGAACTCCTCCATATTAATTAAAACAAGACAAAACAAAAAAAACCACAAAACAAACAAAAACAACAAAAAAAACACACACACAAAACAAACAAACAAACAGACAACAAAACAACAAACAAACAAACAAAAAACACAAACCAAAAAAACCAAACCAGCAACAAAAACCAACCAGTCAGCTTTTCCTTGCAAGTTTTTCCACACTGTCACTTACTGAATGGCACTTGGAAGAACTGTCAAACACAGAAATCTTCCTGTTTCAGGCTTTTTGGTCCTCTGTTCAGAAAACCTTCAGAAAAGGCCTCAGAAGACAAACAGTGTCTGAAACCCCCAGGCATCCCATTGCAACAGGTGCTGTTGGTGGCCCTGTGCCACTGGCTGGGACACAAAACAGCATCACTTGCCTTTCCGGGCCTCCCATGGCCCAGTGCCAAGAAAATACAAGAACAATCTGCAAGAGGATGAAGCAATCCTTTCGTCTTCCTTCCTTGGGCAGTGTGAGTAACCACAAGTGTCCAAATCAAAAAGTTACCAGCAGAGTATGCAAAAACTAATTGTGGGAACCTTTAAACCAAATCCCACAATCAGAACTAACCCTGAGGCCACTGGGTGAAGTTGGATGTGCAAGGTCTGAGTTTGTGCTCACTGAGTTTTCCCAGTCCAGCTTTCCTGGTACAGAATTACCAGCAGAGATCCGCTGTGGAGAGCTCCAGGCGACAGAGAGCCGTCCCCAAAAATGCAGCTTCCCCAAATCAGAGTGCACAGCACTGCTGACAGCCATCCCTCTGCAACAAAGCTGTAACTGAGAACTGGCAGGCTCCAAGCGCTTGCTGCTGCAAATAAACCCCACTACATTTCATGTTTAACTGCTTACTGTATACAGACTATGCCTCTCCAGCCCTGTTTGCAGGAAAAGAGACCTGGTTTTGGTTGGTTGGGGCTTTTTGGATAGACTAGCTAAACAAAAGAGGCAGCCCATCTGTGGTCAGAGACCAGGAATGATTTTGACAAGATGGAGCTTCTTCACATGCTATGTCAGTGCCTCAGGGAAAAGAGAGGTGTTATTCCTGAAGACAGGTACATATGCAGCCCAAGCAGAATCTGCACATGCTTGCTGACTGTTTTAAAGACAAAATAAATCCATTGTGAATATGGTTTGGGACATCCTTGCAAATGCAGACATTGAACTACTGCTGCTGAGCTATGGGATGGAGGAATTTGTTTTAAGCTGAAGAAACACAACTGCTTTTATACATGATCACGACTAAAGTCAAACTGGAACAGATTTCAGCTGAAGTGAAACACCCTTAAATACCACTTAGATGTAGAAGTTGAGCATGGTAAAGCCAGCATGTGCAATAAGAGCACAGTACCCAGACCCATACAGAGTCCCTGCTCTCCCATCACTTAACTGGGGTTAGAGTGTACACTGGTCTATGTAGGGCCTTTTTCCTTGCTCAGTTGATGCCCCTTTGGAGTGGAATTAAGTTTAACTGGAGATGCTGTAAATGGGCAACTTCAGTGCAGAGCGACAGTGCCCACAGGAGGACTTAAAATGGCTGTAACAGGCTAGATCAGCAGCCCCCCGGGCTTGAAGGAGTCCTCACAGCCAAGCACTTGTCCAGTAGCAAAAATCAGCCACAAGAGGCCTCAGTCACCTCCAGTGGCACAGCCTGTGGTGGCCGGGATCACCACATTGTGCCCTCCATCTGGGAGAGGGGTTCCAAAAGGGCCACGTGCCCCCTCCTATTTCATGGCTTACAAGACAGCAGCAGTTCCCACTGTGTGAGCAGGGAGAGAACAGCCAGAATGATGCAAGAGAGAGGGTGACTTACTGGAACAGTTACCTTTCTTTAGTAACACCACTGTGGCATCACAGTTGCTGTTGTCATCCATTTCCGTGTTACTTGCTAAACCATTCACCATGTTTGCAGAGTTTTTTGTCTTCCTCTCAAAGCAGTGATGTATGGTTGAGTTGTACCTGCACAAATGAAACAAACTCAGGATATACCTTTACTTCTTGACAGTCTTCCTTTCCCAGCCTTGTAACCTGTGCAATACAGCAAAGGGAGGGAAGAAAACTCTGGTTTTAAGGAGTATCCCAGAGCTCCAACTAAATTGTACATCACACAGTCTCTCTGTAACCAGAAGGCTGTGAAAGATAGAAGCCATGGATCTTGAATGACATGCATGTTTAGGTGTTAGGTGCAATGAATATTCTGCATCATGAGTAAACTTTGCTTGTCATTATCCAAGTATTTTTTTTAATCACACAATCACACCTGAGTATCAGCATTATTTTACTGGGAGGACTCAACAAAGAAACACAGCACCTTATGCTCAATTCACCTCAACTTTGCAGAGGTGGGGAACAATCCTTGCTTCTTGGAGCATTTGGGAGCTGACACAAATATGAGCCAAGGCTCTCCCCATGATACTCAAAGAAAAGGGTAGACCCCCTATGAACACCTGGCAGAGGTCCCTAACTAGGGTGACAGCCTTTAAAGCTATATCCAATTAGGACTGAAGAGCCTCTTCTCATTACAACATTGTTTTTAGAAAAAAAAAAATCGTATGCATTACAATCGTCTTATTGGTCAGTTAATTGTTCCAAGAGTGAAGCTATACTCCATGTCAAAATTTCTAATTATTAGATGAATTCTGACTTGTGTTTCCTTCAGCCAGTCTGAGTGTTTTGCTGTTCTCAATGAGAATTGCTCTCACAATATTTACTCTTTTCATCATTTCAAAACAAATCTCTAGTCTTACTTGTGGAGACAAGACCACTGGTGCATTTGGCAGCTGGTAGGTTTTGTTGAATGTTCCAGTTTGAATCTGGGCTTCCTTTCCACTGGGTTTTGAAAACAAGACAGGAGGAGGGGAACCAAACAGCAGAACAGACCAATTTTGCTAGCAAGAACTTGTATGAAAGAAGTCACAGAGGCCAGATACTCAGAAAAATCACTGCCAGCTGTGCTGTAGTTTTACCACAGGTCTCCAAGCAAGCAAGAACTGCTGCAGACCTTCACACCCATGAAAAGTAGACTGGAATCTCACTCCCATTTATTTCTGAGTAGGGATGCTAAAGTGAAGTCAGAAAAGACTGTTTTGGTGGGACTTGAGGATGCATGCAGGTCTCTGCTCTGCCACAGCTTCGCTGCATTAGCCTTGGTCAGTTAACACAGATTCACAGGATAGTTTAGGTTGGAAAAGACCTTCACAATCTGCAAGTCCAATGTCAATGCAGCACTGCCAAGCCCATTGCTAAGCCATGTCCCTGAGCACCATATTTACACATCTTTTAAACCTCATTGGCCTAGGCAGTCTGTTCCTGTGCCTGACAACCCTTTTAGCAATGAAATTTTCCCTAATAGCCAAGCCAAACCTCCCCTGGCAGAACTCGAGGCTGCTTCTTGGTCTTGTTTTAAGGGCTAGGTGAGGCAATGGGAGCAGGTAGCCTTAGAATTTAGATAAGCTGAGGGCACGTTTGACTTACTTCATTATAAAGATGTAGATGACGTACATCAGCACTAACACTAAGGACTCCCACCTGAAACAAGAAGGACACAAACACATCAGAGCAGGGCATGGCATCAGCAGCCCCTGTTTAGCCATTCCCCATCTGCCACAAACGTGCAGGAAGGCTTGACCCTCCTGGGCTGCCTTAACACTCCCCTACAAGAAAGGGACGCATATAGAAATGGCTCACACATGCATGCATGACGCCTCCTTCATTTTCTTCTGTGACTTTACTTGGCCAAACTGACCTGTCAGCGAAGAACAACTGACAAAGCCCAGGAGCTCACAGAGCAAATCACACATCCAAAGACCTCCAACACTTGCGTGAGGACAATAACCATGGGATGTGGAGCAGCCACTGTGCTCTGCCTTGCAGGGGTGTAATGCTGGGCTTTGCAAAGCCGATCGTGCTGAGGCAACTTGAGCAAGGGGCAGCTGCTCTGCTGCTTGAGCTGCTGAATGAGCTGCTGAATGAGCACTGAGAACGCAGCAGGCAGCGGTTCAAACTGCGGATTAGATACTGACAGGTTTTTTTCCCTCTGCTGTTTCTGTGTCAAACTGATGGAATAATGAAATTTGCATGAAAACAAATTACAATATGACTTTTAGAGCTTGTTTCTAGGAAATCTTTTTCACTGTCCAAAATGCTGTATTCTGCTTAGGTCCCCCTGGCAAACTGCTAGTCCTTGTGGAAATCATCCACTGTCAAACTACTACTGTATGCTAAACTCATGGAACATTTTCTCCGCAAGGAGAAATTTTGAGATATTGCACTAACTATATCAAAGTCTAATCCCCTGCTTCTGAAGATTTTACACACAGCTTCTCTGTTATGCCTTTTTTTTTTTAAGAGCACAGTTAAATACAACTGGCCCTCGAGTGAATTTCAGTTAAAAAAAAAAACACACACAAAAAATTCAACAAAGAAAACCAGGCCATTGCCAAAAATGGGTGTTTGAAACCTGCCTCTGAAATGGGCAAGAGCCAGTCAGGGAAAACACCAGACCAAGCAGCGACCAAGCAGCCTGACGCTCCCTAGTGCTTGTAATCCAAATGACACCAGCTGGAAGTGACACCAAAGCCAACGCTGTCACCTCCAGATGTCACCACATCACCTCTGGGATGTGCTGGAAACAAACCAAACCAAAGTGACTGAAAAGTATCTGTAGCCCTCCGAGACTACCATACCTACTGCACTGCACTTTAACACATTAATAGGGATTTCTTTTTAAAATTATTTCCTTAAACTGGCCATTTACGAAATTATGAAAATCCAAGAATACACTTATTTATGACTGCTTGCGTGGCTGCTTCTGGCACACCCACAGCTCTGCTGAGCACACAGTTGTCCCCAGGCTGCTGCAGGGCATGCAGAGGGCAGCAACTGCTGCCTCTGTACCAGGAACAGTCTGAGCAACACTCTCCTGGGCTTTCTTCTCCAGCTCAAAAAATTAGTTCATTTAGCCTGTCTTGTGCTGATGTTTCTCACACAGCAGGAAAGAGCTGCCCTGCAGAACTTCTTAGCTTTCTCTTTCTCTCCTCATGAACACTGATAATGGCAGCTTTTTTGGTATAACCAGAGTAAAAGAAAAGAAAATGGATTCACTTACCAGGAAACTCTTTCATCGTAAATAAACTGTGGAGAAAAGATTTAAAAATAGCATGTTAGACACAAAGCCACAGTTGAAAACAGTTCACCACCTGAGACGGGACAGAGTAAAGCAAGCCAGGGCTCATGGCAACGGCATTAAGGTCGGGTGTATTTTGGCACTGCCCTCCTGCCCGGCCTTTGTACTTCTCAACCCTTAGTTTCTCTCACCTAGTCAAGGCAAGCAGGTACTCCTTCCCCAGTGCCACTGGATCCTTGTGCAGCAGTTAGAGGGAAAGCCGGAGTGAGCCAGAGACGGGGCTGCAGCGCCGTGCCTCACCCTGCTTCTCATCGAACATGGCTTCCGCCCTGCCCGCAGATCCACAGCAAGCTCTGCGCCTGCTGCCGCGTCCTGCTGGGCCCAGGGTGTTGTCCCCACCAGCCTGGCATGACCACCATCCCAGCTGACTGTGGCTACTGTGACAGCCCCTTTGGCACCCCTGCTGATGGACAGGCACTGCAGCTTCCCCAACATGCTGCATGGCCTCCTTGGGCAAGGAGTGCACCTTCTCCGTGAGGGAGAGGAGCAGCGCCATGGCGAGGGGCGTGAGGGAGAGGAGCAGCGCCATGGCGAGGGGCGTGAGGGAGAGGAGCAGCGCCATGGCGAGGGGCGTGAGGGAGAGGAGCAGCGCCATGGCGAGGGGAATCAAGGGAGAACCAGTGCGATGATGAGGGTTGTGAAGGAAGCAGCAGCCCCATGGCCAGCAGTGAGGGGTGGGCCTGCCCTGGCAGAGGCCGAAGGCTCACACCAACAGGTGGCTGCCGTGCTCCGTGACCAGGCCCTTGCCCTTGTGGTGCTTCCCAGCCCTGCCGCTCTCCCGTGCCCCCCAGCCCTGCCGCTCTCCCGTGCCCCCCAGCCCTGCCGCTCTCCCGTGCCCCCCAGCTCTCCCCGGCTGCAGCGGGCCCGCGGTGCTGCCGCCTCGGCAGGAGGCTGGAGCTGGGGCGGCACGCAGCCCGCCCTCACAGCCTCAGCCACCAGCCGAGCTCCATTCAGCTTTCCAAAGCACCATCTGGGAAATGCTTGCCCGCACCCGGGATTACAGATCCATGGCTGCACCCCTGGGAAACAGGAGGGAAAAGGAACGGGGCCCCGATAGCACAGTGAACACTTCCCATTGGTCACGGAGCCATAAACAGCATAAATAGCTGTGTGACAGCCAGCAGGATGCAAGAGTTACACTGGTTACTGGAAGAAAACACGACCACAAAACGTCGTACATTATGGTTCCCAGTCACCGCGATCTAATCTGACAAGGCCCGTTTTAGGTTACAATGTTTTGGAGTAATGGGATGTGAAAGCGTGTGCATTGACTTCTGTGACTAAAAACAGCACACATCTCAATTTTGCCACTAATGACTCTGACCATGTCCCTTCAAGTTAAGATAAAGACATCTTTCTCCTTTCAAGAGAATAAGGAGTAAGTTTTGCCAAACTCTACAAGAAGACAAGGTAGCATTGTAATATCATTATAAAGTTAAAAAAAAATTACAGGGCTGAATAAAGATGAATTAAGTACAATAAATGTGTTTTATCCACTTCTAACCTCTGTGGTTTAGGGTTCACTCTTTCTCATCAAATGACCTGGAGGAGCAAACAGGTGAGTCTATACTGCTCTATTTCTTACAACAGCACTGTACTTCCTTTTCTAGTTCAAATGGAAACAAAGTCATATTGATTTACCCAGCACAGGATCAAGCTTTTTAAAGTTGCTGTATCTCAGCATTGAAAGGAATATATTTATTTCCTCTCAGGTGTATTTGTGATTAGTAAAGACACCAGTGGAGCTAAACTTCTAACACAGCACCACAGGCAGTTGTTTAAAACACCATGAGAACAAATTTCTACAAACAATATAATTCTTCAAGATTGATGACTCTATTCCAGCAGCAGAGAAGTCTCAATGCCCTCATATGAAAAATTTATTCCGGCATACAAAGCACCAAAGTGTCTTCTAAATGGAACAGATGAACCTGATGAAGGGGGAACCACATGCAGGTTACACTGTGCTTTGCATCTACCACCTGAGCCATGGGGGACTGCAGATCAGAATTTGAGGAACGATGTCCTGCAGATCAGAATTTGAGGAACGGTGTCCTGCCACCTCAATTTGATTCTGTCTTAAAAGGACAGGAAAAATTAAGAGACACTGGGAAGCCAGGGGTTCATGGGTGAGTGAAGGGAAGGAGAAACTTCTTTAACTGAAGCAGTGTTTGACTCTGAAAGGAGAAATTCTCATGTGCTATCAACTGGGGAGCAGTATTGCATACGAAAGTATTGGTACCTCAACGAGCAGGAAGCTAAACCTTAAACACTCAAAATGTTTTCCCTTCCTCCCGCCCTTCTCAGCTTTTCCCTAATAGGTGTTTAAGTCATTCGCAATAATTGTTACAGAGCAACAGCGAAAGACCTGGGATGAGCTCCACCTCTCCCAAACCAGATTAGCCAAGTAGGGCTGCAGAAGGGGAATAAAAATACTGTCAATGCCTTCAAACCTCAACTCATGCCTGGAGCTGCATTATCCTGCTACCCTGGCTGCCCGAACTCCACCACTGATAAGATAAGCAGAAGAGTGGGCATATAGCTGGAGAGAAGCTAACTCACAGCTCAGGGAAAGAATAACTGTATCCTGGTATTGTGGGGTACACTCCCAAACGAAAAGGACTTCTGCAGTTCTGCAATTATCAAGGACAATTTATACAGAAATAAAATATAGGACAGAAGTTTTAGGAGTAACAGAGATGTCTGTTCTGCAAGCCACACAACTTTCTCATGGCACCGAACATGTAGATAGGAATTTCAAGGGTACACTAGACACAAAACAAAGAATTCTCCACATCCTGATGCAGCTGACAACCACAGGGATGAATAAGCCACAAAAAACCCCGCCTTGCTTAAAGAATTTAAAATTGATGACAGAGTCAACAGGTTTTCAACTTGCCTCCATGCAATAAATGAAATGTCCAATCCAAGCACCAGGAGGCCAGATGCCAGGCAGATGCCCACATCTGTGCTTCCTGTGGAGCGACCTAAGAGAATGCCTGCTGGATGGATGTCTTCAGGCTTGTGCAATAGAACTCTCTACAATTAATATGTGTAGCTCTGTTTGTTGTTTAGCAACACTTTTTTTGGTATAAGGTAACTGTCAAGGTGTCAGAACAAAAAGCTTTTGTTTTGCAGCTCATTGCTAATAATTACGTAGAAAAGTTATTTTTCACCAGGTACAAAATGGCTGGCCTTGCAGTATGCGGAATAAAAGTACAAACAGGCTGAGAAAGATCCCCTGTTTGGGATGAGGCAGATAGAGGCCTTTGCAGCTATGGAGTGTGTCTGGAAACACGGGCTTGTGCAGGAGGAAACAAACCAAAACCCGTGTTGAAACCCACAAACCAAAGTAACCCAGACTGCAGAAATGCAAGTGACCCTCTTCTGACTCTAAGTCCCCTTCTCGCTGACATATGGAAGTTAACCTCACAAAATCATGCTTCCTGTCTTAGGGAATCTAGGGTACTAGGCTAGGCTGGGGGAAAAGAAATACAACTGCTACCCGAAACTTCAATTTTTACATTTCCTGGCATTGTCTGGTATTGGTTGCAAAGGTAATGCTAAACTGACAGCAGTGTCTTTATGTAACACTCGTGCCAACAATTTTCATTGAATAGCCCAATTCTGAGAGACCTGGAACATTTTCTGAGCTCGATGAAAACCGGAATAGGCACAGCACTATGAACTGCTGACAGTGTAGTCTTTGTTTGAGGACTTGCTGTCAGCATGCACTGAGCCTGCCCCTGTTATGTGTGGAAAAACCATCCTGAACACTTTGTAGTAGCTGTTCAGGATCACTCTCCTCTGGGCACAAGTGCTACCTCCTTACAGGCTAGTGACGTTTTTTAGGCAGTCATGAAGGTCACTGCCAGGAGAGCACTGACCCGGCCACTGCAGGGCTGCCTGGGGCTCAGAACATGGGTTTAACTCTGCATCCTATGTCTACACTGGGCTACCATGCCCTGCCCCAGCCATCCCTCGGGGCTCTCTGGACACTCCTACATCTCCTGCCCTCGGGCCAAGCTGCCCAGCACTACCAGAGAGAGACTACAACTAGTTTTCCACAAGCAGAAATCCCCGTGAGTGCTCGAGCTGGGACCTCAGCTACAAGACTGTGATGCCATGGAAGGCTCCCTTTACAGGTGGCAGTAGACATTAAGAACCTTTAAAAACTTACCACGATGAGTGCAACCACAGACAGCGTGTAGTAGACTGAATCTCTCAGGAGACTCCACGATGACAACGCAACAACCTGGGGAAACAGGCAAAGAGAAGCTGTCAGCCAAGCTCTGGCCAGCACGGCTGCCACGCCAGCAGTGCGCGCCCAGGTTCTGCCTGTCACTCCGTGGGAGTTGTCCCCACACTCAGGAAGAGGCCTGGGAGAGGAAACACTTTCTGTGGCTGCTGGGGGAAGAGCTGCAAGGGAGACAGGAACAGGTGCACCTGAAGTACCTGTGGACTCAGCTGCTCCCCATGTCGGGCTGCGTGTCCCCAGGAGTCTCTGAGGGCTGCTGCTTTACAGCAAGGGAGAAGCTCAGGCTCTACCAGCACGGCCACACTGATGAGCATTACTACAGCTCTGTGTGCATCTACACAGGTTTTAGGACAAACACTCAAGTCAACACTCCAGCAAAGTGTCGCGAACAAAACCCAGGAACTCATATGCAATGGAGAATGAAAAGGGATCGCTGAGCAGTTCGTGTCAATTGACACCTTCCAAAGCCACAGAAACGAGGAAGAATTTTCACTGCAGGCTGCGTGAGCCTGCAATTCAGACCTTAGAAGAAAATACCAGTGAATGAGTTAATCTTTAAGTTCCTTAATAGTATTCAAAAGGAAAGATTAAAAGCAGTTATGTGGAGGCAACATCTTTTGCAGTTCTATGAGGTCCCCTCAGTAGAATCTTCTCCTCAAATCTGCATTTCCCATTTCTGGAGTGCATTTCAAACACTCCGGGTCACATCCTCCAAAGATGTAAAGCTGAAGGAGGAAGATGGGAGATGGTTCATTTACAGACTTGCATCTGAACATGTACATGAAATTTCTGACCATACCCTCCAGTCATGCTTGCGCACGAATTCAGTCACGTGAACCGTAACTTCATTTTCAGTTCTGTTTCAGTGTTAGCAAAAATAATCTCCCCATCTTCTCTTCATATTCATTCTTACAATATTGGAATTTTCCAAAACTGCTGATGAAATAACTGCTGTAAAAGAGATACCACTTTACCTAAAAATGTTCTACAGCCTCTTAGTAGCATGGCTTCCTTAAAAAAAAAAAAAAAAGGTGTAATTTATGCCTAGTGTCAAGTCTCTTTATGCAACCAATCTTAGAAACTCCTACCTGAAGCAAAAAAGCAGCCTTTTAAAGCCCTTGGGTCAAACCAGATTTCTACCAGCTGACAATATATTGCACGGCACACAGACCTAGATGAATGGAGATGCTTCCTGATGGAAATTTCCAAATGTATGAACATGGAGTTGGGTTCATAATTCTATTCAGAGATCCTCACATTTTACAGTGTGCCTCTTCATTCTGATTGAGTAAATTTTTCAAGAGAATTCATAGAACAATTTGACATTATTCCACTCAGTTTTCAGGATACTGCTTAAGGTCCTCTGCACTCGCCTCAGCATGGATGCCAGTAGGGATTTTACAGCTGTAAACTTCAGCTCTGCACACAGAAGCCACCTTTCTGAAGCAAAGGACAGTTTCCACAGGAAGAGGCTCTGTCTCATAACCTCTGTCCCTGGCTTAAGGGGTGTCACCATTCAGCACAGCACATCTGTGAAAGCAAGGTGCCCCAGCTACAAGGAGTCAAGGTAGTCCTCCTCCTGTTCTTTGATGTTCTACAATTATCTTGAAGGTGCAGGGTAATATTTTACCAAGGAATTTTCCTCAGACACCTGAATAAGCATAGTAAGATCCAGATGCTTAAATGCAGCTTTCTAGCAGGGACCTAGTGCACAGAACTGATAGACCAAGATCCTGTGGGAATCACAAGGGCGCCGATTCCAGATCGGATTGAAGGGAATGTGCTCATGCCTGGCACCTATACAGGCTGCTCACATTCCACAGACATCTGAGTGGGTCTCCCTGATGCAACAACTGTGGGGCAGTTAAACCTCAGATATCTTTAAGGCCCAAGCCACCCAAGCTGCAGTTTCTGAACCATTTAGTCCACGTGATACAGGGAAGCCACGCACGTAAGGACACCACGCACACCGAGGGTGAAAGGAGCTCATGAGCACGGAGGGCAATGGCAGTGCTCAGCCTGCTGGTCAGAACCATGTCCTGAGGCAGAACTACCGAGCTCCTGAAGGCCTGAGCAGTGCCCTGCTGCCACCAAGGACTCCAGATAAACCTTAACTTAAACTACAGATCATCAAGGCAGAAAAGAAATCAGGGAAGCAATCAGCTTGGATAAAAGCATGATCAAATTTGAGTTTTGAATCAGCAACAGTGTCATACTGTAACCCAGCAGCGAGCTGCTCCTGTGTGAGCTGAGCGTAAGGAGGCAGCTGTAGAACCACTGATTGTCAGCGTAGTGACGTTTCCTCCTTTTGAAGTGAGTACCTGAAATTCAAACCCCAGACAAGTGCCTCTTAGCTGTCCTTGACCATTCAAGTGGGGACTGAACCCGGTTTCCCTGAGCTGAAAAGAAGAGCTCTGAAGTCAAGGTTTGAATGAGAGCATCCCCTGATGACTCAACAAAAGACACAGTAAGCCTGCTCCCCTGCATGCCATAGATCACTCCTAGAGGTAAACTTACACATAATAGATACCTTGTTTCTCACAGGTAAACTTTCACCCTGCAAAATCCTACATATAACATTTACTAATCAGAATGCTTACCTCCCTTTTGGATGGGCTGGAGAGCAGAAAATTCAAGACTTTCTCAGGTCTAGCTTGATTTCTGAGGTTTGCAACCTCTGAAGCCGTGGTCCCATGCAGCACACACCATCTCCTCCACCTAGCACACATGTGGAGATCAGCCACCAGAGGTAAATTCCCCTAAAATCAGATACTGGTGTCTGCTGCCTGTAGCACTGAAGTTGGCTCAGGGCACCCAGGACTTCAGTGGCAATATGCCCCACACCTCATCCTAGGACTTCACCATTTATCCTCTGTAAAACCGATCCTTTTCTCTCCTGCTCTTCCCAAATGATTCTCCGGTCTCAGCAGCATGGAAGCTCTTCTCCCACTCAGGAGATAGCCATCACCAGAGGCTACCCAGCTGGCTGTTTTCCAGCCTGCTCTGGTCCTGAGACAAAGCACATGTGGCAGAACAGGGCTTCTGGTCCCTCAGCAAGGATGTCTGTGCTCCCGCTGCAGGAGTCCAGAGGTGTGCGCACTCCTGAGTCTTTTGGCTGCTAAACTTCCAGGGAAAGCATGCAATCACATCCATGTTCTTCAGGGATCTTCTTCACTCCAAATTGTTTTGGGGCTTTTCCTCATCTCATGGCCAGTTCTTTGCTTGACACTGTTGAGCACTGATCAGCTACTAACACTGCTGGGAAATGCTAGGCTTTGGAAGCAATCTCCCTAATCTTGTTTCTCTGCTACCCACTGGCATAGAAAGTCTAGATTTTTAGGAGCTAATAACCTAATTTGCTGATGAGGAGAGGCAGGAATGCTTGGGCAAGGGTGTCAAAAGTTTAAAGACAATGCCTGCAAGAGATTAGCCTTCAGAGTCTGTGGAGGTCAACAGAGATGTGCCAGCAGTGAATCCACCACTGTCAAAAGGCATCCAGAAGCAGAGAATCTGGGTCAGACCTCACGTTGCCTCTCTTTGATGTGGACTGCACAGAGGTGAGATTAGGGAAGCTCTTACCCGAGCCTAGCAGATGCTGGGATGTGGCTTTCTGGTCTGTGTCACCTGACAAAGCTGCTGCTGACTGTGTCAGCCTTCTGGGCCAGCTGCAGCCAGACCTGCAGTAGAACCTCCTCACATGCTGCTCCTGCTTTGTAGGAGCTGCCCTCGGAGCTGAGGAGGGGCCTCCTGAAGCCTGCTGGGGTCCCATCCAGATAGGACTGTGCTCCTGACACTACTGTTCTACAAACCCTCAAGACAATTTCAAATCAGCCCTGTGATAACACAGCAGGATCTCATGCCAAAGCAAGAGAAATTACCAACTGTTGGCCACCATTACAGGAAGCAGTGAACTTGGGGAGGTCTGGGACGCATTTTCAGGCAATCAGGCTGGCCATAGTTTGCAGCAAATCCATGTCTTCTGCATTCAGAATTATACAAAAATGAAAAGCGCTCTACCTCAGGTATCAGGTCACAAGCTTTGCCTTTAAACTTTGCAGCTGATTATTTTTCTCAGCTCAGGTAATTCCAAGTATCTGGCCACCCGCTTGCTCATTCTCACTGGTCATACTATCAGTGAAGCATCACAGATTAACAGGAGTGTGACAGTGCCTTACTTGTATTCATCTCTACATTAAATTAGGCTGCAGATCCACCTGTGGCTGTCAGCAAGAAGCCATTGCAGAGCCCCTGTACCCTTCCTGGGAGACACATGCAGGACTTCATATGGTTTGGAGGGTGGTGGGTTCCTGGTGGCACTTTTGACACCTCCATGATTCAGACAATCAGCCAAACAGGTTGAACAGGATGCCAGAGGTGCCACCTCCCAGCACAGCAGGAGTCCTGGACCCACACCCCCCTCCTGGCACACTGAATCACTCTGCCACAGTAGACCTTTCAGACAGATTCCTGTGTGGAAAGCCACTGCTTTCCTGTGCAGAGCCCCAGGAAAGCCAGCAGATAGCCAGCATCAGCCAGAGGCCCCTGTGCTGGGACTGACAGCACAGCAGGATCTCCTGGACTAAGCGACACTCCCTCTATACCCCATGGTCGTGTCTGAATATCCCAGGACACTACGAGTATCCAGCTCAGTCTCCAGACCAGAATTTTGGCCAGAGACCCCAGAATGCAGCATTTGGGCTTGCTTGAGGCTTCAACCAATACTAATCACAACTCCCAGCTTCAGCAAAGCACCAAACAGAAGCATAGGTCAGGCCTAAGTAAAATCCAGGCCTTAAAATATCCATCTCTCTGAGACAGTTATAGTGGCCGTGATCTAAGGGATCCACCATGAGGAAAGCCTCCTTTCAATTAGCAGCTCCCTAATTTCACCTCTGGTTTGCCATTCTCTGCACAGCTCAGTTGTCACTCTGGCTCTCAGTCTGTACACTGTGCACCAACTCCATCTATTCTCATTACTTCCCCATGAATATTTGCTTTTCTAAGCTTCTCTTGATATTTTCATCACTGCTGCAGCAATCTGTCTATGTGACATTCTCAGAATGGAAACAGTGGACACTCTCCAAACCTCAGGACAAAGCCAGAAATATTTCCCTGCTCAACTGGTAGTCATAATCATCATGAGTTATTTGGACCAGCATGTCTCTTTAGCTCAGATTCCCACAGTGCTGAGGCAGCAGGATCCCAAGGCCTCTGCTGGACCACAAGATCCACAGCAGAATTCAAGGACAGCTGTAGACAGGAAGGCGTGCACAGAGTAAACATCTCCCAGTCTCTTCAGACTGGCCAGTCCTTGCCAGAAGTACAAAACAGGTTTTATGATCTCCCTTGGTTTTACAATATAAGTGATTTGAGAAAAAAATCCTACAAATGGTACATCCACAGTACCGATCTGTGTGTCAATTTTGAAAGAGAAAACTTAACCTAAAATGGTAATGGTGTTTTGTGGCAATTAGGAAGTAGCCTTGGTTTGATGCTGATCGGAATCCATTTGCAACTCTTCTGATTGCCTCGGGCAGCATGTCTGAATTACTGGCACCCCTCTATCCTGAAACCTCTCTGTCTCAGCACCTTACAGACTGCCTGATGTTCCACAGCATCCTGCCAGGATTCCCTCTGCTTTCCTGTACCTGGGCTCCCACACACCACAGCCACACCAACAGCTCTAGGTACCCAAGGACCACAGCCATGGTTTCTGGCACTACTTCAGTCTGACTTATTAGTCTGTCCCACATCTGCAACACAGCCCTGTCAGTGAAAGAGCAGGTTCACGGTCACCATAAAACACTGCCAGCATCAAACCCCACTGTGCCCTGGGCTGTGACAGCAGTGAACAGTCCCAACATCTGGCATTAAATTCTCCTTAAACTACTTCCCCAGAGTTTTACATGTTTTTCCACCAGCGGTCACAGACCAAGGAAAAAAAAGCAACAGCATTCCAACTCTCCAATTTTAAAACTCCTCCAGAGTCGAGGAGGAGAAAAGAAGTCTCATGAACACAATCATAAAGCCAAAAGTCAGTAATGGTTGCAGCCTGAATTGTGAGTGAAATTAAAGCTTAAAAGATTAAGAGGCATGCAAGCTGGCTGAATGGCAGAAGTGGGGTAAAACAGATTACAGAAGTCCCAGTTGCTTCATTAAGAAATGTTCTACTGGGTTATTAAACTCTGTTTAGTGTCCTTGTCAATATACCTAACACTATTTCTCAGGTCTATTTTCCACTGACACAACCCATAGCAGCAGATAATTACTAGAGGCGACTCAGCTGGCACAAGGGTTCTGTGACCTGGACAGAGGAGAGCCTGCTGAATTAAAATTTCAGTTTCTTTCCTGAGGTAAAAGAATCCCACTGGAAAAGGAGGAGGCAGGTCAGACTGTCGGGGTAGTCCTTTTCTGCTCCAGTACATTGAGGAATGATGCCTCACCACCCACCAGACCCCTTGACAGAACCGACAACTGGAAGAACATCTGTGGCACAACCCAGCATTCCTGGTCCCCTGCTCCACCCAGAGAAGCCTGTCTGTTTCTGGGGAAAGGTAAAATAGAGAAACTTGGATGCAACCGAAAAACAGAGCAGTTCCATAGTAATTAACAAATCAAGCCATGCACATTTTGAATGGTAATGCCAGGGTGACTTGCAACTCATAGTTATACTGCTGTCACAGAAGCATTTCTCACCCTCCTCTGCAATGCTGCAAAATGCTGTAGGCCAATGCTGGGAGAGGACAGAGTGGGATGGGATGGCGAGCAGAGAGCAGCAGAGTTGCAAAAAACAAGATGAATCTGCATGGGGGAATGTCCAAAACTGAACAAACTCTGCTTGTGCTGGCTTGAATGAGAGCTGAATTAAGCAAGGACTGCTTCCGAGAATGCCTCGTCCTCGCCGCCAAGGACGGTGAGAGGGCAGGGGAAGGAGGGGACAGCTTGAGAAGCACAAACATGAGCTGAGAGAAGACAGGACAGTGCGACTAAGGCCTGGAGGGGACCCCAGACTAAGGTCAAGCTTCCCATACACAGCTGGCTTGCAAGCATGGAAAAAGCCCGATGCAATCCATCACCATGGCAGACAGCAGCCTCCTCACTGCTATCCAGCATGTGTCCCTGTGAATGCTGCTGGACTACTGTCTGATGGGCTGCATCTGCTGCCATTTCCTTCTCCCTCAGTGTTCCCTTACCTCCTTGCTCCCCCTTTTCCAGAAGGAAGCAAAGCAGACACAGCAGCTAAAAAAACATTTGGGTGATGTGTCTTAGCAGTTGACTACCTGCAAGGAGACGTGCTGGTGTCCCAGGTGCAGGGACATAGGAGCAAACGGCTGCAGACACATCCAACCTGCACTGCACAGGCAGGTGGGGAATGAGGACAGCTCCCAACATACTTCCGTATACTGAATCCTCCTCTGGGTGTGACTGCTACGCAGAATATTTCAACAGGCTGCAAGAAGAAAGCAGGAGGAGCTTCTAAGGCTCACTGCCACAAGCACATGGGCAGCATTCACTATCCACGGGAAAAACCTGGGCCCTCTCTCCAAGCATGCCTTCGTCAAACACCTCACACAACAGATGTGAAGATTCTTTGCTTCTGCAGACGCCCAGTTTAAGGCATATTTGAAAACCCTGATTTTCAGAGTGTGGATGCTAGTTTAGAAAATCCAGCCTTTAGGGGATGGTTCTCATCTGGCTATCAAACACACGGGCAGCCTGCATCCACTGTCCCTTTTTTAATCCCTCCAGTCCAGAATCTCTGGAGGAGATGAAACAGTGGAAAATATTATTTCCCTGGCTGCAGGGCAGACTCCTGTACCTCAAGAGGTGCCTCCCTGGCACGGGTAACATCAGCCAGGAGAAGTTAGGCCAAGAGGAGAGGAGAAGGGCTCAAAAGCACTGGAAGAAAGCTGGATGCTCAAAAGGCAGCTATGGGTGGATGCATGACCCAAGGGAGGAATTGGCTGAAAACTTTACTCTCAGGCCTCAAGAGCTGGAGGGGGAGTGACGAAAAGGAAGAGCAACCACTAAATGTTAGGAGATGTAGTTAAGTCACCTGCTTAGGTCCAGACAAAAAGAGCCTTAGGGATGAGGGCAGGGCTCAGGACAGAGGCATCCTGTGTGGTTCCCTGCAGAAGGAAGCTGGAGTGAGGAGGAGAAGAAGGACTCATATGGCTCAAGGAGTTGAATGCTCCCAAGGAGAGCTGTGTGGAGATTGCCATGGCCACTCAAACCACAGCCAGTCCAGCAAGGAAAGCCTTGTGGAGCAGTGGAAGCAGCACCTGGAGCAAGGAGCCACAAGCATGCCACAGAATGCGATACACCAGGGGAAAAAGAGCAGGGCTGTGCCAACGCTAATTGGCCCCTAAAACGACAAGTTATTCTTTTTCATTTAATCTCTCTGTGCTTTGTTTTCCCATCTTTAAAACACCCCCTCATCTCACAGAGGTTTGGGGAAAATTAATTAACTGCTCATCAACTGCTCAGATACAATAGCGACGAGATCGGCAGAAGTTCAAGAGGAAATTAATAATTCCGCCTCTGGAACAGGGCTTGAATAGAGCCTGGTAAATAAGGCAGAAGGGCACAGAGTGAACAATAAGAGAAAACAAAATCCTGAATAGCTGCTCATTAAGTGAGCGAAGTCCATTCTGTGTGCAGTGGGAGGCAGGGAGCCCATGGAGAACCCGGCAAGGGACCCCCTAATTAAAGCCTGGATAATAACGCACACGCACCAGGGGGGCAAATTAAGGATGCACACGGAACCCTCACACTGCTATTTTCTAACTTTTCAGTGTTTGACTTTCAACCCTCACAATGCTCTTTTTCAAGGCCTTTTTTCAGGTGTGCAGAGTCACACAGAGGTGTAGGCACGCTTCCTTTCTCCTGATCCAGCAGTGGGATGCTTATTCTGATTTATCCTGAAAAGAGTGCACATACAGCCAGGAAAGGCTTGGAAGAGTAAACAACTAGGGCTGGTGCTCAAGCAAATGCATACCACCTTTTTGGGGCTGTGCATTTGTTTCTTTTTCTAAATAAGCTGCACATAACCAAACTCAGTCAAAGAACAATACATTCAACACAGAACATACAAACTACAACCTAATTTAAAAATGAACATATCCTGGAGAGAGCTGGACAGTATTTTACAATTCAACTGTCTACCTGTAAAAAAATAAAACAAAAAAACCCAACCAACATTAAAAAAAGCAACAAAAAAAAAAACCCAAAAAACCAAACCACCAAAAACAAATAAAGTACCAAACCAACAAAAAAAACAAAAAAAAAAAACAAAAAAAAAACCACCAAAAAAACAAACACGAAACAAATCAAAAGAAGGCTTTCTAAAAGAGTAAAATGAAGCAGAAGGGCCCTGCAGGTCTGACCTCTGGGATTCCCAGCCCACAGGCAATACATCTGAAAAACTAAAAAACCCTGGATCACAGCAAGCAGTTTTGACCAACAGCCAACCCTCAGTCTCACCTGGCAACTCACTACTGAGATCCAGGTCCCCAGCAGAACAGAAATCTCACCAACAACCAAATGCACCACCTGTGTTAGTGCCTCTGTAGAGATACTGTTGACAATAAAACAAATTTCCTACTCATACTAACACAAAACAAACGATGAATCATACCACTAAAAGGGAATGACTTTTTGGTCAAAGGCTGGGAGTGGGAAACAATGAAAATAATAAATTGATCCAGAGTTTTACCTAAAACACTGGGATTATTGACACTGAAATTTCACATCTGCTCACTAAAAATCACAGTTGCCCATGGCGATGTCAATTATTCCAGTGCTCACTCACCCTCTGAATGCTAGACTGCAGCAAAGAGAGGTTATGTGACTAGACAAAACCACACAGAAATCACCGGCAAAGTCTCAAGGTAAACAAAGATGGGGCAGAGCAGTCAAAATCTCAACTCTTGGCTTGAAAGAGACTCACACAGACCATGCTTAGGATGACTTGAACTTGTGAAAGCTACCAGGGCTGGAAGGCTGAAGATGTTTTACAGGAGCATCTGGCTGTGATTTATCCTTCTGAAACAATGATACACCTGTAAAAGGCCTCTGGAGAAGACTGACATTTCTCTGTCCAGCCCTGAACTCCAGCAGGCCTTTTCCACGGAAAGCTGTGGTTTGTAGCCAGTTTTTAGCAGGTTTGAGGAAGGCAATCAATACTGAGAAGAGTAAAAATCAGAACTGAGTAAATCAGTCTGCCATCATTACCTGCTAGACAGTTAATCACCTCATTTGCATGGAAAAAGCAGCTTGAGAAGAAGTCCTATTGATGACAGGAGAATACCTCTGGGGGACACAGCCTCCTCATGCCCTGGGAAGGCTTTGGTCATTAGAAATTTACCTCATTTAACTGGGTTTTCACAGTCAGAGTTACAGCAGAACCACTGACACATCGAGCATCTGTAGCTGCCAGCTGCATGTTCCATGCAAATCAGGACAAGTGGGTGGTTAAAATGTACTGCTGTGACCTTATCCTGAGGCCTCCTCACTGCAAATGTTCACCTTCAGCCTGTAAAAGTTCACTGCTAACAAAACCAGAACTGCATCCCAAGGAAAACCCCATCTTTCCACATGCTTTCCCAGACTGACCAAGGTCTCTTCTTAGTTCTTCCATTGCCCTGTGCTGGTAACATGACCCTGCTTCTCCTCTTTACAAGTAAGTCTGCAATGTAACACGTCAAAGAACATTTATGAGATTGTAAAAATACCTGGCATGTTGGCAAGTGCGAAGGTAAATGCAGATTCAGGTATTTAATTATACAGTCAATCATGTCTGCAATTCAGACAGCAGCTCAGATCTCACAACTTAATTGCTTTAATTTCAGATGAATAGCTTGTGTTGTCACGAGCGGTTTGACACGCTGGAGAACAGTCTACACTAGGAGCAAACAACCAATGATTATTCCTCTGCCCACCCACACACCTTGGGCAGCTCAAAATGCCCGAGCTGACCTTTGCTGCTCTTGTTTTTTCATTTCAAAAATGCGGGAGGAACAGCACAGGCCCCTATTAAAAACAACAAAGCCAGAGAAATTCATGGCAAGGTTGCGAACCTGGCATGTGATTTTGCAGTACAGCTGAGGCACAGGGTGAAGCAAGAACTGTAAGGGATCATTAAATGCTCTTACCTGTCCTGCAAAAAGCCCACAAACGCCAATAATACAGAGGATGTTGAATACAGCTGAGCCCACGATGGTTCCAACGCCTACGTCTCCTTTTGTGATAAAAACACCTGAAAAACAAGTTCAAGAGAAGCTGTGTAAATGGGAAAGAGCTGACTTTTTTCACATAAAATTGCAGACCTCACACCCCATTAATGAATCTAAAGGCAGGTACCAGTTCTGCCACTTCTTCCTCATATTTAATGTGCAAACTGCAGAGTTGCTTTCTGAGGGGACCGGTATGGATTGTGTGGTGGAAACCAAGCACCTCAGACACATCCAAGTCACTAATTTCCTGGTCTTGTGACCCAACATTATGGCAACACACACCACAAAAGACTGCAAGCTCTGTGGTAGCAGCTGGTGGGACACAAATCTGCAGGGAACTGTCTCCCATAAGATATTCCCTGCCCAGTACTCTACTCCTTCCCATGTCCCCATCCCAACTGGCTTCAGTAGGGATGAAGCTTCAGCAGAAGCTAGAGCTGATTCAGAGCTGTCTGGCCACAGCTACTCACAAGCCAAGTGATACCTGACAGGATGAGTTATGGGGCTGTGTTACAAGCTTTATTCAGAGCTCTTCTGTCAAATTTGGTTAAAATTGGCCAATGAGGTTAATGGTGAGGGAGATGAACTGACGGACACATGCATCACATGCAGCACAAGTGCTGCACAAAATCCTCTCCTGAGGAAGCCAGCGTAAAAATAATACTCTGTCTCCTGCTAGCTGACAGTCTGTTTAAATTCACTTCTTGCTTTTGAGGTTCCAACACTATTTATCTGGCCAGTGGAGTTTATATATTTTTTCCAACTTCATCCTTTTCTCAAGAGACACAGAAGCACTTACCTGCCAAGTGACACATGGCACCCGGTGTGTTACACCACAGCAGGAAAATTATCTGATGACCTGATGAGGGCTTTTCTAAATTGCCTAAATGAATCTGGTTTTATTTTCACCCTGGTACTGTACTACCCATAACCAAAGGACAATCCCAACTTGGTCCAATTTAAGTTCCCAAATGATAAGGCCTTGCTTGTGCAATCAGCCCTGTCTGCATAGTACACAGCTTTGAGTGAATTAACTCGAGCTCTGCATCTGGCAGCTGTGACTGAAGGACAAGTATCTCCTAGAGAAAGTGTCTGAGCTGAGAACTAACCCTGTTTGGTGATGGAGAGCCCTCTGTACTCTCCCAGTTGCTGCCCTAAAGATTCCCTGCCAAGGGAGATGTGGATGAGTCACACTGCAGAAACACCTCACCCTCCTAATGTGGTTAGGTGGAGCATCACTCTGTAACACTGCCTGCAGTGCCCCCCACCATGGCTCTGGTGACACCACAAGAGTTTCCCAGGTTTTGCACACTTAAGGATGGCTGAATCGCCTCATCACACTTCCCATAAGCAGAGAGATGCTTTGGAAGTGTGATGCCCTGACCAACCTGCTGCTGTGAGAAAGCATTTCAAACCCTCCTCTCCTCCCCACTCTGGCTTTTCCAGGGATAAGTGGTGTTGGCAGACTAACCAGAGGGAGGTGATGGAAGAGAAGCTGCTGCTGAGGACATGAACAGTGTGTCAGGGTACCAACCAGAGAGGCTGGGGGAAATCCTTTCCCACTGTGCCCTGGAGCTGGGGTGGCAGATGGAGCAGGAAATTGGACAGGAGAGGACAAGGCTGTAGGTGCAGCCTGGCTAATGGGCAGCTATGGTGAAGTGCCCGCTCCTCCTGACGTGGCAGGGTTGCATCCAGGCCCTGCTGTGAGACAATGGCACTTCCAGACTGACTTCACCTGGCGAGGACTCCCCCAAGTCAGTGCCATGAGTGCCCAGGAGCGATTGTAACAAACCTTGCAGGCGTGCAGCAATCCCATCTCAGCTCTGAAAACAGCCAGGGAAACAAGCAGGTTTTGGGAAGCATCAACAGGCTCCTTACCTATGACAGATGTGAAGAGCTCGGGAGCAGAGCTTCCTGCTGCCATGAAAGTTGCCCCAGCCACATCTTCACTGAGATGTAAGCGCTGCAGGGAAAACACAGAGTCACTGATTACCACACTGAGAAGCTGAAGGAATTCCATTCCCAGCATTAAACTGGCTGCTGAGAGCGGGGACCTGTAAAGCTTTGTGTAAACAAAGGTTAAGTACAGGGGAAAAGTTACCATAGGCACTGGCTACTGAAGTCAGCATCGCCTGGCAGAGAGGGCAAGTGATGCCAGTGACACTTTTAGGGAGGAGGGAAAGGTCAGCACTCCAGCCAACAGGAAGCCAACTTTACCACTCATGGGGTCTGTCTGCTCCACAACCCCAGCCACACACACCTTACCTCTCCCACTTTGGCCTGTCGAGGGCCAGGGCTTGGTTCACCCCCTGCCACCTTCCCTAATATGACTTATGCCTTGGTTTACCCTCTCCTTACCCCCTTGCTCCCAGCAACTACATCACTTACCTCCTGTACCTGTCCCTCAGCAGTACTCATGGACTGTCTAAAATACAGGAGCTTCTGGAAAGGAAAAGACCCACTGTTCTATGAAAACTTCATCAGCATATGCTGCTTCCAAAGATTTCCTTGGTTAATTACATCCTCTACATTGGGTGCACTCCCACTGCTCCATCTGCAGCAGTTGCTGCTCAGCAGATGCCACAAGGCACCTTCCCCTGCTGAAGAGGACCAACAACCTGTTCCTGCCACACGTCCACCACCCTGAGCTGTTACTACACACCAAGGCAGCAGCTGCCACTGTAGAACAGGAAAGGCATCCAGGAGCATGGGGAAGGAAGCCCAGGGTGGTGGGAAGTGCCCCCGGTGGAGCTGGCTTTTGAGGCAGCCACCCCAGTCTGGCAGGACACAGGAAACCCCCCTCTGTCCCTGTTCCCCTGCAGCACGGCTTCATCCTTGCCAAAGCACCTTTGCACAGAGACAAGAGAGCAGAAATCCTCACAGCAGCCCTTTCTGAAGGTTCCACAATGGCTATTCCTTGGCCCTAAGGGAGGGTAACTCCATCCACTACCCACACATTAGTAACAACCCTTTGTATCTAAGTTATGGGACAAGGGAAAGGACAGGATGTGCCCTCACCAGGAATGCCTTTGAAACAGAAGACCACAGCATCACTGGAGTGCTCTAAAGCTTGTGGAACCCGATAAAATACAGCTTTATGGAAAAACATCTCTTCTCCTAGGTTCACTGCCCTGTGGGAGGGGAGGCCAAAGAACTCAGCATGTCTACATTCCCCAGCATGTCCTATCCCCACCTCTGTACCAGTGCTCCCTCTCTCCTGAATCTTGCAATGGGGTTTCCCAGAAAGTGCAGTGACTTTGCAGGACAGAAGCTCCTGCCTTGTTTTGTTACTTTTCAGCTACCTCTATACTTAAGCACCAAAACCTGGAATTTCCTGGGGGCTTTTCCCCTTGATGATGAAAAAAAGGCCTGCACAGCAGGATGCTAAACTCCAAATATCAGGTTAGAGACAGCTTCCATCAGTGCTGTCAGCACAAATGACTTATCCTACCAATTTCCACACCTCTCCCAGGGCCAGCACAGCCCATGTCCTGATGGGTGACACTTGTTCCCAGGCACATGGGCAAGCTCTTCTACAGATGACACAGACCTCTCACTGCCAAGACCAAACCATATTCTCCACATACAAAGACTTCACTGCCTGGAACTGACAGCAGATATGGCTCGCAGTAACCTCAGGCACATGGCCTGTGTTTGCTCTGTGGCTGTCTGAGCTGATTTAGGCCAAAATGTACTCCTTGTCTTCTAAAATTTAGGCATCCTGACCTCACCAAAGAGAAATAGAGTCCCTTGCAATTGCTGGGAGCATTCACAAGCTTCTTGACAGCTGACCTAGCTGTCCCTGCTGCTTTACAACTTACACCCACACAACACAAGGTATGACAGACACAACTGTGAGGGCAGGGTACAAGATCCTCAATTTCTGCTGGGGTGAACCACCAGAGGTTTTAAGTAGTGTCAGCCTAAGGCTATGGCCTGGTGCTTCTGCAGAGCCATCTACAAAGACACACAAACAAGAGGCAGCAGCAAGCACCACCGTGTGAGTTCCTGGAGTACCTGGAGAGCCTGTCCTGGGAAGAGAACACGGAGCTGAGCACACATCATGCTGAGCAAGAAGAGAAGCAGCAAGGGCAGCGCTGCAGGACAGCAGTGAATACACCATCAGCACAAAACCCAAAGCTCTCCAGAACTGCTGGGAAAGCAGCACATGAGAAAGGAACATTTATCTAACACTCATCTGACACTTACTTCGCAGATCTTTTCCAGCGAGGGGACGAAGAAGTCATCGCAGACGATTGCCAGTGCGTAGAACATGTACACAGCCTGCAAGAGAGGAGGAGGGGAAAAGAAAAAGAAAGAGGGGAGGAGGGGAAAAGAAAAAGAAAGAGGGGAGGAGGGGAAAAGAGAAAGAAAGAGGGGAGAAGGGGAAAAGAAAAAGAAAGAGGGGAGAAGGGGAAAAGAAAAAGAAAGAGGGGAGAAGGGGAAAAGAAAAAGAAAGAGGGGAGAAGGGGAAAAGAAAAAGAAAGAGGGGAGAAGGGGAAAAGAAAAAGAAAGAGGGGAGGAGGGGAAAAGAAAGAAGAGGTTGAGTCTGGAGCCTAGCACATAGAACTGAACAGCACCATCCCAGCACATCTCAGGTTCCATTTGGTGCAGACTTTTCAAGAAAATAAAATGCTCTTGCAAGAAGAATTCAAAGAGCTGTCCAGGATTTAATTGAAAGATCATGGAGTATTTATCGAAAAGTTCTTATAAACTATCAAGAGCTGCCAATGTTTTATCTTTGCCATAAAGACTGCTTTTTTTTTTTAAATTTTAAATTCTCTGGACATTGCTAAGCCACACTGAAGTATTTTTGCCTTCCTTTTTTTTTTTTCCCCCATTGTGCAGTGCAAGGCTTTTTTATCACTGTGCTCTGTGAAAATCTCAACACAGGAGGAATCATTTTTGAAATCTAGCGTTCTGAAAAAGGGGAAAGGAGCTTGTTTTCCTGGACTGAAGCACCTTGCCATATTACCTGGGTCCCAGTGGTAAATCTTGCTGAAATTCACAGAGGAACAAATGAAACCAAGGGGGAACACAGGACTCAAAGGGATACTAAGCCAATCAGCTCTTCAATCTCGTGCGACAAGCATTTAATCTGGATTTCTGTACTATTAAACAGAATGTGCTGGGGCCTAACCTCTGCCCAGAGAGGCAAAGGACACAGTGTGGCTCACACCCACTCAGCAAAGCTCTGGTGGGCAGCCTGGCCCATCCTGCCCACTCCCCACCTCCACTGGATGGGAAAACATCCACTGGCATAGGGGAAAACCAGAGGAAAAAAGCATGCCAGGCACCAGCAGGGTACACCCCCCAGCCAGGCTGAGTCTGCCTCCTAGCCCACTCTGGTTTTCTGGCAGGGGCACATCTGAGACCTGCTGCAAGATTCAAAGACAGCTCCACCTTTTTGGTGACACCTGCCAAGCACCAGCACGGAGTTACTTCTACAAGCAGTGCAGCTCCAGGGAATAACTAGAGCTGAGGGAAGCGGCCAATATTTGTAGAAAAACAGTGTATTAATCCTAGGGATTAATCACAGTTCCAAGCACATCCCTAACAGATTCTGTGGCTTGGCTTGTTGTGGGAAGTCCTTCAGAAGGCTCAGGTGGTAGAAGGAGAGTAGAGTATTTTTTTTTTCTCGAGAGAAAACAGCAATAAAAATGGCCTCCAGGTTTCCACGCTTTTGTTCTTGTTTTGATTTTCCAGGAACAGGTTTAAATCCCCCAATGCCATCAAAACTACAGATTCTAATTTGCCAGAATTAAAGCTTTGCTGCAAAAAGCCAGTAATTACTGTACATCTCAGCCACCAAAACTTTTGGAGCTCAAAAATAATTCAGGTGCATTTTTTTTTTTTAGGATTAGAGATGGGAATTTCATCATCACAAATGATTTTGACACAATCTTGTGTCAATCTTTTGACACAATAGGCACTAGAATGTCATTTGGACAGTTTCTGTGCTTCTTTGCCCCTCATCAGAATCGTGAGTAAGTGTAACTTAGGCTTTCTGAAAATCTTACACTGCAAAACAGCCCCAAGGACCACAAGAGTAAGCAAAATTCCAAGTCTAACTCTGTTGGGTGCAGCAAAGAGCCTGATCTTGCAAAGAGAGCACCAGCTGCTGACACACTACCAACTGTATGAACAGAGAGAAAGGAAGAAAATGGCTCACAGGCATTGTGCATCACAGGAACAAGGATCAGAAAGGGCTCCAGAGAGCGATGTGCCCAAATTCCATCGAAATACAACAGACAGTGGGTGCCTAACTTCAGCCTGGATTTTTGATCTGCTAATCATATTAATCTGCAGTGGGTAATGCCCAAACATTATAGTAATGCCTCTCAAGAAGGCTAATCTGTCCATCAGCATCATCCCTGCAAAGCCAGCGTGTCCTGCCTGTTGGACACGACCCGTGACCACGGAGCACAGGGCTCCGTGTGGCTCCTGGGCTTCCTGCGCTTCCCGGGGACAGGCAAGGGAACGGGGCCAAGGGGAGGCAGCCACCACAGCAGCCTGTACCCCAGAGCCTGACCAGCTCACCATAGATGGTGCACACACACACTGCACTATCTGCAGGTGTCCCCAAGCAATGCTAAGCTCTGCAGGGCTCACCACGGGGCAAGGCACCCAGCATTTTTTCATTTCAGGAAATTCCTCCTCTGGATTTTTATATGCACATTCAAATGGTCCCAGGGGAGGATTTGTCTCTCTTCCAGTGCACCCAAGACCGCCAAAGCATCTCCACGTCCCAGCATCAAAGTGGAATCCCATGGTGTCCAGGTTTTTAGAGGGCACAACAACAACCTTCAAGGGTGACAGGGGAATTTTCTTTTGTCCACCCATACTCTCTCATTAGTAAGATCAGGCACAAGATGAAAGGCAAAAAGGGCACTGAAATGAGCAAGGAACTGTCCCCCAGGGTCCTGCTGATCTCCCCAGGAGCAGGGACAGGCACCCTGCTGCAGGGGCAGGAAGCATGGAGCCAAACCTGCGGGATGAGCGCTCGCACTGGGCTGGCAGCAGTGCCCAGGCTGTGCCATGGCACCTGTGCACTCCAGCACTTCCTTCAGTGGCTTCGCTGCTGTCACAAATCCAGTTTTGGCTCTGAGTCCACCCTAAGGTCATTCAAGTGGCTCGGTGCAATAAAATGTCAAGTGTCAGAATCTAAGGAGTATCTGGCTGAACCTCAGCCTTGCTCACAGACTAAAGCACTGGAAGCTACCTGCAGTCAGCAAGCACATGAGGATAGTAGCTGTTACTTCCTTGGAAGTTCACTTTGGTGGGGCTTGTTTGTTTCCTTTTAAACAAACAAAACAAAGCAACGTTTAAGAGCTTGGGCCAGCAGGAACAGAAGGAAAACATTTAATTTCATGTCAAGCCGGACTTAGAAAGAGACCAGGGAGAGAGCAGCAGCTCTGGAAAGGAGCAGGGCAGCACAGACTGAAGGCTACTCCACCTGGAGCTGCCATTGGCAATTAAGGAGGTGGCTGGGGGTCGTGGAACATGGCCTGTGCAATGGCAGCAGAGGACAACGTGGAGCACTCAACACACAAAGCAAGGCTCAGCCTCAGCTTCACTCGGTCGTGTGCGGCTCCAAGGGATGATATGGCAGTCTCAGCCAGGCAACACACTTCAAAAAACACACTCACTCCTCCTCCCCCAAAGGACGTGAAAAAACTAGGAAAATGCAATGGCCCTGCATAAAAGAATTATAAATGCCAGATTAAGTATCATATTAGGACTGATTCTAGAATGACGATTCTAATGAGCAAACATGTAATCTCTGCATTAAAGGTGATTATGCATCTTACTCAAGATACCTGTTCCACTGCACAGGACCAAAATGGTCATTTTTCATGTTTGTCCAGCTGTGCTTTGAGCTTCCCATGAGTCTTCATATTCGAACTAAAACTGGCTTCACTGAGCTAAAGAAGCTTTTCCCAAGAGAGGATAATGCTGCAGGAGCAGCAATCCCTACAGGGGGCTGGGAAGGGCTGAGGTGACTGTCCCTGATGCTTCCCCATAGACCCTGTCCCGGGGGCAGGACCAGCAAGGGGCCACCCTTGAAACCACCTTAACCAAGCGCAGGGCTTTCCTCAACTCTGACGGCACTACAAATCCACCTCAAACTCCACTGCTGGAGGGAAATTAAAAAACCCAACCCTAAGCAGGAAGGCGCAGAGCCCAGGTTGATTCCAGCCAGCAGCTCGTGCACCATGATGTGCCCAGCAGCGCTCCCAAAGCACCAGCACAGATGGCCAGGGAAATCTGCCCCTACGGAGACAGCTCAGCACTGCAGAAATGAGATGTGTGTGGGTATTGACCCGATGCAGAAACAGAGACAGGGCCTGTCCAGGGCGACCTACATTTCCTGAGCTGGCAGGAGGGAGGCAGGTGCCTGTCAGAGCCCCCGTTCCCATGGCTACGGGAAGCAGGAGCAGGAGGGATGGCTGAGCACAGACACTGCTCCTCCAGCCTGCTCAGTGTGCAGGGCCCAGCTCTGCCCAGGGACAGGCTCAGCTCTGATCATGCACAGGCTCCTCATGCTGCCAGCCCAACATATCCTGGCACTGCACTCCAGATCTGCTGGAGGAGGCTGGGAAAAGGGGCAGCAACACTGTGCTGCCAAAAACACTGGGGTAACACAGAGCCAAACCCCCCATTCTCAGCTGCGAACCAAAACCCTGGGGATTTCCCAACAAAGCCATTTCCCTCCTGTCTCCAGGGGCTAACTGGTGCCAGTGCCCCTGAGTATGGCGGGAGTGAAGATGTGCAAGGGGGCATCAGCTAAGAACAACCTGAAAACCAGGAAAAGGCTATCAGAGCAACTACATGGCCTTTCAGTACCCCAAGGGACTGCAGGAGAGCTGGAGAGGGACTTGGACAATGGCTTGGAGTGACAGGACAAGGGGGAATGGCATCACACTGACAGAGGGCAGGGTCCATTGGGTATTAGGAAGAAATTCTTCCCTGTCAGGATGCTGAGGCCCTGGCACAGGGTGCCCCAGAGAAGCTGTGGCTGCCTCTGGATCCCTGGAAGTCCCCAAGGCCAGTTTGGATGAAGCTTGGCGTAACCTGGGATAGTGGAAGGTGTCCCAGCCCATAGCAGGGGAGCTGGAACTGGATAATGCCTAAGGTTCCTTCCAATCCAACCCAGCCTATGATTCTACAAATAACAGTGTTAAGACAGGAAGAAGAAACCCTTGGGTGCTGGGGAGCTCCAGACTTAAAATCCAGACCTTGGCCCCTCGAAACAGAACATCCCAAACCAGCGACTTAGCAGAGTAACTCAGCAGCTCAGCCTCTTCTCAAAGGGGACATGGAAATAATGGATGGTAGCGAAGCAGTCAGCTGCTGAGCTCCAAAAAAGTATCCAGGAGAAATTAAACACCAGGACTTCAATCTGTAATATGCCCTCAGTGGCCCACTTTCCCTTCAAACCAAAGTATTTTCAGCTCAGACCCAAAACTATTGCTGACCTGCCCAGTTTTTTCCTAGATTTTTCAAGCGTTTAGGGATTAACTTTCATCTTTGTGAAGCATCAGATCCTGTTTAGTAACTCACACAGCCCCACTGCGAAGATTTGCTGGGGTCTTTTCTCTCTTTTTATTATGCAATAGGGAGAAGATGCCCTGGGCAGCCTCCTGCACTTCCTCAAGGTCCCAGTGATAGCTTTTGTCCCCTTCCTCTGGCTTCTGGTAAACCAGATTTGCCTTCATATCTTTCAGAAATAAACATGAAAGTACAGGCAAAGGGGCGAAGGAGAGAGAACAACATTTTTACTGACAGGAAACTCTTTAAGGGGAGGTCACCAGCAGGAGAAGCATGGTGATAAGATATCATCACTGCATTGTTCTCCCTACCATTACAGAGCCCCTTTTACAGGCCAACTTCCTCAACCCCACGGAGAAATCTCAAAGAAGACCATGAAATTCTATGTCTGTATCCTCTTTTCCCCAAAAAAACCCCCTGCATTTCTGCCTCTGCTCCGATTTCATCACACGTTTGGTAACTACTTCTGGGAGGTAAAAAACAGAACTGGAGGTTCATTACCCCAGTGGGAAGAGCACTCCTTCCAACCCAGACTAGAGTCTAAGTGCTAAATGGTGACATTTCTCTGTTTCCTCTGAGTATCATTATCCCAGTACCAGAGAGGCTGAATCCAGTCAGATCCTGCACCTCAGGAGCCACAAGACAAATGAGTGGTCAGCAAATCTTCCAAAGTCCACGAAACTGCTACAGAGAACAACGGAGCACTGACGGATCGAGGGAGCTGCCTTGTGTTTGCTAGCAGGGAAAAAACAGAGAACATTCCTGCTGGGACAGTGGATGCTTTTCTACTTCTCATTAAAAACAGATTTATTTATTTTTTTTTTATTCTGAAGTAGGACAGGTCAGTCCTCCAGACTTCACTGATACATGTTAAAGGCACATTCAGAACCAAATTCACACATGAATTTTTAGAAATTTTAGGAGTATTCCTGTTGGTGATACAAAATCCTTCTCGGGTCCAGTGCTCAGTTTCCAAAACATTTCAAAGCTCAACGTTCCCATGGAAACTTGGGATTCTTGAACTTGCCAGGAATGGTCAATAGCAATGTTACTCAACAAATCTCTGCAGCTATTTAGCCAAAATAAAATCCTAACACAGAGGGCTCACATTAAAATACACAATACAATCTAATTTAGACTTAAAAAGAAATCATGAATCACCTCTCACAGGTAATGGTGACTGCTCATTTAAGCAGACCAAAAATTGTTAAAAGCTCCTAAACATTCATTAGGAGCAGGTATTTTCTTGGCCGCTTAAGAAAGCCTCTAACGTAATTCATAGAACTGGTAAAGCAAACTTTCCAATCCATGCAATCCCACGGATATTTCTATGTCAATTATTCTACCCCATACACTTAAGTGTTCCAGAGTTACTTCTTGCAGAACTCTGGTATCTTTTAGCTCCCTGACATTTAGTTTTCATGTTAAAGATGCCAAACTCCCATTTTCAGAGATGACTCTCTCATTTCTATGGCCTGACATGCTAACGGTGTCTGCAGAAGAAATGAAAACAAGGAAGCGAGTTTAAACTATCCTTCCATTATTGACTTCTTTTTATCAGAAGATCTCAAGAACAAAAAACTATCACATCCCTGACTTGCCAGTCCATACAGGAGATGAAAAGGCACCAGAGAGAAAGGAACTTCAGTCAGAGCTCTGGAGCACACTGGGCCCTGTCCGTGCCAGCAGAAGAAAGGCAGAGTCACAACACTTACACAGAGGACGTGCAGGACCACAGCTCCATGTCTCCTGTCCTCGTTCGTGAAGATGTCATTGGGGAATTCATGGAGAGCTGCAAAAAGCAGGGAGGGGGGAGAGAAAGCTCAGATGTTTAATCAGCTCCTCACACCCACTCCACCTGCTGCTCAGTAACACAGCAAGAGGCTGCCCAACCCAGACCTGCCAGAGGCTCTGCTTCACCTTACCGTGTCCTCAGGCACCACCCTTCCCCAAAAGTCTGCTGTGCCATGTCCTTCTGTGGGCAGCACCACCCTGTGACCCACAGATGCCCAAGGGGGGACAGACACTCCCCTAGAGCATAGCAGGGCTCCTTCCTGGAGGGAAGCAGTCAGAGCTGCCCAGAGCAGCTGCAATATTCCTGGAGGGGCTGGCAGCTCTCTTCCCACTGCCCAGCAATGCACAGAAGCATGGAGAGGAGCACACCATGCACTTCACAGCTTTTGCTGCACTGTTTCAAGTCACTGAAAGACAAATTCCCCCCACTTGCTCAAATGCTTTATTATTGCTCTAGATGTTAATTGGGTTATAAAGCTTTAAGGACAGCCTGCTAATTAGGCTGCAGGAATGGCTTTGGGTTATAGGCAATAAGCCACTGTGAAGACTATGGTCTAGCAAAGTGCTTCTCAGTAATTCCAGATTCTGAAACAGCAGCTTTCTGCTAATGGTCAGTTCCTCACATTCAGCCATCAGCTGGAAAAAAAAAAATCAAATGGCGTTTCACAACTTTAGCATTAATAAAGCTCCAGCAATAGGAACTTAATTAGCAATTGCACAGAAGATTAAATGGAAAAACAATCTGGCTTACTATCCCGGTTTTGCTGCCTCTGAAGCAATAACTGAGCAAAAGGCAGCCGCATTTTAATTTTGTTCCTCATGCAAGCAACAGCTCTACCCAGACATGGTACCTGAGGAGGAAAACATTCTTTTTTACATACAGTCTTTTGCCCAAAGACTCAGGTTATTACTGTTACTTGTATTCCTATGGATTGGTAAATTCTATAATGAGTCCTAACAAACTAGCAGGACCTACTGAAGCAGTACAGACGGCATCTTTAAAATACCCATAACAGAGGAACACAGCAATAACCTTCTCCTTTATGAGAACCAGAGCTGCCTGTGACTTTTTATCACCAGTTAGGACTCACCTGCCAGCAGCTGTGACTATTTCCAGGTCACTTCCTTCCGAGGCAGAAGGTGTCCTGCCAGGCTGCCTTCCCCTCCCCTCCCACCCCAGCATGTGTGCTGTGCTGGAGCTGCCAAAGGCTGCCTGGAACACCCTTAGGCATGCAGCCTAAGGACGCAGTCAGGGAGGTACCAGCACAAAGACAGGAGCGAGAAAAACCCCAACAAGCACCACAAAACCTATGGAAGGTGGGAGACAATGAAGGTAAATCAGGTGGAGAGGATTCATCCTCCCTCAGCAAAACATTATTATATGAAAAACCAATGTTTCCCTCACAACTTTGAGAAATAGTCCTGAGCATTCCTTGTTCCACAAGCCAAGGAAACACGGGGAGGTCTGCCTGCAGCAAATTGCACATGTGTGCGTGCCTCCCCTCCTCCTACAGCTGCCTCTGAGATTCTGCCTTCATTACAGACAGATGATAAAAATCCAATCCCTTTATCAAGAGTCTCTATGAGGTTCAAGGAGCATCAAGTGCACCTAAGGTAAAGGCATACAGGGAAGAAACAGTACAAAAATAGCGTAAGTTGTCTCGAGTGCCAGTGGCTGGGAATCCTGGCCCCCCTTCCTGTCTGCAGCAGAAATGCCCAGGGCTCCCTCAAGTTCAGGCTCCCACCCCACACTGGCAGGAAAAGCACCTCCTTTTCAGGGAAAATCCAAGATGTCCATCAGCACATCGTCCCAACACAAACGCCTTTAGTGGGTTACACCAGGAAGCATGCAATTATAAACTAATGTATGCAAATCTGAAATCTGCTGCATTTTTATGAGCTGCATCAGGTGCAGATGAGTACCGATAAGAGGAGAGCTTTGCAAAACACAGGAGCTCCTTTCTAAGAAGAAATAAAGGGTGCTGCTGGAACACCACTCCAACAACAGCTGCCCTATTTAGCGGGTTATAAAAGCTCAGACAGTTTGTTATTTTGCTAATAGAGTACCCAGCCTTTGTACAAAAAATAGGTGCAGATTTTGCTAGGTTTATTTTGATTGAGCAGAAAAAAATGCAACCACCCTGCCAATGAACCTGAACTCAAAGAATAAAAAGAATTCTGCCTAATAATCCACTCCGGTCCTGCAGAACAGCAGAAGGACAGGATCTTCAGAGCTCAGCACCTACCCAGTCTGGGCATTAGGCACAATTCTGGGAGCAGCCCAGCACCCAGTGCATTTCCCTGTGGGTTCCAGCCCTTGGACATACTCAACTCAACCTCAGTTCTCAGTTCCAGAGGGTCACACGCCCAGAAAACCGAGGGCTGGAGTCTGCAGCTCAACACAACACTCCTTCCAGGGGTGCAGTTCTAGCTTGCACTGGGGCAACTTATAGAAAAATGAATGAATATTAGGATTATTTGCATTTGGAACTAACTGGAATTAGATGGCCATTAACAAGGTATGGAACGGCCTTGGAAAGGGAGCTAAATATTACAGGAACAGATGAGCACTAGGCATGAGAAACTGTGCTGTCCTGCATTTGAGTCCAGGTGCTGTGACAGGCAGTGGCTTTTGGAGACACCATCACAAGGCCAGATTCAGGGGAAAAGTCTGGATCTGCACCCGCCAAGAGAAGATTATTCTAGTAATAATACAATGAGCTGGAATTAATTCTTGTCCTGTTATTCTCAATCAGTGTGCAACTCTGTAAAATTAGAGCCCTGTTCAGCCCTGGCCACAGGGGACTTAGAGAAGGTACTGCATCACACTGGACTCAGAGGATTGGCTGACAAAACACAAACCTGTCTCTGCCCAGGCCAGGTGTGCAGGAAAGGTGCTGCTCTACCACTCCTTTTCACAACCCTCTTCCCAGCTACTCCTTTCCCTCTCACATTTAATGTCCCCACCTCTCCAAAAGGATTACTTTTCAAAAACCCCAGCACTTCACTGGATCACTAGTTCTAAATGCTGTGACATCCACTTATTTCTTAAGAAGTCTTGATATTGCTAGCCAGTGTATCTACTCCGGGGACAAGAAAACCCTCGGGAAATCTCCTACGGCTTCAAGAGATGAAAGATGCTCAGCCTGGCCAATGAGTTACCAGCACAGAGAGCTCACAAATTTACAGCCTTGGTTCATTTTCTCATGCTGTCCCCACAATTCTTTGTGCTGTTGTTACCTATGAGGGACAGATGTTAGTGGAGCAGACCTTGTGACGTGAACCCAGACAAGGTCTTTCGCATTCATGCTGATAGCTTTTTACACAGGGAAACAAAAGTAAACTTTAAAGCAAATAGCTACCTTTCTGTACCCAGTACACTCAGAATCACTGTTTTAAACTCGAGATGGCTGCTGGGTTTAGGGTAAACAGCAATATCACATGCAGCACCTGCCTGCAGTGTTTCACCCAATTCCCTGACCTACAGAAGCACCCCTGGACATCACCATGTCTGCTTCCCTGCTATCTGTCCCTCTCAGGGAGCAGGGACCTGCCAGGGTGAACCTGCAGGTGCAGGAGGTGAGAGGGCTCAGAACCTGCTGGATCTGGGCAGCCTCACAGCTCCCAGTGCCTGGAGACCAGCTCGGGCACACATAGCCCACCAAACCCTTAAATCACATAGCACAGGCAAGGGAACATCTTTAGCTGCCTTTAAAATCAATGACATCGGTCAAATTCTCTCTGAAGGGAGGGTGAGTACTTTTATATACATTAATCTTTTACTGTCTGCCAAGTGAAAATGGTGTTTGCATTACAGCGGCATGAGCTAAAATGCCAAGAGAGCCAAACTATGGTGATACATCAATAATAAAACATTTTGCTCATGTTTCACTCGTGTCTCCACTGAACTGCTGCAAAGCAGCAGCTGGAGCAGCGCGGGGCACAGACCCCACAGTGAATCACGCAGCACACCCAGGGGCACCATCCCACACCTCACAGTGGCTGTTCCAGGCTCTGTGCCTGGCTCCTGGGAGCAGCCCCTGGGAGGACAGACAGCAGTCACCCAACAGAGGTGGCAGCAAGAGGCACAGCAGTGGGAGCAGCCCTGCTGGAAGCTGCTGGGCCTGGCCAGGTACCTGTCCACAGGTGGTGGGATGGGCCAGACAGAGCAGAACTGGACAGGTCTGCCTTTCTATTCAGTGAGTTATGCATGGGCTGGGGGAAACAAAGGAGGGAGGAGATGGAGGAATAGGGGGTGGTGAATTGAACCCTGTGCACCACGGGGAATTCAGCACTGGCAGCTCATTTTCATGGGAAGTGAGAACAAACATTACTCCCTGCTACTCTGGAGGAATCACAGCCTGAAAGCAGAGCAGAGCAGCTCCCAGGGCTCTCCACCCCGGGAGCAGCAGCACTGAAGCTCCTGGGAATCGCCCCTTGTGCCTTGCAGCACCAATTCTGGGAAGGGCAGCTCAGGCCAATTGTGGGATTGGGCTGCAGGGGTGTTTAGCCTGGGTGTAAACATGCACACAACGACGACACTCCTGCTTCTGTGGGTGTCCCCAGAAGCTGAGCTGCTTGTCATTGCACACGCATCCGACTGCCAGTTCTCCACAATTTCAGATGTTCAGAACTACGCAGGAACTGCAAAATGCAGTTTCCTTTGAAAGAGGCAGGTGAAGTGCCCAGCTCTGTACATCCCACACTGTGTGCTCCCGCTTTCTCTGTACTCTCCTGGTTATGTGCTGGGTGGGCACTGCGCTCCCAGGCTCAAGTCCTGCTCCATCCTGGGGCTCTTTCCCTATGCCAGCTGCACACACACTCTCCTGACACTTTCCTCCACTGCAGGAAGTCAAGTCTTGAAGGAACAAACCCCTAAACATAAGCAGAGCCCTTGTGAAGTCAAAAAGGTTCTGCCTTGGTTCAGGTGCAAATAAGTCGCTTGCAAGATCAGAGGCTCATCGCGATCCTAGGACAACAAGCAAATATATCTCAACATAAATGGGGGAGAAATCAGAAATAATAAATAATATGCAACAGTATATGGTTCAGAGTTTAAGTCAAATAACAGCGGCAAGTGACCTTTAGAGAGAAGGTTATACTTTCTTTTCTTCAGTACAAGAACTAATTTCTATCACAGCAAGAATCTGGCAGTTGTTTCCCAGGATCTTTGAGCTTTTATATGCCTGTGTTTCACTTGACCATGCTATAGTTAAGCTGCCTAAATATACATATATATACATATGCTTAAACTGACAGAGGGCAGGGGTGGATTGGATACCGGGAAGAAATTCCTGCCTGTGAGGGTGGCAGGCCCTGGCACAGGGTGCCCAGAGAAGCTGTGGCTGCCCCTGGATCCCTGGCAGTGTCGAAGGACAGGCTAAATGCAGCTGTGAGCACCCTGGGATAGTGTAAGGCATCCCTGCCTATGGCAGGGGGTGACACTGGATGGGCTTTAAGGTCCCCCTTCCAACCCAAACCTTTCTGGGACTGTGCAGTGGAATCTGTTCTGCTTTGTGCCCCCGTCCCCATCCCGAGCAGCCACTGCTCCCTGTGAGAGGCAGCACAGGCAGCTACCAGCAGAACTGCCAGGGGTACAACTCTTACAGACATAAGCACAGCTGGTGCTGGATCGAGATGTTTCCCTTGACAAATGCAATGCGTCTGCAAAGCGATCCATTATCAGGCACACTCGGGTCAGAAATAGCTGGCACAAGGAAGGTTCTCAGCAAAACTGCAGCAAGGAAAGAACAAATCCCTGCCTGGCTCCTGTCCTCACGTGAACTGCCAGAAACTCCTAATAATTTACTGGCTCAATTACAGCTGTTCTGGAGTTCCCAGACTTCTTTTGATTTGGAATGGAATACAGTCCCTCCTTCACTAGCTTCGTTTTAGAGAACAAATATTTATATTGTGCTCATATCCATGGGCAGACTAACCAAAAAAGGCAACTTCACAAGAAGCACTTTTACAAAGCTGCCTGGAAAGGAAGAGATGCTACTGACACCTCTCTTCTCGGGGAGGAAAAGGGAGGGACTTGCAGCATCCCAAGTACTGGGTGCAAGGATGCCATTAGTTCAAAGGAAGGGAGCAGCAAATTCCCCTGTCTGCTTCAGTCTTAGCCCCATTATAGGGATGGATGGGAACATGGATTGAAGCACACACACAAAAAAAAAAAAAAAAAAAAAAAACACAACCTCCTGCAAAGAATCAAACTTTTGGATTTTGCCAAAAACATGGAACAGAGGCAGATACAACATGGGCCAGCCAAAGCCGGCCCTGCCCAGCAAGCTGCAGGGCTCTGCCACCGCAAGCACCTGGAATGTGGCACAGGGACAGCTCCTCGGACCAGAGGAGGGTATGGGAGGGACACAGACCCTGGAGTCACAAAACCCTTAGGCTGGAAAAGCCCTCGGAGGCGACAGAGTCCAGCCCCTAGCCCAGCACTGTCCTCCTGCCAAATCAGGCTCTGCCTCCCACACGCCATCAGGGCAGGGATTTACTGCCTGCAAATGAATCCCAACATTTCAACTGTCCAGGCTCATCTGAGGAACAGCTCTAATACGCTTTAATCTCCCCTGAACGTATAAATGCTTAAAGCTATTACAATCTCTTTGTTATTTTACATTAGGCATCCCATTAACTATTTTCTTACTTAGATATAATCAGTGTTTACCATCATTTGGAGATTAATTCTGGACAACGAGGACACATGGCCTGTTTCCTCTAGAGGCTAAGAGTTGGTTGGAAAGGCAGGGCAGCCCTGCCATGACAGGGAGCCCCTGTCCTGACACCCTGGGGAGCACAGGACAGGACCCCAGAGTGTGTTAGGATTTCCCATTTAAGCTCACATGACACACAGAGGATCTGGTCCCTTCCACTCTCAGCCACAACAGAAGCAAAGAAATGCTTTCCTTTCCCATCTCCATCCCAACACAAGGTGCTTAAAGTACTCAGGCAGTTAAATCTTATGTAAATTATATTTAACAAATCAGACAGAGTTCCATACTTCAGACATCCATCATTTTGCTCTTTGCATATAAAACTGGCAGGGAAAATTTCCATTCCAAGACTGCAAGGTTAAAATGCTACACCTACCTACAGCATCTATAAAAGGGAAATTAGAGCAATCCTTTACTTTGATAGAGCAATGAAAGTACATTAGAAGGGAATTCTTGGGGGTGTAAACATTAGCATGGGAGGGATTTCCAGGTAACAAAGCAGCAGGGCTTTCAGGAGGACAGCCAGCCTTTTCAAAGGCATCCCAACATCTCCAGCTTCAGCCTGCCTTGGGATCAGCCACAAGCCCAGCTCCAGCTGCAGTCAGCTGGCTGCCTGGCTGAAACCCACAGCAGAGAGCACTTACTTGTGCCCTTTGAGCATCATCACATCTTCTCGAGCCCCTTTTTCAGTTCATTGGGATTCCTGAGCACCACTCTGCTCCTCTAAGCATACCTCAGACCCTCCGCTCACATCACCTGCACACCAGACAGATCCCCAGAGCTACCTGCTAATGGGCTGGGCATCATTTAATCCAATTTTTCAGCTACTGCACTGTGAACAAGTTCATCATGTCCAGGCTCAACTGGGAGGTTTCTCAGCCCTGCCACCAGCAATTCCCTTACTCCAGGCTGAGATTTCACCAATTTTCTCAGTGCTACATGCATTCATCACACACTTGGCAATGACCATCTCCAAGAAGACTGAGACATGTGCTGTCCCTAGAAATGGGATGAATCACATTATTTCTAAAAAGAGTATGCAGCAAGCAAGATCCTCCATGGACGGGAACCACCACAGCCCTGTCTAAACAAACTAATTGCTTTCCAGCAATTAGCACCAACTAAGGACCTCCAATTGACTTCAATCTGCAGCAGATCCAGCAGCAAGGCTGTCACAACACCTTCTGGAATTAGTGTCCTCAGAGTGCTGAGGTCAGTGAGACTGGGAGTTCTGGCTCTCCAGCACATCCTGACAGAGTGCACACTTCTCTGTTCCCCACATCTCAGCCTCTGAACTGCACAGGAAGCTCCAGAGACTTTTGTCTCCTTTGTAATTACCTGCATAGTGCCACTCTTCCTTCTTGTTCTCCTTTTGTCCAGAAGAGCATCCCTGACGGAGGAGCTCAGTGCTGCTCAGGGACTGAGCACCATCAGGGTCCAGATCTTTGGAAAACCCACATCCAGGCTCTGCTCTGTCCTGTGTCACATGGCAGAGCTGGGTCCTGCCCTTTGCTCTGGGTTCCCACTGACAGATTTCAGTTCTGCTTTCCTGTTTTCCCCCAGCTGACTCCAGTTTGTTCTCTGTGTGGAAAAGTGAACATGCAGCACATGCAGATGAAGCACAGGTCCCTCTGCAGTTATGCATTTTGCTTTATGGTGACAGGCAGGCTTAGAGCCCAATCTCCAGCATAAAAATCACATCAATCAATGTCAACATACTATTCATACATCAGAAAGACAACACAGGCTTTAAATAGGTACCAGTGCTTGCCGAAGACAAGGCACTTCCAGAGCTCCATCTCCGAAGCGCCTTTCATCTCACCCAGGAACTGAAAGCCCCTAAATATAGGACTACTGTTAAAAATTCATGAGCCTCAGCAGCTATTTATCAAAGTCGTGGAAATAGGATATTTTCATGATGGTGAATGGCTTGACATTCATTACTAATAAGCAAATGTGCCCTTCATTACCATTTTAGAACAGAACACTGCTACCGATACCCAAGGAGCGCTGCATTACCACTGGGCCCTGGCATTAGCTCTGCCTCAGTTCACACATCATTCCTGCCATCTGCACGCCTCACGCTCTTCAGCTCCCAAATGATGATGGGCGTGAGACCAGCCCCGTGGAGCTTGACCACACGAGGCTGCCTTTGGGAAGGTCTGTCCCAAAGGTGGGACTCCTCTCCTCCAGCCGTGCCCCAGAGCAGCCCTACAGTGACCCCACCTGCCCTGGAGGTTCTCAGCAGAGCCCACTGGAGGGCCCCAGCTCCTGGGTGGCAGTGGCCACGGAACAGCTTGTGTCATTGCAGCCAAGTGTCATTGCAGCCCCCTGCTCATTGCAGGGCTGCAGCTCAGCAGCAGTGACACTGGAGAGGCCACAGCCCCAGGCAAGTGACAGTGCTGACTGGGACATCATCTACAGCAGCTCCTGCCACACCTCACTCACAGCCTCCTACCACAACCACTTGACCTTAAAGGGTCTATCAGAATGCAGAAGTGAAAGAACAGCTCCTCTCTTCAATGGTTTAAGTTTTTCACGTGTTTTACATATCCTAACTTTTATACATTTCCTCTGCTGACATGGAAAAAGCATTCATTGCTGTCTGCTGGGAGAAGCAGAAAGGAAAGAGGAAGCTCCTCACCTTCCTCACACAGCAAGAGAAAGCTGGACACAAAAACAGGGCAGTTTGATTTCAGGGAAACCCCAAGAACTTGGTCTTCCAATCAATCAGAGGGAGCTCCAAGGACAGCTGTAATTGCATCTAAATCCCCACACAGGCAGGACTCTTCCACATATGGCTGGAGAAAGGACCATCTGTTTTATGAAGGTACTACTAGGTTCTTTTTTCATTTTCTTTTTTATCCCAATTATATTCTTTTCCTCCCCTTCCCTCCTAAATGGAAGCATTGCCTTAGTAATATCCAGAGTCTTAAAATAAGATTATGTTTTCAGATGAGAGAGCCTTTAAAGTGGGATTATACCTTACAACGGCGAACTAGTCTTTCAATCAATTCCAGAGGATACACTTACAACTTCATTACTCTGGAAGACCCTACATTTAGGGGGCAGCAAATGAGAAGCATTTAGAGGAAATGTCTCCAGCCTCTCCTCTGCTGAGCAGTCCCATCCCAACACAGAGTTTACTAGGGCAGTTCATTAAAACCACAGCCATCCCCTGCTGCACCAACACATGGGAAGGACACTGCTGGTTCCTACAATCCAGTCTGGAAACTTGGTCCTCAGCTATGACTGGGACTTGCCTGTACCATGGGGAAACTGCAAATGTTTAAACTTCAGCCATTCCATACTGTAAATTCACAGCCCAACTCTACTCCCTAACAATGCACACACACGCTGCAGGAAGAAGTGGCCCAGAGCCCCTGAAAGCATTCATATAGGGAAATAATACAGGGAAAATCCACTTGCACTACACATGGCTTTTAGTTTTAATGGCTGAAAGGAGACAAAACACATTTAAAGCAAAGCCAGGGACAATGGCAAGCATCTCCTCACGTTTCACCAGGCTACAGAAAAGCACTGTGCCACTGAGGATGCTGAGCCAGAGGCCTGGAAAAGGCACGGGCAGCAGCAATAGCCAGACTGCACAGCAAAGGACGTAAACCAGCTGAGGATGTGAGCAGGGACACAGAGGAGACACTCCAGAACCAGCTGAGGATGTGAGCAGGGACACAGAGGGGACACTCCAGAACCAGCTGAGGATGTGAGCAGGGACACAGAGGGGACACTCCAGAACCAGCTGAGGATGTGAGCAGGGACACAGAGGGGACACTCCAGAACCAGCTGAGGATGTGAGCAGGGACACAGAGGGGACACTCCAGAACCAGCTGAGGATGTGAGCAGGGACACAGAGGGGACACTCCAGAACCAGCTGAGGATGTGAGCAGGGACACAGAGGGGACACTCCAGAACCAGCTGAGGATGTGAGATGGTCCCAGTGATCCATCCTGTCAGGAGCAGGCTTCCCTCAGCCACACAAGCATCCAGGCTAATTTCCTCTGCTGACCTATCGACTGCTGTGTCACACTCAGGGAACACATGCCAGACACTTCCAGAGAGCTTTGGGGAGGTTTAGCCAGAAAGGCAATGGATTTCAGTGACAATCACACAGTTAAATACCACGTTTCCCTTGGTGGCATAACCTTTGCATAACTGCTACACTTCCCTGCCATCAATAATCTGCAAACAGCTGAAAAAGTCCACTGATCTCCCTTGCAGGAACCATGGCAGGGACACACCTGCTAAGGGACCCCATGCACCCCACATCAGTCTCTGAGGGATTTATGGGAAAATCTGGCATCTCTGGGGCTAAACTAGATTTCTGAAAGCACAGGGGCAGCAGGAGAGCTCACTGTCAAACAGGTGAGATTCAGGGACACCTCAGAGAAAACAAGATGACAGCACCACGGTGCTTGGCCATCTCCTGCTCTGCTCTCCAAAACAGCCTGAGTTTTTAAAGGCTGGGAGCACTGTACATCCAATGCACTTGGCTTGCCAAGAAGCAGAGAGGATGCAGAGGGAAGGCAGAGGCAAGGAATCATGAGCAGCAAGGCAGCTGTGCCCCTCTGTAAGCACACTGAGGTGCCAGGGCACAAACCAGGCCTGGCAGAGAACAGCACATGCACCAGAACATTCCACTGCTAATTCCATCGGATGCACCCCTGGGGTGGCCAGCATCCCTTTTACTGCACAGCTGAAGACACAAAACCTAGGCACAGGAGACAGTCAAAATGCAGCTCCTTTCCTTCCCCCAGTTTTCATTCCGCATCAATCAGGCAGAAAAGATTACAGGGTAAGAGGGTTCAGAAGAGAGCTGCTGAGAAGGGCTGTGGCACACCAAGGGGCAGCACAGCTTGTTCCTGCTCCTCCTGTGTGCTTGTTAAAGCACAGCAGCCCGGGACATGAGGGATCAGCACGTGTTCGGGGGCTTAGCTCTTGTTTGGGGGATTCTGCTTGGGTCCATGCAGCCTCTGTAACCCCTGTGCAGAGCCACAGCCCCACTGCCCTCAGCACAGCCTTGTCCCTCCTGCAACCCAGGCAGCGCACACACACAAAAAATTCTCCTTTTCCTTTCTGCCTCCTGACACTCTCTTTCCTCCTTCTCATAGCTCCAGGATATCGATTCCACCATGGAGGTGCCTCTGCTGATGCGTGGGGAAGGAGAGTGGCCCCTCCACCTCCCCCTGCCCAGGGGTGCACAACTGCCACTGCCCACAGCAAGGCAGGCTGCCAAAGGAAAAAACCAAGAGTAACAGAGGTGACAGCCACAACCCCTGACCCCCTACACTTGCTCAGGGCTGCCCTGAGGAAGGTGACATGGTGAGGAATACTCATCCCAAACACACACCGAGGTTGGGCTGGCAATTAAAGGCTTTGATTAAAACTGGCATCTCCAGTATCCAAAGTATCTGGATCACAAACACCCATTTGTTCCATTTCTAAGAGTCCTTTCCATGGTATTTCCCAAAACTGCTGCGAAGAGCTGACTAATGAATTTTCTCAGCATCACCCCTGCCACTGCACTGAGCAGCACGGACGTGCAGGGGCTGAAGTGACCCGGGAGATGCCAAGGCAGCCCAGAACCGAGGTACTGCCCTCCACACTCACAGACTGAAACACCTCCTCTCATTTCCACTGGGCTCAGCATCATGCCAGAAACCGCTCCACCCTTTCCAAACCCCGATAAAAACTCTTCAAGCCTGATTTTATCAGACTCAAGCCACACAGCTTTTATGGAAAACTAAATGATTTTTGTAAAGTGCCTCCCTCCTGCCTCCAAAGACCCTGATTTTATTCAGCTCTCTGCTGAGAACTTCCCTATCGTAATTTGGCTCAGCCAGAGCAAACCAAAATCATGGGAAGTTTTTCTGCTGACTGCTCTAATACACCTGAAGCCCTAATCATACAGGGCTGGCTGGTTTCTGGACCCCTTGGAGGGGACCTGGACATGGAACAGAGCCCAGGCACTGAAAGACAGAGGATCTCACCCATGCTGGTGCTCAGTTACTCCAATGGAAATCTGGGATGCACACTTCAGATTGCTGTCAATGCCATAATTTAGTGCTGAGACTGAGAGCAGCATCTGACTCCCCCAGAACTACTCCAAGTCTTCCCCATTTGCCCAGACTGACTCACTGGATGGAAGGAAGTTCCCTGCCCCAGTGTTAACCACGCCGGAGCAGGAACATCCTGCTGCAAGGAGTTAGCCCCTGCCAGCTCTGGCACTCAGTGCCAGGCAGGGAAGCACGTTTTCCCTCTTCCCTTTCCACACCTGGCTTTTCCCTGGCCTGCTCTGCAGGTGCTTGCAGGTGGCTGGGACAGAGCCCTGAATCCCGCATAGCAAACACTCATCCCAAAGCACACGCTGACCCCGTGCCACAGCCATGGAACACGACACACTCTGTGCTTTTCCCACAGCATGGCTCCATTCAGCAGCAAAGCAGAGTATTTTTGCCCCAGCCACGGGGAAATAATTAATTGGTAAAGCAGCACAGCCTGGGAGGATGCCTGGGGAAGGCACTGCCATCCCCACCTAATGCATTTTCCGATGAGTTTCCTGAAAGGTTTCCTGGCTCGTGACAGGTCGGCCCCACATGGGATGGGCTTTTCCTGCACAGGACGAGGCTCTCTGGCACTCCAGCACAGCCCCTGCTCTCCATCCAAGCACTGCAGAGGCCAAGCTTTCCTTTCTCAGCTGTCTGATGTACACAGCTGGAGCTCTACTATGTGGATGGGTTCCCCAGGTGGTTGGCTGGGAACATTTCCTAAGGTGCTTTTGAGATCTCTTTTTAACTCTGAGATTTTTTCCCTCTCCCCCGTTGTTCCTCTTACTGCTGCCAAGCCGAAACATAATGAGTTCATTTAAAGTGGAAGTGGAAAGGTTTGCAAGGGATCTGTGAAGCCTTAGCTGTTCCTGTGTCAGGGACAGTGACGAGCAGGTCGGACTGAAAGGTCTCCAACACCAGGTGTGCTCCGAACAGAAGAAAGAACCAACCAAACTCCTAACACTGAAATTCCCATTTACACACTATTTCAGTGCTTCTCAAGCTCCCCAGCTAGGCTTTACCCGAGCTGACCTTCCATGATCTCCCTGGCACCAGGCCATGGGAGGGAATCCCCAGACTCTTTGCTAGGGTCCCATCATCACTCTCAGCAAAAAAATCAACAGTTCATAAACACCAGAAAACACCAGGAATACAAAAGCACTCCCAAATCACACTGGACTCTGGCTGGTCTCTTCCTGCCTACTGTGCAATTTACAGCTCTACCTTTAGTGCCTGGCCACCCTCATCTGCCACGGGAGCACAAAGTCAGCAACAGCAACCTGCCTGTCGCTGGCACCTCTCAGACATGGCAGGGATTTGCTGATCAGCCTCTCCTGCTCACTGCATTTTCCAGGTCAGACCTTTCCCCACCCAGAACAGGCCATGAGGACAGGAAAAACACCTGGTGAACATCCTTACTGCTCAGCAAAGGATGCTTCACTCAGGAGGCTTCACCCCAGATCCAGCCGCTCCCTGCTGGTCCCGGCACGGACATCAGTATCAAAATGCACCTTTTCTTAGTGAACAAAGCAGAAAAAGTGCAAAAGGGCTCTCCCAGTCCCACCCAGCTGGCTGGTGGCAGATCTGGAACGATAAGCTCCAAAATTCCTGCTCTGCTCACTGATTTTGGCCACCAGCCCTACATCTGATGAGCCCTGCGCGAGACAAAAAGCCACCCCAGCTCCGTGGGGTTTTAGAGATGCTAACACTCATCATGTTGGTGCTGAATTTCAGTGGGCTGCAGAGACCAAAAGATTTAGATTCATTGAAACCGAAAGGTTTAGATTCATTTAAAAAGCACATTAGAGTAACTCCTGGGAGGCAGGTCCTGTCAGTGCCTACCAGGTCCATCAGTTCAGGTGCAGCTGCTGAAGAGCAACTGGTTTGGCTGGAGACGGGATAGTAAAACCAACCTCTGGCCTAGCCCACTGCAGAAACTCTCCATACCTCCTAAAGATACCAAGCCACCCACCTGCAGCACTTAGTCTATGGGGCATGATCCAAAAATAGCCAGATTCTGCATACAATGCCTTGTGAGCTGGCATCCAGGGATGACAAAGGTCAAGTGTGCTTTGTTTTGGCACTGCTCAAGCAAGCCTGCCCCTTTCCAGAGAGGGCAGCCAGACCAAAGATCCTATTTCCAACACCAGCCACAGAGTTTATGTTTCACCTCCATCCTTGGCAGCTGTTAGCAGTTTTTACTGTTTACCCTCATATTTATTCCAAAAACAATACAATGTGCTCAACAAAGATATGTCAGGAGAATGCAGCACACAGAATAATATCAGCAGGCAGGTCACTGGAAGTTTAGTGGCTGGATGCCAATCAGATAATGATTTGCAAGCTGTTTCTCAACACGTGGGTGAGCACATGGGACCCTGGGCTGCAAGCAAAAGGCAAAAGTCATGTTTTTTCTAGGAGCTGAAATGCTCTCAGCACACAAAGGTACAGCCTGCAGAGCGAGAGGGTTACTGAAGCCGTGCTCAGCTTTTGGTCTCATGGCAGTTCATTAAAGAGAAGAAGAAAGCGTTCCCAGCTGAGTGCCGAGCTCCCAACGCTTCTCCTGGTGCCCCAGGAATGTCACCCAGCTTAGGAATGAAACATGGCAGAGCATCCTCAGGGTCCTTGAGACCCCTCAGCGCCCAAGGCAGGGACTCCTCCACCTGAGCAAGCTGCTCCAGGGGGGCTCCAGCCTGGCACCTCCACGAAGACCTCCTTGTAAAGCCTTTCTACACAACACTGGGTTTGAGCTGGGACCTCACTGGTCCCAGTTTGGGGGCTGGGCTTGTTTTCCCTCACAATCCTTTATAAGAAGCTCTACCACACCACCTATCTTGTGCCTAGACATTTCTTGTTTCCAGCCTGTGTTTATCCATTGCCCATTCCTGTGCAATCCTGCCCACCAGTTCAGTGCTAACCCCCGGGTATGCACAGACAGCCCTTGATTTCTTTTGCTCACTGCACCAAACAAGATCAAGGTGTTGTGCTCCTGTTCTGAGCCTCCACAGTCCCCATGCCATCCCAGTATTTTACATTTACCTGCTCCAGCCTAAGTTCCCACCTCAGTGTGCTTCTCCATCCCTGCTCACAGCTGCTGTACACAAACCTCCACCAAACACACGGAAAACAACTGCTGGATCCCAGAAACCTGGGATTCTTGAGCTTTCTGGCACTGACCCCCTGGAGAACACTGATTTTGACATGAAGCCTTGGAGAAGGCTTCCAAATTCGAGTAATAAAATTAAAGTCACAAGTGCGTAATTAAAATAAAGTGTATAATTTCACATAGTGAAGAATCTTAAATTTAAAGTTTTTTTCCATTATAAGTATAAAACGGGATAAAGAATTTCAAGTATTTTTCCTGTGTTTCTTCCTTCTTCATAATTTCAAGTAGTAGTTTCTAGTTAAACAATTAGTATTGCACTATGAACCACAAAAATTTAATTATTAAGTCAAAAGCATAAATAATGTGTTAATTCTCTATTAAACCGTTTAACTTTTAAAAGCCTTGTAACTAAGTTCACTTCAATTTTACTTGCTTTTAGCCAGTAGCTAAAAATACTACAAAACTCTCTATACTTTAAACAATATTTAATAAACAACCAAACCCAAACAGAAAAAAAATTGTCTCCTTTGTGTTTTTAATCCTAACTCTAAGTAAAAACACAGAACTTCATGGCCACGCAGCTGGGCAGTGCAGACCCTACCTGAGGGATTCATTTACTCCCTCTGTGGCTTCCCAGGAGCTTGGAAATGGCCTGGATTCAGCCCGTGCATCCTTTCAACATCACTGAGGATGTCCAGGCAGCAATAAAATCCACCTGGCTCCTCACCAAGTTACTGCTGGCAGCAGCAAAGGAGAGTGGACAGACCACACAGGCACAGGAGGACACTAGGTCAGAGCTGGCACAGGATCACAGGGTGAAGTGGCTCCTAAAGGGTGGCTTGGAGAGGTTACAGCTGACCCCCGTCTGACTGAACACAACTATCCTCCTGTTCAGCAAGGTGCACGCAATCATTTTTTGGCTACAATTACTGAACAGCAACCTTTTTGACTCCTTAGAAAAAAGCATCCTGGTCTTCCCTAAGCATAATCTTCCGCAGAAAAGAAAGTCTGCAGCCTTTTTGCTACCTGCACAGATAACTCCTTCACTGAAGGCAGCCAGAGGAATTTCTTGTTGGAATGGCAAAGTTTTGTATGTGGACTCTAATGATATTAGTTAAGTAAAATGGGGGGGGGGGGGGGGGGGGGCGGTGTTTGGATAACTTTTCCTTAAAATAACTGTTGTCTTTCATACACAATTACAGGTAAAAACCAAACAGATTAGGAGATTAACTCTCTAGAGGCAGACAAATGCCATCTGGTTTATGAATCATATTCTAGGTATGATACTCTTCTGGCAGATAATACATCTTTTGACGTACACAGATGTGTTTCTGCTAGAATAAACAAACAAATAAATAGATATAAACAATGCTTAAAAGCTGCCTTCCCTCAGGTAACACTCCATAAACCCTCAAAGCTGCAACAGAACCCTCCACTCCTTAATTGGGGTAAGGAACAATGGTTTTAAGCTGAAGAAGGGTGAGTTTACATCAGATTTTAGGAAACAGTTTTTACAATGAAGATGCTGAGAGGCCCTGGCACAGGGTGCCCAGAGAAGCTCTGGCTGCCCCTGGAAGTGTCCAAAGCCAGGCTGAACATTGGGGCTTGGGGGAACCTGGGACCGTGGAAGGCATCCCTGCCCATGGCTGGGAAATGAGATGAACTTGAAGGTCCCTTCCCACCCACAGCAGTCTGGGATTCTATTCCAAGCCTTGCCAGGCACTGGCTCCTGTGGCTCCGAGGCACAGCTGGTCCTGAGATGAGACCCTGGCAAGCAGAAGAGCTTTGGGCACAGCTGGAAGAGAGAGACACCATGACGGGTGTTCACTGCACTTACTCCAGATTTCAGTCTTCCTTTCCATGCTGAGCCTCTCCTCAGCAAGACAAGTCCTTCCTTTCCAGCCCAGGCAATCCTTCTGTTCCAGGGAATCCTAGAACTGATTCGCCTGGCATTGTTGTAAATAGTTCCCATCAGGAATGCTGAGTTAGGAACCCCAAGTCTGGAGCAGTTGTACTGTGGTTAAAAACAAATCCATCATCTTTCAAGGCTCTCCCTGTGTTATCTGCAGGGTTTACTGCCCCCCCTAGATGTTACTACATTATTTCCAAATTTCCCACAAGGCGCTTCAGTCTTGAATGTCCCACAAAAACACGAAGTTACATTGAACAGAAAACCACAGAGTATTTTCCTTAAGTTCACATATAAGAAAAGTTATTGGGCAGAATGATGAACACAAACAGCTACAAGGAAATTATTACAGATACCTAGAAACAAGATGAAGATATTTCTTTTGCTCCAAGCAAAAAACCCTTGACTCAGCTACACATTTATTTATAAAGGTGGGTGTGAGTGGCTGTGCCCCAGCTCAGGGGGGCTCTGCCTTCCCCAAGGCTCCAGGGCTTGCAGATCCTCTCCAGAAAACCACTGCTGCCACCGCCGGCTACTTTTGGATTGGGGCGTTTGGCTTTTCTAAAAATTTAATTCAACTAAGACCCTGAATACTGATTAGATCCAAGCCCCAGCCTAACCCCTCCGAAGTTATGTAATCCCTGAAATCCAAAAAGCCTTGAAAAGCTTAAATGTGACAGTGCTGGTGATGTCATGCTGCTGAAAGGTTTCCATGGAAACCCCTCCTACCACTGCCATATGCCTGTGGCTCTGGGAGCAAAGCATCCTCTGCACAGTGCCCCCAATACCACAGCTGGGGAGAACTGAGAAGAAATGGCTACAGCCCCCCAGGTGTCCCCCAGCTCCCCTGCTCCCCATCCTGCCATGCTGTGCAGCAGCCAAGCCATGAACGTGGCTCTGTCAAAAACCATCACTGCCCAAGAGACCTCCCCATCACAGAGAGCCCCCAAAGTCCAGCTCCCAGAGACCTCCCCATCACAGAGAGCCCCCAAAGTCCAGCTCCCAGAGACCTCCCCATCACAGAGAGCCCCCAAAGTCCAGCTCCCAGAGACATTCCCATCACAGAGAGCCCCCAAAGTCCAGCTCCCAGAGACCTCCCCATCACAGAGAGCCCCCAAAGTCCAGCTCCCAGAGACCTCCCCATCACAGAGAGCCCCCAAAGTCCAGCTCCCAGAGACATTCCCATCACAGAGAGCCCCCAAAGTCCAGCTCCCAGAGACCTCCCCATCACAGAGAGCCCCCAAAGTCCAGCTCCCAGAGACCTCCCCATCACAGAGAGCCCCCAAAGTCCAGCTCCCAGAGACCTCCCCATCACAGAGAGCCCCCAAAGTCCAGCTCCCAGAGACATTCCCATCACACAGAGACCCCAAAGGGCCAGCCCCTAGACCAGGCAATGCTTCTGAACAGGGGACACTCAGTCCTGGCTTCCTCCAAGGCACATCCCCATCCCCAGTCCCAGGCAGCAGCTGTGCCAGCTGCCCCTGCAGGATGGCCTGGCAGCCCTCACTCAGTGCCACTTCACACAGCCACAGGGTCAAACTCATTTTCATCACAAGCAAGGTAAAAAAACCAAAACCATAAAAAAAAACAAATGGACAGTGAAAAAGCCTTCCTGAATCCTCATGTTGGCAGAAAAGAGCCTAAAAAGGTTTCCCAAACCTGAAAGCAACTAGAAGAACATACCTACTGGCTTTAAAAATCTCCTTTCCCCACCCCCCCCTCCGCGCTCCAACCTTGCTATTCCTGCGTAAATGCAGCTCTAATGCTTTGTGGTTTTTTCTAAGGAGCAAAGCTTAATTTTCTGACGTATCTCTGCCTGAGTTCACCCTTGCCCAGCTGACGAACTAAAACAAATGCAACAAATTAAACTCCGGGTTAATTTAAGATGCAAGCAAAGGGACATCTCTTATAGCTTCATTTCCCTCAAAGAAATTGAGAAAGCCCCCCTGTTAAAGGGTTGTGCATTTTTAATCCTCCTTCCCCGTGCAGGGCACTTGTGGCACGCCCTTACATAAGGGCTTTAAACAACTCTGTGTGCTCAGGGATGTGCAGGAGCTCTGCCTGGGTTTGGTGCCCACCCACGGGGGAGTAAGAAAGCAGTGGCAGTGTTCAGCTCAGTCTGACACCCAACATGACTGTGACTTCACCGCAGATCACACAAACGATGTCCAGTGGAGCACAGGCAGCCAGAACTTCTCCTGCCTCCCTGAAGGGCAGGTCCAGCTGACCAGGAGGGACAGGCCCTTCCTTGCTGGGCTTGCATGCAGCCTTCACCCTGGTTTTCAGAGGCAAAGCCCCAGCAGGGGCATCCAGGATCTGCTTTGTCCCACATTCACCCTCCAGAGCGGTTTCCAGCGGGAGGCCAAGGAGCCCAAGATGGATTTTTTAAGAACACATCACGTACACTTTGGCAAAACAGAGAATAGCCTCAAAAAAGCTTGAGGGAAGCTTCAAGCTGCTGTTTCCTCATCTCCCATGAAATCCCTGCTAAAAAGCCTACAGCATAATGCAACAAAACCAAACTACAATTGTAACATGTTTTTTTAATGAAGTGATGAGTCCCCGTTTTTGAGCTTAGTATGGATTCCCTTTTTTGGCATTCACAACTTTAACAGTTATACACATGTTCCAGCTTAGTTACCCCCTACCCAAACATGACTATTTCAGGACATGCTGTGGGGCAAATGAGCCCTTCTGGATTTGGGGCTGGCTGCTTTGGACCACGTGCTTCCAGATATGGTTTACTCGAGTCCCCCTCCAAGAACTTATCACTCTCTATTTTCCCCTTGGAAAAAAAGCCTTGGGGGGGGTTTTGCTTTGCTTCCTCTCCCACATTCTCTGCCAGGCCCAGTGCAGCTTCACAGACACCTTTATCATTGTTCAGTGCAAGCAGAGGACAAGGGAAGCCACAGACAGACACACAACAGCCACAGCAGCACATCACTCATACAGCCTGCCTGGAAAAGCAATGGAATGGCCAAGCAAGCCATTGGAATAGCCACTGGCAAGCACCATGGGGAGACTCTGGGGGCACACTCTGTGCGTGCCAGGCAGCCCGTGGGAGCTGTCCTGAGCAGCTGCTCTGCCCAGAGCCACACATGGCTCCTCTGCTGCCACCTCATCCCCTCCCTGACCACAGCAGCCAGCACTCAGAGCACCCCAGAGAGCTGCAAACCCCTCTCTGTGATCCCCCATGTATGGCTGTTTGCAGTGAGCTCCTGCAGCACTTCCAGGGAACGGGACGTGCTGTTACTCCCTGACTCCTAAAAGGTCACTCCTCGTTCCCACAGCAGTGATGCTCAGGAAGGTTTGTAACTCCTCTGTTCAATCCCATCAGCTCTGTTCAAGCCCTGCTCCCAGGTCTCACAGCTCCGTTTGTTTCTTGGCAGCTCCATTTTGTTCTAATTCCCATTTGAAATTCTTGCCGAGCCCTGAAGTAGCCAAGGACCTGCTCCCAGGGAAGTCCCTTCCTGACACCCCTTGTTCTGAAACTGATGTTCTGAACTGTAAGGATGTATTTTCCCCCCACACTGTTCGTTTTCTTCAAAGCTCCAACCCACTTACTCCATTTGTTCCCAAGACAGCCCTGCTCCCATAAACTATCATTTGGTGGCAAGTTTTTGCAGTCAGCAAGCAATGCAATTACCTTTAAGCCTCCTTCCATAGCAGCATGATTCCTATGGCATGCCTGGCCCCAGACAATGGCGTGCTGCTCACCCCAAGCTCTAATCAACATTCTTTCATTTGCCAGCAAAGAGAAGAGAGAGCAGCATAAAGAACCATGTGTTTCTCAGAATGGTGCCGTATAAAAGAACTCCCTCAAAAATACCATTCAGCAAAGCTAAACAAAGAAAACCCACTCCTCCTCAGTTCCTCCCAAACGCAGCCAGCCCAGCCAGGAACCATTCCACGTGTCCCTTCTTCCCCTGGCTCCACGAAGCCAGCAGCTCCAGCAGCAGAGAAGTCCCCAGCTCTGTCAGTACCCACGACCCAGCACACAGAGGGGCTTCTCTGGTCTTTGTGCACTGGCCACGGAGCCCAGCAACAAGCACCAGCCCCTGCAGGCAGAGGAGTCACCCACACATAGGCACAAGAAAGTCCATTCATTGTCTGGCTGTTCCCTTACAACTTAATTGTGCCATTTCTAACACCAGGAAAGTTCTTCTGGATCTCTGGCTAAGCTATCCACACAGGCTTTTCACTGACTCCCACATATTCCTCCTCTAAATATTCAGGCTGGTAAATAAATGTTTTGCCTTCCTGAGCTAATGCATAATGTATAAATCAGCCCCAAACACAACAAAACCTAAAAACAGTTCTCAAAAAAGATTGGGATTTTTTTCCAGAAACAACAGCTGGCAAAGTACCTCACAAAAAGGGAAAAAAAAAAAAAAAATCCCACTTTGCCGATACATTTAATTGCTTCAGGATTTTGTTTCTCCAGACTTGATTGCTGCAGCCAACGTTAGAAACAAAAGTGTTTCTACCCAAAAACTGCAATTCCACCTCCCACTTCAGGACACACTGCCTGAGGAGAGCTGGAACAGCACAAGTTTCTCCCCAGCCCTTCCAGCCTTCCCAGGACCCTGGAGCTTGCTCCCAGCCTCCTGAGCAGACACCCCAGGCTGGGAGGGGGATGCACCACCTGTGGCACCATCACACTGAAACATGAAGTATTCCTCAAGTATTTTCACCCAAAAATTAAAAAGCAGGTGAAACTGTTCTGTTTAAATTTTGAGTGAACAAAACAGTATTACACAGAAGAGCCATGAAACGTTTTCTTAAAAAGAGAACAATGAAGGTAAGGATTTATTCTGACTTTCCTGTCAGTAATTTCACCCCCACAGAAACAGTGCCCAGCCACGCCAGAGTGTGTTTGCCTGTGTCAGCACTCAGTCCCACTGTGCCTGCTGCTAAGCACGTCAAGAAATGAAGATGGATTTGCCCTGACAGCCACACCTGGGGCTCCGTACAGAACCTCCCGGGGAATTTCTGTTTACCCCAAATCTCAGACAAGCACATTCTTACAGCCCTTGCAGCTGTGCCAGGCAGCTTGTCAGATGGGCAGCACCACCCCAAGCCACTCCTGAGCCTCCCACAGCCCGTCCTGCCCAGGAGGGAATCCCTGCACACCAGAGATCTTCCCTTCTCTGCCACTGCCAGCACCGCAGAGCCACGGAGCACAGACCTGCACAGCACACAGACTGTCACCTTCCCAGCACCAAGCACAACCCTCCAGCTTGTTCCAGTTCTCCACACACCAATCACTCACAGCAGCATCCTTCCAGCAGTTCACTCAGTTCTTGGAGTTTTACAGATAAACTACAAAGTATGTGTTTCTTCTGCTGGTCCTGTGGGAGTAGAAACATAAGGCAGTAAGTTAAGCCTGATCTGCTTGCAAAACTCCTCCTTCTGAAACCGGTTCTGCTTTAACCCCAAGCTCCAGCAGGATTGGCAGCACCCCCTTTGTGGGAGAAGGGAATGGGGCCAGCCCTGTCCCCAGAGTGACACCCCAGCTTCCCCTGCAGGGCTCCCCCAGGAGCAGTGGTACCCGGGACCACCATCCATGGGGCTGGGAAAAGGAACAAAAACAGCAGGACTTGTCCTGGCTGCAGGCAAGTCTGCACCTCTACTGGGAACGTGTCATGGATCTGCAAAATCAAAATAGGATGGGAAACCAATAGCACACACCCCTAAAAGGCCATCTGATCCTGATTTATAGGCTCGGAGCAGCAGGGAATTTCCTACATGGAAAAATCTGCCAGGGGAAACATCAATCCTGTCTTCAGCTGCACTGTCCCTGGCTGGGCAGAGCACTCCATGTGCTCTGCAGAGCAAACCAGACCCAGGTGCTCACAGGCATGCTCCAACACGGATGCACACGTGCCTGCACGGCAAGGTCTCCTCCAGCAGTCACCAAACACCACCAAAAACTGCAAGGAAACCTGGCCAGGCAGATTATGGGTACTGACATGTCACCCAACTCACCTGTGGGCTGCTGGCTCCTCTCAGCTTCCTGCATGCCCATCTACTTACTGATTCTATTCTGAAGGCAGGTTAAATATCCCTGCAAGTCTTTTCCAGGAGACAGCAATTCAACCCAAGCCATTCAGCACAGATGCAGTGGAGGTAGGGTGGAAGACAGGCTGGCTTTCAACAAATGCTTCACTTAGAATTTAGGGTTTTGGGGTTTTTTTTAAGAAAAAGTGAGCTTGGAAAGACCTGTCAAAAGAAGGAGCCCAAGTGCAAGCAGAACATAAAATTAATTCAGGCATGGAAGCCGCACAAGCAGCTTGATTCCCCCACTGCCAGCTTCCCCCAAGCACACGAGCAGTGGTGGCTCAGTGGAACTTTCCATCTCCCAGTCCAAGTACTTGTCAGCTCCTGCATCCTGATTAAATCTGTAATCCTGGTAACCAGGGATGGGGGAGAGGGCGAGGTTCAGCACTACCCACGGGAGCCTCGCTCCGTAGGGATCCCGCAGCCTCGCTCCAAGACACGGCTCATGGGACAGAATTCACCTGCGCCCCCCTGCCCTCTGAGCTGTCCCACCTGTTTGTTCCCCTGCCCGCCCCTCAGCTCTGGGGGCTGCCAGGGGTGGGGACACGATGCGGTGACCAGAAAGGATCCGGCACCGCAGCTGGACACAGCTGGACAGTCCCACTGTGCCTGCCCGCTCACCTCAGTGGCTGGGGGTCAGAGCACTGCCTGGCCTTGCAGCCACACCTGTCCTGCAGGCCCATCAGTCCAGGGATGCCTGCAGTCACCACCTCATCCCAGCTGTTGCTATGGCTACAGGAAAGCTGCTGCATCCCTGCATGCGGCATCCTGCCTCACCGAGGGTCCACATCCTCGAGATCCTGCTTGCTTCAAGATGTCCCCTCACAGAAAATCCACCCTCTCCATCCCCTCCTTCCCTTTTCTCCAGCACACTGGCCTCCCCTCCGGAGGCAGAGCTCAGGAGGCCTCACAAAGGCTCGCACGGGGAACAGGGAACGCACAAATGGCCAGGGAAAATGAAATGCAAGGAGCCATTTCATACAGAGACACCAGTTACTGACCTGCTAACTGGGAGATGTGAGAGTGCTCCGGGGCACTGTCACTCAGTCCAGTGGCAAGCACATCTCACACTTGGCTTGCCCTCTCCAGTGAACACAGCCCTGGGTGCAGATGGAGCAGAAGGCAGCACAGACACAGCCCTGCAGCCTGAGCTGCACCTCCCCAGGTGTGCTCACCTGCCCCTGGCACACCACACCAGCACAGGCAGGGATCCCACCAGGCACTCTGCTTGCAGCCAGGTTTTACGGAGCAACAGGTTCAGCTCCTGTGGGCAGCAGCCCCAAGAGGGCCCAAAGCATCCCCCTCCAGAGGGATCCATCCCTGCAGGGTGACAGGCCACAGGGCTCCTCATGCTCCAGCCCACAAGACACGTGAACCCCCAACGTGGCCGAGCCCGTGCTGGACTTCTGACAATGAATAATTAATTGATGCTTTGTTTTCTGCTGAAATTCTATAGCAGTAATTATCTCTGTTTTAACACAAAATAATTATCACTTTCTCCTCTTCTACCACCAATTACAAGCTGGGAGGACAGCCCCCCCTGCCCCAGCTCAGGATTCCTCTGAGCCCTCAGGACTGGCCTTGGTTACAAACACTCTGCTTGGTGTACTCACCTCTTTTCATCCCGCTCACTTCTTTTTATCCCACCTCTCTTTTTTCTATGCATATGCATATAAAACCAAGGAAAAGGTTTACTCCAAAGTATTTCCCCCTCCAGCAGAGAGGTACAACCACGACTGCGCAAACAGCCTTGACAGCTCCTGGCACATCCTCATCCAAGCTCATGCCTATGGGGGACACTGCCACACCAGTGGTGAGGACAGAAGGCTGTGGCACTGCCTGGACACTACTTTTGGTCACTGGCAAAGGCACACAGTGAGCTGGGGGCAGCAGTTCCCCCTGAGACACAAACTGGCAGACAGCTCATCAAGCACTGGGGCAGCTGCTGCCCCACAATCAGTACTTCTTTCTCCAAAGCACCAGCATAAGCCTTTTTAAAGATACTTGACCCTATCCTGAAATTTTAGGGCGTCTGACCATATCCCAAAATCCTGAAATTCAGGATGGAAATGAAACTAGACCTGAGAACCTCACAGTATCTCTGTATGAGCATACATGGAGCACTGAGCAGCTCTCCATGCTGGTGACCATAGGGTGTCTGCCTGGTGGGAATGCTCCAAGCACCTGGGACGCTGGTCTGTTATTTCCTCCCTCTGACTGCAGTGTGCGTGGCTGTCACAGTCAGCTCTGGAGTGGAGGGGGATCCCTCTTTCTCTGTGGTTTCATCACACCCAGCACAGAACACTTTGATCCCAACGGGAGAGCCCCTGGAGAGCCTGGGCAAAGCAGGAGCTCTCTACCCCACTGCCAGCCCCAGGCATCTCGGGATCTTTGGGAAAGAAAAATCCCTCACCTCTCCATTTCCTAACAGGAACAGCAGGGAGATGACAAAGGACCTGCACATATGGGCAACCAATATCTAATCTGGGATTGTTTTTAATGCAGTCCACAGAAAAAAGGGCATTTTAATTAAATACTTTTATTTTACCCACTGCTGCGCACTAAATCAAACTGTTTCAGCATTAATATATGAAACCATTATTCTGTGCACGCATAAGTGAATTTACGCACATGTCTGTATATAAAAACTGTACAATTAAGCACTGCTTAAAATGCAGATGGCAGATGATAAAAACTCCATCCTGACTGTATTAAAACCTGACTTGGGATGTTGTATTTGATTCTCGGTCATTTAAATTTTGTGTAAACGCAATGAAGTCAATGAAGCCAGTAATAATTTACACTCATGGAAAATCTGGACCTTTTGATTTTTAACTACTCACTACTGGCAAAAACTGAAAAACAAGCAACAAAAATACACTTTGCAACATGGGGCCAGATGTTATTTTTCTTCGTTTGCAGTAATAGCTCCAAAATAGCAAATTTAAAACAGAACTCTAAGAAAGGCTTGTCCTGGATCTTAGAGCTACATCAGCTTTCAGCCCTGAAACTTAAATTAATGCTTGAGGCCCCGTTTACATGTTCGTGTTCAATCTGTGGAATACTACAGACACACTGAAATTTAAAGCATGTGCTGATAACCACTTGCTCTGATTGCCTTCTTTATCAAGCTTACTCCCTCTACCCTTCTAGCATCACAAAGATACTTTCAAATAGATTGGGAACGATACTGTCATTCACGTGATCTGACCAGGAACCACATACTCTGTCCCAAAAAAAAACAAGTCACACATTTACACGGTCTGGGGTCAAGAGGCAAATTACTTTATTCCCAAATTTCTTGGTACTGCAAGTCCAAAAATTTTGCCAATCAAAAATTTACAGCAGCACAGATTTTCCTGGGGAGAATTAGGACACTTTACAAAAATATAGCAATATATTTTTAAATGCAAAGTGGACAATTTGCATTTACAATGCCAGGCAAATAATTCAGGTATGAAAAAAAAAAAAAAAAAGAAAGAAAGGAACTATTCTGGTAACTGGCCAGTCTAGAACATCTACATGTGGCACACAATAAGTGCCACGTTATTGCAGCTGTGAGCAGCCATCTGCACCTCAGCAAATGTCCCGAGGCAGCCAGAGCCACCAAATCAGGGGACCACCCTGACTCTGCCCAGCTACCAGCCCAAAACCCTCCATGGGACTGCTTTCCATGCTCAGCATGTGAAAACCCAAGTGCATTTTCTTTCCAGAGAAAGGAGCAAGTCTGACTTGACTCTTTTCTTTTCTCTTTTTTTTTTTTTCACTTCCTCCTTAGAAATTCAGGTCACAGGCTTCATGGAAGCCTTCTCAGATTACCAGAGTGATGCACAGCAGCAGCTTGGCATCCTCAAGTGTCAGAGAAGTAAAACCCAGTTCTGAGAGGTACAATGTGATATTTATTTACGTCTGAAGTCATGCTTTGTTGCTTAACACCTTTTAAATGCAAAAGCATTTAAAGATTTGGAAGCAAGGGTCCCTTTTCAGTATTTTAAGTCTCTCTGCTGCCTTTTCCACAAGGCACAATAATCTAAGGAGTAACCCAAGCTCACTAAAAGGTCAAGGAAGCAAGCCTCATGCCTCTAGATACAAAGAACAAACAAAAGGGTAATGGAGGCAAAAAGCCAAAATAAATCCAAAAACCAAGAAAATTTCTGGGCGTTTTAAAGTTACTCCAGAGGGTAAAACAACAACAAAGAAAAAATCATAAAAAAGGACACAGGGCTTCCCCACTCCACCACTGCAGAGCTACCATGCAGATGGGGCTGCACTTGTGACAGACTCTCACACATCCTCCTTCTGAGCCTCTGGCAGCAGCAAGTGTACAGGTTCTTCTTTTGTTTCATGGATGCAGTAGAACACACCAAGGATGAACTGGGTAATAGCACTGCCACCTCTGGATTTTAACCACACGAGCTTTGTGTCATTTCTCTCCCTGAAGCTCTGCCTCTTGGAGTTGCACACGTAATCCCATGGGAACTGGGAAAATTACAGCAAAAAGAACACCACTGGCCTCCTGTGTGTGCCCAGAGGGCCCTGTCTTACAGGGAGCTGCATGGTTTTGGTGATCAGCTCAGAGTTTTCAAGTGCCCAGCCAAAAGCAGCTGTTCTGACCTTCCCCTGTGGCACACTGTCCAGGCACAGCCCTGCTGTAAAACACAGCAGGTCCTGCCTCAGAGCAATGGTGATCAGCTCCCTGTTCCCCTGCACAGCTCAGCCACACCTGGGCTGCTGCCCCCTTGGATGGCTGAAAAATCCTGGAGAAAATACTTGTGACCACATCTTATTGCTAAGAGATCCCACAACCCAGCAGTCCCACAAAAAAGCCCAGCCCAGAAGGCCAATGGCACAAGGACCCAGAAGAAATGAGCATGGTTTTGGGTTTTTTTCTGGTTTTCACCAGAGAAACCAACATTCTGGTTCTCTGACACTTTAAGTCTGAGGCTGACGAACAGAAGCAGAGGTGTGGAAGCACAAATTCAAGCAAATTCCTGTCAAATTCACCAAACTTATAGCTCAATGAGAGAAGAACATCTTTTTTGCTATTCCTCGAGGACATTTTGCTACTAAACTTACAGCAATTTATTTTGCTAACGTTCCCCCAAGTGAAAGCAAGGTTCGGCAACCTGCAAGGCAGGAACAAATATTTTACTGTTCATTTTGCTAGGATAAAATTATTTTTGCTTGAGGGAAGGCAACTTTGTTTTCCAATTGAATTGAGGCTCAAAGAGGAAAAGGAAAAAAAAAGGAAGAAAAGGGAAAAACAAAACACAAAGTCACTCTTCACATAGCATGCTGCATCTGGAAGCACAGCATACTTGGGAAGGAGACTTTTCTAAACTCTTCAATTCCCTGGACTTCATTCTGGGCATGACAACCCAGCAGAACTCAGACCATGTAAAGCCCAGCACATGCTTAAAGGAAAGAGAGGAAAGAGATGAGAAAGCTCAGCTCCACACGAGGGGGTTTGGGTTTGTGGTTTGGTGCCAAAGGGGCTCCCAAGACATGGCCACAAGCAAGCAGCTTGGGCTACCTGCTCCACAGCCAAGCACTGCAAATCACAGCACCATCAGCTATGACTCACTGCAGAAATAATGATAAAGGAGAAAGTTGTTTCTGAAATAAGATGAGGAAATGTAAAAAAACTAATTGCACAAAAACCTCTTTGGCTGTTTAATTTAAGCACTTTTATGCCTGAGGGTCTAAATGAATACACGGAGATCTTTTTGTTCCTGCAGCAATCTAGTATTTCCTGCTATTACTGATAATGACTTTAAAAACAGCACACTTAAGCAGGGGCTGTTACTTTATTTTCAGCCTTTCTGAGGTGGGGGAGGAAGGCAGGCGATGACAGCTCCTTAAAGGAAGCATCTGTCAGTCTGGTGAGGGTGGCAGGGTGGCACCTCAGCCACCTCCTCCACCCTGACCCTCCAGACCCAGGGACATCCCATCCTAACACAGCCCCAGAATCCGTCCCCTCCTGGCAGCTGATGAACTGAAACAAGAGCAAGCTTTGGAGCTCCTCCAGGGCAATCTGAGTTCTGGATCTGGCAGCACAGGGACCTGACCCAAAGCTCAACATTAAACCAGCTTAATCCTTTCTTTGGGCTTCCAGTGGGTGAATCACACTTCTGAACAGGACTGGCTGAGTACATGATACTTTGCCTGAATTGACAAAAGTCACTCTCATTCCTTCCTTGACATATTTTGCATGAGCTAAAACTGTCAAACATGGCCCAGAATCATAAGTGTTTCATTTAAACAACATCACTGCTTCTGTCAATAAACTCTGTCCAGTTTTTTGGTTTTTTTTTTTTCGTCCATCTCTAGTTCCACACACCATTATATGGATACCACAAGGACAAGGGGATGGGTAGGGGAGGCCAGAGGAGCATTTGCTGTCTGACAGCAGACACTGCCATGAGAAGCCACCAGGATGCAAGAGGGAAGGGACAAGCAGCTCTGACTGCAGGGCTGGATACTCAGGGGACAAGCAACAAGAGACAAGAGGCTCCTCAGAAAAGACAGCAGGCTGCTCTGTGCTTCTGCTTCCACAGGCACCCAACACAACCACAACCAGCCACAGCCACAGGCCAGAGCCCACAATGAGCATTTCTCAGAAAAAGGTCAAAAAACAACAAAACCCTAAAAATGGTCTTGAGGATGGATTCAGACAATTTCACCCCTTTAATATTTCTACAGGTTTTTTTTTTTTTTTTTTTTTTTTTTTTTTTTTTTTGCAAAGGAAAAGTGAGCAAAACTATCTGGAGCAGTTCTGATGCTGAAATGATGCTAGATAGGCCACTGGATAAACCATTAGGAAATGGAAGTAGCAGTAGGCAAATGTCATGGCAGGCATTCAAATGAACCTGCCATCAGCCCAGCAGCTAAAGGCCACAGATCTTCCCTCCAGCACATCAGGGTGTGCTCACTGCCAGCACAGCACAGAAACCACGCACTACAAAAATCCACAGCACATTTCAGCAGGAGGCACTCCACTTCCCTCCACCAGCAGATGAGGCAACACTGCCTTCTTAAACAACCCACTCCTGCCTAGCTGCAAGGTGTTTATACAGGCTCACTTGGGAAGCGAGCGGGCGAAAAACCCTGATTTTCAGGCAGCCTTTCCCTCTGCCCAAGGGGAGGAGGGAGGAGCACCTGGAGGCCAGCACACGAGGGATGTGGGGATGCTGGGGAGGTTCCAGCTCTGCAGATTCCCAGGTCACAACGAGCCCCCAGGCTCTGGTTATGCAGCACTCCTGCATTCTGCTCAGCAGCACCACAAACTGCCCCAGTTTCCTGGAGCAGCCCTTGGAGAAGAGAAGGCAAAGGCAGCCATGCCTGGTGACACCCTGACTGCTTTGCCACCACCTGGGGCTCACCCAGCAGCAGCACAGCCCAGGGAAGGACCGTGCTGCCTGGGACCCAGCCTTCCATCAGCTCTGCCAGGCAAGCACGGCTCCTGCTACCAGAGCTGCACCAGCATTTGAGCCACCCTGCTCCTGGCCACGTTTCAAACACCAAAGCACAGCTAACACCACTTTGCTCCCTGTGTTGTGGCATCACAGGCAGCACTGCTGTCACTCACAGCAGGCTGATGTGCCCCTGCCCTTCTGCCAGCTCCTCCACTCACTGTTTGCTGAGCAGCAGAACTGCTGCATCCTGCAGGTCACCCTCAGCCCACCGAGCTCAACAGGTAACTTTCACAGACACTACAATTTGGGACTGTCCTACTCCCAAATGCTTGTGACTGCCACCCTGCCTCACCAACACTTAACACCACTAAACTTTATTTACCTTTACACTATGACAAACCCCAACAAAACTGACAAAACCACACGGCAGGACCTTAACTCTGTTACTTTCACTTCCTTTCTGCAGTACTTTGCTCCAGTTTCTACTACACAATGTCACATCATGACGATTTCAAGAAGAAACAGCAATTTCACATACCTAGGTTATTTCTGCTTTCTCTCTCCTGACAAAACACAAGGTACTCAGTAGTTATTGTTTTACTTGCTGAGAAAAGGGTGTGGGGGGAACCCAAATAAAATCCCCCCATGCTTCTTCTACAGACCACTCTGTTTGGCGAGGGCAGCAGGAACAGCTGCAATAGTGAGACAGCAGATGCTGAGGTACTGAGCACAGGGGAGGAAAATATCACTGCCAGGGCTCATGTGAGGCTGTGTCCACACTGTGCCAGAGTCGTGCAAACAAGCGAAAATTGAGTAAGAAGAATTGTTCTACCAGTTTTTGCTGTCTAAAAGAGACCATAATCATCCATCTGTCCAGAACTGTTATTAAGGATTACAGCAGAGGAAAAAAACACAGGCAGAAAAGTGCAGCAAGAACTGTATTTGTTAGAATTTCTCCTGGGGCACGTAACCTACATTAGTCCTGAAGAACAGAGAAAAATCCTTCCCCTCCTCTCCCCAAAACTTGAGGAAATTACATCCAAGCTCTGCTATGAAAAGCAACGTTCACAGACTTAAAAATAAGCATGGCAGTAGAGTTGTGAGGAAGCCAACCGCAGGACTGAGGAGCTAGAGGCACCTTTCATTCATTGACTCCTACCTGGCTCAGTGCAGTTTCTGACATAGAGCTGCCCCCCATTCTCTGGGGCATCAGTCACGTTCTGCTCACGTGTCTGCAGGAGCTGCCGCCCGCTCCACCGGCCACCACTGTCCACAGAATAGCTCAGGGCATCGGAACCTGAAGGGAAAGAGCAGCAGATACGTGAGCAAAGGCCACCCCTGACCCCACTCCTGATCCCCTGAAGCAGCCATAACATCAGCATTTCAAAAAATCCCACTTGGGTTTAGAAGGGCAGTGTTTCTGAGCCCCCTGGAACGGGGCACTGCCAGCAGCTCCCCATCCCCAGCCTCCATGGCTGCTGAAGTTCATCCTGGAAGAGCATCTCTGTTCTCCCACCTGGCACCAGCTGACTGAAGCCAGAACCCACCTCTGACTCATTTCCACACCTCCCTGCTCCTAGTAACAAGAGATACCTACAAACACGAGGGGCATTACTTTGTCATTACATTTACTACCTTTGACTCAGCCCGTGCTCTGCTCTCCCCCTGAGCTTTGCCTTGGTGCTGCTCAGTGAAGTTCTATTTTAGCCATGTCAACACAGACAGCAGCTGGCTGATTTCCACAGTGTTCCTGGCATGATGCTGGTCAGCCCTGGACATGCCATGCCTGCCTAATCAGCTGGACACACGTGCTCATGTGTCAGCTCCATGCCTCTTACACTGGTTCAGATTCAAGGGATGAAGAAAAAGCTATTTTCTTTTGTTTAAGGCAGAAGGTATCCACACACCAAATCAGCCCTCTTGCAATGGAGACCTTGCAGCCCTCCAGTAACAAAACAGCATTTGAGAGGGATTTCCTCCTAGCTGTCCAACTCCTTCCCACCAAGTAGAGCATGGGCTCTCTCACAAGGACTTGTGAATTATTCCCAGTTGTGTCCACTACTTTGGAAACAGATCCCAGGCAAAAAAGCATCAGGATAGAAAAGCCAATCTTGGGCCAATGCCTCAGAGGGTGATTAAGGACAGAGGTAAAGGTTCTCTGCAGGTCCCAATCATTTCGTTAGGTTCCCTGGCACATCCAGTTGAGAGAGCTGCCTGACCTGAGACTTGTCTGCCTTGCCCAGACCATGCTCTGCTCAGGTCACTCTGTGTCTAGCAGCAAGGAGGGAATGTTTGGGAAAGGGCTGCCTGGGAACCTGCATCCCAGGCCACCAGCAGTAACTGCAACCAGTGCTTCCAAGAGTCATCTAGGTGCACGTTTGGGGGAAGAGCTGCAGCTGCATGGGCAGCCTGCACTCCAGCTTTCTCAGAAAAGAAAAAAAAAAAAAAAATTTACCTAGGTAAACCAAATGCCACCATTTAAAGCTTCAAGCACTTTGTCCTTTCAGTGCTTTACAAATATTAGAGAATGGAATTTGCTGTCAGTTTAGCCTGTGAGCACCACCAAGATTAAGCTGATGGAAGCGGACTGCATTTCCAAGAAGGAGGCCAAGCTGTAAAGCAGCATCAGGGATCTCCCATAACAACAAACACTCTGGTAGCAGGAGCAAAGCAGTTTCAGTTCCACATGCAAGCTGCTTTCAAAGCAGAGGAACTCTTCTCCAAGCAGGCAAGGCTTCTGTGTGTCACTGCATGGAGCAGTGGCATGAAGCAGGGAGGGAGGGAGGACTCAGCCCCAGAGATCCAGCAGAACCTCTGCCTCTCTCGGATTGCAAACTCTTCCAAGCGAGGGGTAAAGAAGAAGAAAGTCATCTAAGGTGACTCTGGAAGGGGGAAAGCTTAATTTGGCCATGGGAATGTTTATAAAGGCTACATCCAGCATTGACAAAAAGCAGCGTAAAGAGCGGCGGACCTGGTGCACGGCTGAGTTTGATGGGGTGACTGACACCAGGAAAAACTCTCCTCTGGCACCTCCAGCTTGGAGCAGGGCCAGCTGTCCCCCAGCAGAATTTGCAGCCCACCACCACCCCCAAAATCCTGCCTAGGGCATCTCCATTCTAAAATACGTTTCACTCAACACGGCAAAAGAAAACAGAAGTTAGACATGTTACAGATGTAGAGCTAGAAAATAGAAGCTTTTTCAGAGCTTTGGCCTTCCAAGGATTTCCCTGTGAAAACAGGGACACGTTGAGATTTTAACCTTGCTAACAAGGACACAAGTGACATGGAAGAGGGTCCCTGTGGCTTCCTCATGTGCTGGCAGTGTGGTGGAGCCTGCTCAAGGCCTGCTCTGCTTTAGCTGCTGGCACAAGGCACAAGCACCAGGGACATCACCTTGGCCACAGCATCTCCCAGCATAGCTGCCAGGCCACCACCACCATGGCCAAACCCTTCTGTGCAAGGAAAAGCAGGAAAACCTAAAGAAAAGAGAGTTAACTGTTTTCTTTCTCAACTGTAGTTATTCAGAATTGGATGTTTTTTAATGGGAGCCACAAGAAAGAGTTTTTTTCATTTTCTCAGCAGAGGTGAAGACTGCTAAACATTCCGCCTCACCTGCAGTGCCATTTTGGGCAAGCCAGATGGAACACTTTTCTTATTAATGTTCTAGCTGCTGGCTTTATACTAAAATAATACTGTGACATCCTCTAAAGCTCTGGTACAATGAAGAGTTTTCCCAAAGTTCTGTACCACAGTGTATTCCAAAGCCAGCGGATTCTTTTTTCAAGCACCGAACGTTGCCACAAGGTATTTTCCACAACTCCAATTACCCAGCACCAGTTTTACATTACACACTCGGAACCCAGGTTCTGGAGAGCTCTACTCGGAGATATTCCCATGGACAATAAAGCACATGAGTCATTTTTCCCTGTCTTTGTGCCTGCCCTGCATTTCATAACAGAACCAAGACAATGCAGTCAGTTTGCAGGGTCTGTGTCTCTTTCCCAAAGACAGGGAGCACATGAGTGTGTGCTTGCTGGGAGCTCCTGACCCTGCTGGGCACGGCCTCTGCAGCAGCACTGCTCACCTGTCCCACGTATGAGTGGGAAAATGAGGTGCAGTGGAAAGCAGAACCGATCAGACAGCTCAGAACTCCTGGAAAGGCTCTGTGTGTGTGACCCAGATCCCCACGTGGGAACTCAGGAGCTCCTTACGCTGTTCCAGATGGCTCTGGCTGGAGTTTACAACTTTCAGTGCTGCAGAAACACAGCCAAATGCATGTTGGCTGTGCTTCCCAGCACGAAGAACACCACCTTACCATGCTGAACAACATCCCCACGTTCCCCACTGCACTCTGATCTCACAAGAACATTCATTTTCAGCAGCAAGGCACAATCTCACAACATTCATTTTCAGCAGCAAGGCACAGGAACCCCAACAAAACGCAACAGCAGCAGGACCTCGGAGCAGTCACCCAGTTCCTACAGTTCCTGCACAAAGCAGGCTGGTGTGGAGATGGGGGTCCCGTGGGATGGGGAGGCCTTTGCACAGCCAAACGAGACAAGAGCACCCAAACCCAAGGCTCGAAGAGGAGAAGAAACTCTTCCAACTGCAGTGGAGGGTTCAGTTCAACAATGCTGGGGTAAAGAATGGCAGCAAAGATGGAAGGTGCTCATGAGCAGGCAGCTGAAGCAGGGAAGAGCTGACGGGCAGGGGACTGGCCCAGAAGAAGGGACAGCTCTGTCACCACTGCCTTTCCCTGGCACAAAGCAGTGCTGCACAGGCAGGGCTCTGAGAGCTGGCAGGTATCCACAACTCTCGCTGACAATAAACTGCTTTCTATGCAAACTGCTCGCCGGAGCCAAAAACAGCACAGCTTTTCCGAAATATGCTTGCCCTTCCTCCTCTCTCGTCTGTCCCTTTTATCTATTGTTTTCACGATGGTAGCTTTGGGTTTTGGAGGGTTGGTTTCACAACCAGCTGAATTATCTCCATCTCCCTGAAACGTTCCTGCAGTTAAAATAACAGGGAAATATTTCGGAGGAAGAAAGAGAGCTGGAGCAAGCACAAGCTCCCACAAGAGCCAGGCAGAGGTGGAGAGCAGTGGTGTGGTGCCTCGGGACAGAGCAGTGAACCCCGATGGAAGAGCAGCACTCGGCTGAAGGAGCTGCAGCCCTGCTCCCACTCCCCCTGTGGCTGCTGGCCCCAGACCCTCAGGGACAAGCCCAGTGAGCCCCTGGACCACCAGACCTGCTGCAGACAGGATCTGAGCTCAGGATTGCATAAGTACAGCATAAATGGATTAGTGCTTTGCCTAGGCTGATTTGGGAGATGCTTTTTTTTTCCAAAATCATCAGTGGCAAGGACCATAAATAGAGCATCCTCCGCAGGGGGGGGAAATCCCAAACAACAAAAGCCACAGAAATCCTACACCTGGCTTTTACAAGCAGTCTGCTCCTTATCCCTGTGATTTCAAAGCCGTATTTCCATGCATCCTGACCTACAGGGAAAAGGGCAGAAGGGCCCCACAAAGCTTCTGCCCCTCCCAGCCCAACCCTGCTCTCAACAAAGTCCAGCTGGAGTTGGGAAGGCAGAGCCCCCTCCGAAGGTCCAACAACAGCTCCACAGCTCACATGGCAACAGCAAAATGTGACTTTGGGTTTAGTTTAACTCTGAAAAGCTGTCCACACTCTGCAAGTGAAATTCCCTCATGCCTTCTACTGGGGCCTGCCTCTGTTCCCACCCCGAGAGCAAAGAAAACCTCAAGGATGGGCAGCACTTGGCAGAAACGCTCCCATGGCTCATCAAACTGCAGGTGAAGGAAGTGCCTGCACCACCTCACACAGCAAAACCTTCCACAGGGGATGGAAAAGTATCCCTGCAAGGTTACTTGCTCCCAAAGAGCGCTGGGTTAAGCTTAGTTAAGTGAAGATAAAATTCTGTCCTGTGTTCACTGCTTTGTTGTGCCAAAAACTGTTACTGGATATGTGATTACTCCAAGCTTCCATCATTGTTCATTTCCAGTTTCTGCAGAAACTTATGTTTTCTTTAGTATTCCTATCAGCCTGACCATTAAATCGACCATTCTGTTCTTCTTGATCTACGCCTAACTGCAGAAGGAAGAGTTCTGCATATGGTAAAAACCACCACTTTTTACTTCCTCCTATCACAGCCTCAGCTCCTCCCCAAAGAAAGCAGCGTTTTTCTTCTCTTCCGTGCCTCTACAAACTCACCAGTTTGACCACAGACATACCTCTGTGACCCAGCCCAAACCTGGGTAACTCTCAGGGCAGCAGCTCCCCACTGGTGTGTGCAGCAGCACTGGTACTGTGAGCCCAAATCCCTGCTCTGGTTTCCCAGGGATGTCTCACTCCCTGCTGCCACTCTCACCTCATCAGAATTTCCCCTGGCACCAGTGGAAGTCTGGGCACTGCTGAGAGGCTCTCAGTGCTTGGCACTCGTGGCCTGCCTGCCCAGTGGGATTTGCACAGCTCACTGGCACAGCACATCCCCCCTGACAGAGCTGCTGCCCATCCCCATCCCATCGGTCCCAAGCATGGGACAGCCTCCCAAAACCAGCCACAAAACCCTGCCTTGGACTCCTGCTCTGTGGCTGTCACAGAGAACTGCAGGAGTGGGTGAAGCAGCATCCTTCAGGCTACCCTCCTGCAGGCACCAGCGCCTTCCCCTGCCCCAAACAAACAGAAATGAGATTTTCAGGGGAGGGAAAGGAAGATGGGAGAGCACATTCCCCTTTCCAACACATCCCTGGGGCAGCTCCTCTCCCTGACCAAGCTCCTTCCTGTGCATCTCACCCTCATCCCTGCTCCCTGTGAGGAGTGCCAGGGAATCCTACAGCACATCCAGACCCCCGGCTCTCCCCCTTTTCCCATATTCCACCAGCAAGGCTCACGGGAGGTGGGGATCACAGCAGTAAGGGGGTGCTACAGGTGGCTGCACATCTGGTGCATCCCTATCAAAACCATCCATCACAATTTCCCTTCCCCATGGCAGACAGCGAGGAAAAGCAGGGCAGCAATGAATTAACCTCCAGATGACTTTCCATCAGTAACAGTGCTACTTTTTGTGCCCTTCCAAGATCCTGTGGCTGCCTGAACCTGGAAATCATGACCTTACAAGGCTGGGAAAGCAGTACTTGAGAGCCTGGCTGTTAGCAGACAGACCCTTGTTTCTCGGAAGGATTGGGTAACATGTTACAGAAAGAGCTAACTCCCTGAAGAAGGCATTTATCTTTTAAAAAGCAGCAAAAAAACAAAACTGTATTTCAAATACCTGGGGTTTCAGTGGGGAGTTCGTACTCAGGAGCTGAACAGCCACTGCTCCTTCCCCATAAACACAGAATTTATATATTTCTCTCCTAATTTTGAGTTGACACAGTGGGAGGGAAGACAGTTTTGGGTCAGATGAAATGTTTTAGTGGAATAAAATATTTTATGTTGGTTTGCTCTCTTTTACACTTCTAGCTAAATATAATTCTGCAGAATTAAATTTAGTCCGAAAATACCATAAAAATGTGCTGGGGAAAGAAACACAGCAGCTCTTCCATCACACCCCCCTCCCAAAAAAAAAACCAAAAAAACAAAACAAACCAAAGGGAAACCAATACTTTATCCCAGTTAAATTCTAAGGTACATGAAAAGTGACACCCTTGCAGCTTTGCCTGAACAATTTCTGCCAGTGTCCAAAGCCAGGCTGGACACGGATTGGAGCAACATGGTCTAAGTGGAAGAAGCACTAAAAACAAGCCACCCCTCCCAGCAAAGGGAGAAAAGCCTGTCATAAGCCCTGGTTCCCACTCTGGTATCTCTGATGATAGGCAAAACATCACAAAAGAGCTTTTTTCATTCTTTTCTCCACAAAAGATGAAGAAGAATACGCATCTTGCAACAACAACAAAAAAAAGTAAACAAGAACGAGGGAAAAGGGAGCTTTGGTGCCAAATTTCAGTACCAACATGTTTTTCAAGTTAAAGACTATTTCTCCTGTCCTTTTGCCTCACATCTCCTTTCCCCTTGTGTCTCCCTGCAACACCACCACATGCATCTGTAACTGGATTTTGTTTAATCACTGTCATTTGCTGCTTCCACAGTGCTGGAAAGGCACTTGGGAAACAGAGACCCCCGGACACGACACCGACTCTGGTGTTTAACCCCACTGTTCAGCACCAAATCTGGATTTGCTGCCTAAAAGCACTCCTAACATGAGGGGAAAATTCACTGCCAGCCAGCCCAGACCAGACAGGGTAGACCTGCAGGACAGGGATAAAATCCAGTGGGACAGCAGCTGGGACAGAGGTGTGAACCCAGGCCTGGCACAGGGAATTACAGGAGGAATTCCCCTTTTCCTGCATCTGCTCAGAAAACCCCTGAGATGTTTTTTGTCAGTGCTAAGAACAGGCAGCTGTTGGCCTGGAATGATGCTGCACCTCCCTGCCCAGCAAACTGAGCTCCTGACACCCATGGGACTTGGCTCCCAGGAATTAAGAGCTGGCACTAACATGGGACAGCACAGTGCCCCAGAGGCTGCGGGGTGCCTACGGCCCTGTTCCTGCCACTGGCCAGCAAATGGATCTGGCCAGGAGCTGCCACAAGCCAGCCACAGGCAAACAGGCTCCGAGAGCAGGAGGGAGCACCCACCAAGCATCCCAGTGGAAAGCCTGGTCCCACACCCCTCTGTCACAAGGGTTCCCGTCCTCCTCCAGACTGATCTGTGTGCCTCCAAGCCAAGCTGAAAATCACCTGAGTGACAGACAGTGTTTTCCCTCAGGTACCCACTTAATTAAATATTGAAAGAGCTATTACCTTTCAGGGATGCCAGTGCACTGACTGTGTCCATTATTTATAACATAATGTATTCATTATGCATTTTATCCCATGCTCCTATCTGCTGATCTCATAACAGGCCCTTAAACACAATTTTAGAGCAATTAATCCTACCTTCACTACAGACAAATATATAAATATATATATATATATATATATATATATGTATAAGCACCTCAGGACATCTCTTTCTCATATTTACTAGATGTAAGCTAACATACCTAGAAATCAACCTGGTAGTCAGGGAAGGGAAGGATGTGGCCAAGCAGCCTGGCAATCACAGAACCAGCCACAGTCAGGCACATTTCAGTTTGAACTGCCAGCTTGTGCTACCTGGATAAAGCAATCCTTGTCCTGCCACTGATCCCTCCCATGACATCCACTACAGATCCATAATGTAACTCTCATTCTGTCCCCCATGCCCAAACCAACACAGTGGTGACCGAAAACTTTTAAAAAAGGAAAAAAAGAAAAAAAAAAAAAAAAAAGAAGAAAAGAAGAGCCTCACTGGACACATCCAGGAAGCTCCTCATAAATCACAGACTGCGATCAAAAAATCACCCCTGGCTTCAGCAGATTTTGGACTGGCCCTCATCAGGGTGGCCCAGGAGCAAAAGGCTGCTGGAGCCTTTCAAAGCAGATCTGTGCTAAGGCTTGGCTGAATGTTGTAGAGGCTCCTTGGCAGATCCCTGAAAAAGCAGCCTGTCCATAGAAGTAGGTGATGTGGATGTAATCCCTGCCCAAACCGGTACCTGCACTTACTTCTCCCACCTGGGGAATGTCCTCTACCTGCTGGAACAGAGAGGCACAAAGGCAGAAGGTACCCATCCCAAGCACCCTGCCCTCCTCTGAGAAATGAAGCCAGCCTGGAATGCTCCAAAGTGTTTCTAGGAAATAAATAATACTATAGAGGGAAAAAAAAAAAAAACCTTCTATTTTTAACCAGAGGTCCTGGAACAAAAGAATAGTGCTGCACATCATACCAGAACCAAGTGTTTGAGATGCTGTCCTTCCTTTATAAGGCTTTAAGATGAGCAGACCCTCCAAGACTTGGTGAGCAATTATTTATCTACCCCAAAGTGAGACTCTGCAGACCCGGGTTTAATTCACTGCTCTGCTGTTAGCCCGTGAGGTGACCTTGGACAAGTTGTTCTGTCCAGATTCTCAGCTGGTGTCAGCTGGCACCGTGCCACCATAGCCAATTTAAACAGTTTGAGCTGCCAGCCCCAGAGCCCCTGGCTCCTCTGTCCCTGTCCCCAGCAGCTCTGCCACCCCACGCCCCAGGGACACCCGGTGGGGGGGGAGAGAACCCATGCTTCCTTTGGACAGCACACAGTTCTCACAAAACAAAACAAAAAGCCTGGTCTGGTTTTGGGGGAAGTTTTTAAAACTAGCCCTATGATCAAGGCTTCAAAAGCACTGCTGTGCTCAGGTGAGACCCCACCCAGAATCCAGCTCCTGGGCCACCAGCACCAGAGGGATGGATGGATGGATGGATGGATGGATGGGAGCAAGTCCAGAGTAGGCCACAAAGATGCTCAGAGGGCTGGAGCACTTCTGATATGGAGACAGGCACCCCTGCAACCTTCCTTCGGATCATTTCTCCACCCAAGACTCTTTTACATTACTCACTTCTTTGGGCAACTCCTCCACTCCTGAACAAGCTTGATTTGCTGCCTCCTCTGATTTGGTGCAAGAACAGATCCAAAGAAGGTGAAACTCAATCTGTTTTAACTCTGTCAACAGCCAGCAGCAAAGTTAACTAACTTGGTGTTTTTAAGTGCAGCCTGCCTCCCCTGCCATGCCCTTGCTGTCCCTGTCCGAGTGCAGAGCCAGCAGAGCCTTGCTGTGAGCACAGCTGGTAGAACCTGCCCAAGAGGCACGCTGTGTATGGCAGCCACTGCCTCGGACCAGCTTTCCCTCAAGTGAATTGCTGCACTGTCTCAGCTCAGGCAATGCTCATTTACAAGTTTCTTTCTGCCCCGTCCTCTCAACAACACACAAATCACCTACCACGTAGAGGTGCACTGAGAATGGCCGAGTAGGTCCTGTCAGAGGAAAAAGGAATGTCCATGTAAGGCTCGTTTCTCCTCCTGCTTTATGTTACAGAATGTTCTGGCCATCTTAGGGAAAAAAGCCAGTTGAGTCTATCTCTGAATGAGGATGATTTCAATAGCAGATCCTTCAGTTGTCTGCAGCTCAGTTAGCATGTTTCTGGCTTGAATATCAAAAAAGATTCTCCTCCTGGACTTCAGCAGGCTCTTTCCCAATGGAGCCACTAAAATCTGCTTGCAGTTCTCATTGGATAGGTGATGCCTGCTGCTGGAGCAAACACTGAAGATGAGTCCTGGCACAACAACGCTCCCTTCAGGGTTTAGGTTCCCTTTAGGGGCTCAGCACTGCCCAGAACTGCCCAAACACATCCTTCTCTCTCCAGCACTGAGGCTGACAGGACACTACAATCCCTCAGCCACCACGGGGACACAGCACACTTCCCAGGAATCATCCCCAGGGACAGGACAGAGCACTGTGGACCACAGCTCCACCTGGGGACCTGTCACTCCTGAGCCTGGAGCACCCCACGAATCTGTCGTGCCTCAGTTTCCCTCCCTCACAGTCTGAGTCCCTCCACGCCTGCTCATCCTGTTTCCTCCAGCAGGGCTGGGGGCTGAAGAATGGCCTGGGCAACCACGTGAGCTGAACCCCAGCACTGGACACCCTGCAAGCCAAGCCCTGGTTTCTGGCCTGAGTGCCCGTAGACACAAACCCAGCCCTGGACTGAAGCTCTGCACACACGATGGAGGAGCAGCGAGGCTCAGCATCCCAGCCACTTCCCACACCTTGGCACAGCAATGTCTGGAACAAACAAATCCATGCCTCCAAACCCTACCTGACGCTCCTTTGTGCCCAAGAGGGTTTTTCCCCTACTAAAGGAAGGTATTTCCCCTTCCTCACACACACGTCCATGGGCACAGGACCTGTGCCCTGGCCTGGCAGAGCTGAGCAGGAGGACAATATGGGGCACGAGAGACAGCTGGAGACACACCCTGTTCCCCTCTCCTCCAGCCCATTCCCAGGTCCCAGCCAGGACTTGGGGACCATCTGCTTCCCACAGGGCAAGGCTTATAGGCAGATGACATTCCACGTTAGCCAAAAAAGTCCATAAAAGGCAAATGAAGTCCCAGAAAGTACTGTCTCATACAGCTTTCTCCCTGGACACCACATCTGGACTCCTCTTCAATGCCTCCCTTTTTCCAGAAGAACAAGACCCAGGACCTTTCCCTGGAGTCCTTGGTACAATGCTCCTAGTCCCAAGAACACAAAAAAACCAGCCCCACCCCACAAAAAAAAACATAACAAAACAGAACACCAAACCTAAAAAGAAAAACAAAACAAAACCTCACAAACCAACAAAAAAGAAACACAGCAAGAAAAACCCGACTTAAACATCTCCAGCTCACATCAGTCTCTAAAATCCAGCCTGGAGTCCAGTCCTTTCTGCTGGAGGCCACATCCTGTCCCATCCCCTTCCCCTCTTTTCCCTCCAACAATCAAACGCACTGAGAAATCCTGTTTTTTTCCAGACTCTTCTAAAGAAAAGCTCAGCATCTAGACATGGTACCCACTTTACTTTTAAACCTGAGCCCTAAGCTGAAATCCAGCCATACACAATATGGACACAGGGACTGCACCTATTTCCTGTCTCACACAGGTACAGCTGGTCCTCTGATGTAGCTGTCTCCTGGCCAAAGTGATGGAGGCCTCAATGCCCTCCCAAATCCCTGGGCACAGCGGGCTCATCCCAGGGCCATCTCCCTATCCCGACAGCTCCATTGCTACAGATCCCAAGCTGAGAAAACCAGGTCTCAGTCTCACCTGAACGTGCCCTTGTTGGCCGCTGTGGAGCCCTGACCTGTTGCAGGAGGTGATGTGAGTAAAGGAACGTGAACCTCACCTGAGACAAGACAGAGGGAACCCACCCCGAGGGATCCCCAGCTCACTGCAAACTCCACACCCAGATGGCCTTGGCAGTAGGAACAAGAACAGGCTGCTCAGGGCTGCAGGAGCCTGACAGTGCAGCAAGGATCCCACAGGGAGGAGAGACAGAACGCCTGCATCCCTCTAGGGTCAGCCAAGAACCCATTCCTGAGCTGCAAATCACACACAGTCACCACTTGGTTTCCAAAGGCTTTCCCTTGGATGCAGTGAGTAATGCCCGTGAGGATTTACTCAGCGTGCAGCCCTACTGTCCCCAGAGCAGTCACGGGTGATTGCCATGGAAGGACCTCCAGCACCTGGGCATGCCCGACTGCTCCAGCCCAGAAAACATCAAGATGAAGTCACCAGTGGCTCTTGACATCGGTCTGACTGGGCTGCTGCTGATAAAACCCAGAGCAAAAAAGCTTTTGAACATCCCCAGTGCCCTGCAAAGCCCCAAGCCTAAAGACTGCTCTAGAGAAGGGCAAGGAAGGCAAGTCTAGAAAAAGAGTAAAAATTTTAAACTCTTTAATGTGTTTGTTTTTTTTTGTTTTTTTTTTTTTAATGTACAACTGCCTGGCTGTGGGCTGTGAAAGGCAGTGGGACAGAGAGCACAGCACAGCTCCCACCACCACACAGCACAACTTCAGAAGCTGCTGCACTGGATCCTAAGGAGCATCCCTCAGACCCCGCACTTCTGCCAACCCCACATGGTTTTCATTCGAAAACACAAAACTCTTTAAGTTTCCAGACACAGGTTGCACGAAACCTGGCTGTCTTATATTAGGGAAAGCTTTATGAAAACTAAATTTTCTGTGCTCATTGACAGGAAATCCAGAAGGGGCAACTTGAACCACTCCAAAAAAAGAGAAACCAGAAAAAACCCAATGACCTTCCTAGCCACCAGAGAGTTACCATCAAATTAAAGAACAGACAAAGCAGAGTAAAGTGCCCTGGGATGGACTAACACCTAGAAGTAGGTGAGGTCCAGGGTGAGGGGAATTTTCCAACTGCAGGGCTGGATGCTGATCTCCTAGATGACCCTGCCCAATACCAGCACAGACTTTATTTATGTCTGTATCCTCACAAGAGGATGAAGGCACAAATACCTGCCACATGGATATCTGACACGTTCAGCACAGTCTTTGGAGGATCTCTACCCAAAAATGGACAGCGTGACCAGCCTGGCTTTTCTAGGTATGGACTACTGAAGATGAGCAGCAAGAGGGAAGTACTAGGAAAGGGCTGGGACAGAACTAACCAGCCATGCCCACCTCCTCATGAGCTCTGCTGTCCTGACCACAGCCACCACCCAAGGGCTCTCTGCTAATGCCCTCACCAAGTCATTTCAGCGAGCTGACCTGGCAGTAAACTGCCTTTAGTTATCCTGGGCTAATTTTCTGTGAGGCTAGCCTGCTAGAAAGGCTCAGCTAAGGGCTACCACCATGCCAGAGACCAGGTAGAAGGCACCAATGAGGGCAGGAGCGGCCACAAGCCATGGACAGGGCAGGACTGAGCCCACAGAGCTCCATCAGCACAGGCAGGGTGTGCAGCACAAGCCTGCCTCACCTCGACAGCCACCAAAGAAACATCCTTCTGAGGATGCTGAGGACGCTTCTGAGCTGCTGAGTCCTTCTGCAGCTCTCCCAGCCTGGCGTTCTCTCTGCTGCTGAGCAGCTGGGGCACCCAGCAGCGCTCTGCCCTCACACCCTGCTGGACCCAGAGCTCCTGAGCATCTCGGGCACCCTCATCCCAAGCACCCCGACACCATGGCTCCAGGTGCTGTGCCACAGTCTACCACAGGCACCTCAGCCCCACAACACTTGAGCGACGTGGACTGCAGCCAGACCCTGAGACGTGGGAGCTGTGAAGGCAATGCTCCAGCCACAGCCAGCTGTGCAAGCCCTGCTTTGCTGGCACCCGAGGCTGATGCTGCCGGCCTGGGCAGGTGCCCTCACCCCTGCAGGCGAGTCCCATCCCTGCTGCTCCCCAAACTGCTCCACACAAGGGCTCAGCCTCGGTCAGCTGTCGGTGCAGGACCTTGAACAAGCACTAAATAAATGAACAAGTCATTTCCTGCAAGGCCAAACACGCTCCCTGCCAAAGAGGTCGCATACCATGCTCTGGCCTGATGCCTCTCCCAAGTTTGTGAGGGTAAATTCCCACATCCAGGGGTCCAACGATCCCAGCAATACATCTGGGATAGGATTACTCACGCTGAAGCTTGGATTACGCTCCGCTGAAGAGGCGAGGAAAACAACTGCTTTTGTGCTTTCATTGCATGACCTCCAAAGTTCGGTTTGGGTTTCTTGGTTCGCACAAACCAAAACACCCAAATGAAATCAGGGAGTTTTTGCTTTAACTCCCAGCTAAAGGACGGTGATCTGTCCCACCACGGCTCCTCAGCGTTATTTTGGCAGTAAGGAGATGTGTAAGGAAAAGCCCTTTGAGGCAGGGCCTGTGACAGAACGCTCATTCCAGCCTCACGTGGCTCTTCCCAGCCCCGCCAGCTCCTCCAAACCAGCACGGGGGTGGAAAGCGGACGTGCCCAGGATCTCTGCTCCCCATCTCTCACCATGCCACCCAGGATTGCTCACAGGCTTTCTCAGAGTGTTTACGTGACACAGATGCTTTCGACACACCACAGCCCACAAGGACAGGGCAAATACCAGTGCTTAGTGCAGTACAACATACCAGTCCTGTGAAAAGAGCCTGAGCTTCGTTTCCAGGCTAAGTCCCAGAGCCAGTCGCAATGCATCCGGCAGGCCCTGCTCCCATCCTGAACACTTCACTCCCATCAAGTTAAAACAAGACTTAAACCCGAATCTTCCACACTTGAATCACGCTCCGTGCGCTCGGATGTGCCCATCCCCATGAGTAAGCGCTGCAGAATCAGACCCAGCTTTTCCTCACCACCCTGCCAAAGACATGGACACAAAGAAGAGAAAAATCCCACTGACTGATGCCCCTGCTATTTCTGCTGTCTGTGACAGCAAACTGGTAAAAGGCCTGACTCAGAAGACTCCCTTGAAAAACCTGAATCATTACAATTTAGAAGATGGTCTCATACAACAAAGTGTTCACTCCTCCCTCTCTTTAGAATAGGGAATTCGAGTCAGAATAGTGGGGGGGAGGAGGGGGAGAAAGGGGGAAAAAACATAAACCCAACTTCATACTTGTTTGGACCCTTTCTGTGTGGGTGGCAGTCGGCAGCCAGCAGTTGGCAGCTGGATCTGGGGTCTGCAGGACTGTGTTTGGGCTCAGTTACACCTCTCAGTTACCAGTGTGACCTCCTCAATGCCAGGGCATAATCACAGACTTACACTGCCAGCAAGCAAGAAAGGGGCACCCCAGCTGTATGATCACTGCCCAGACAAACTGTGTGAACTTGGATTTCTTCCTAGCACCCTATCTATTTCCGAAAGCTTGACCCTTGTGGAATACAGACATCATAGGAATGAGCCTCACAGAATGGTAAAATGTTTTAACACTTTGTTATTACACATCATTCAGCATCAAGAGGTCTCAAACTTGCTTCACAAAGTGGCCTGGTGTTCCAGCCAAAGTAGAGACACGGAGAGATTTGATTAAGGCCCTCAGAAAAGCAGGGGGAGCCAGCAGAGCAGAAACCCAGACTCGTGCCCTGTCCCCTAGAGCTCCAGATGGTTTATCAGCCAGGCTGCTGTGGTTACCTGCCTCTCCAGAAGGGCTCTAGCCTGTTTCCTGTGGGATGTGCCAGCACATACACATCACTAGGAGGCTCTGCCACCCAACACCCAGGTCAGCAGCGACCCGAAAAGCCCAGCCCCTCCGGATCCAGACCGTGCCTGAGGGGAAAGGGACTGACACAGAAAAACTGCAGCACTCGGAGCGTGCACCATGTCGAGAGGGGATTCAAGCCCAGGGCTCCTGAGCTGATCACACCTCCACACTAAGGCTCTCCAGGGGCAGCAGGCACTGCAGCATCCCGGGGACCCTGTGCCCAGCCTCACGCTGCCCTGGGTCCCTCTGGCATCAGGGATGTCAGGAGCTTTTTCCCACACAACAGCACCACAGTCTAGTCTGAAGTTTGGGCTGGATCCTGAAACGCCGCGTTTTTGTGTGGGAAAAAACACGCTGCAACAGTGATACAGAAATACACCTCCCCACCCCCTGAGTACAACACAAACTGAAGCTGGAGAGCATCAGGCTGCATCCCCAGAGTGCCCACTCGCTTTGGGCTCCTGGAAGATTTCCACCCGTGACCCGATTCCTCTCCCTGTCACTGCCGGCTTGGCATGGAAAACGCTGCTCCTCACCCCTGAGGTTAACCCTGGACAAACTCCGACCACAACAGAGACACAGGCTCCCAAACTGAAGCACAACAGCCTCTAAGACACGAGCCTTCTGCTGGGGAACACCTCGGAAGCTCAAGCGCACCCGTGGCACCAGCCTTTACAGCAGATGGAGCTCCTCTGCACCGACAGGCACCCCAAAACCTGGCACGGGAACGAGCGCACTCTGTGACCTTTTAAAGCAGGTGTGAAAATCATCCTCGCCACATAATCTTACTAATATTTTGTGTGGCAAAAGCAGCAGCATGCAGCCGGTCTGCTTGGCCGGACAGGGATCGTATTCCTGCTGATGGGAAGAGAGCACAGGTCCAGCTCCAGGACCACAGCCCTGCTCCCCTGTGAAGTTCAGGTGAAGGAAGGATGGATATTGGGGTCACACACCTGCATCTTACATGCAGGCAGGCTTGAACGCACCTCAGCACACGCCTAAACTCCTGTTCACACACAACGATGCTCAGGTTTTTCCTGGAAGCAATCACCAGCACGGTTGTGAGAAAAAAAAACAATCGCCAACACGTTTGTGAGAAAAAGCTAGGTTTTAGGAGACACGTACCAAAAAAAAAAGATAATTTGATGAAATCGAGGGCGTAGAAGTCCCGAATCTTAAAAACGCATCCCAACATCGTTATACTCCACAGTAAACCCTGCGTTCAAGCCGTAGCTGGTGTTTGTGCTCTTCCCCGAACATGAGAGCATTCCTCGCACCATGCTGGACACCGTGAAACCCCTCAGACACGTCTGTTTATTTAAAAAGCAAATTCGAGTCACGGAGGCGTACGCTCCTCTTTTCTTAAAGGCAAATAAGCCTTGCACTAGACCCTGCTTCCATCCACGGCTCCGCAAAGCAACAACGCGAATCGCTTCCGAGAGGAGCGCGGCGGGCAGGGACCCCCGGACGGCGGCACGGTCCGAACGCGGCGGCACCGGGCTCCGAGCTCCGGGCCCCGCACCCGCGGGACCTCCGGGCCGGGCGGGTCCCGCTCCGCCCCGCCACACGCCCGGCCCCGCACAAGTTTCGCGCCGCTCCCGGGGCCGCCCCCGGCTCGCAGGGCCCGGCTCGGGCGGACCCCGCAGCAGCCCCGCACTCACCGCCGCGCCCGGCCGCGCAGCCGGCCAGCAGCAGGGCCAGAGCGGCCAGCGCGCACAGCTGTCCCCGCAGCACCTGCCCCCTCCGCCGCCGCGGCCGCCGCCGCTCCGCCGCCGAGCCCCGGGCGCCCATCGCGGCCGCTCCGCTGCGCTCCGACCGCTCCCCGCGCCGCGCCGAGCCGAGCCGAGCCCCGCAGGGCAACGCAGCGCCGCCTCCGCCCGCCCACCGCGGGAGGGACGGGGCGGGCGCTGCGGGCTCGGCCCCTCCTCGCCCAGCACACGGAGCGGGCACGGCCCCGGCCGCCGCCCGCTGGTTCCTGGGCTGGCTGGGCATCGCTCTCGCTGGGCATCGCTGCTTCGCACCTCCCGCCACCGCTCGGGACCTCTCGGCATCACCGCCTTGGGCCGTGGCCTGTACTGTGCAGCGAGCAGCCCCAGCGCAGCGTTGACCCTCGCCGGTGCTGTCGGGCATCCCTCGCTGCCATCCCCGCGCCCTTCAGACGCCCGGGAGGTTTCTCGCTGCGGGTCCTTGGCGCATTTTCCCCCGTTTCTCACACTCTGCCCTGAACTTTTTGCCGGGTGAGCAGCCTGTCCCACCCGCCCTTCGGCCCGGTCCTGAGCGTGCCCTGTTGGTTGCCATCACTCTGCTGGGCACCCTGCCGCTGTGGCTGGCACACCTTTGGGGACCTGTGCCACCTGCACGGGCACAGGACAGCCCAGCACAGCCGCTCTAGCCCTCCTTTGCTTCAGCTGCCGGGCTCCAGAACCTGAGCTGGTCAGAACCTTTCTTCCCCCCTCCCATGTAATGTCGTAATTGCTACCAGAACATGGACACGAACAGCCTACAGGCTGTGCTGAACCCGGAGTGCTGTGCACACCCGAGGGAACAGCTGCCTCTGCAGGGCCCACGCCTGTGCAGACACACCATCATCCAGGAGGAGTTTCGTGACAGATCTACCTTTTTTGGCTGGAGAGCCACCTTCAGCTGAGATGAACAGGAGAGCAGAAGGAATTCCTCTGCTCCTAAGGTCCGACTGTTCCCCAAGAGCTGCCGTGGCTCGCTGGACACAGACTGAAGTGAAATCAAATACTCTCATTGTCAGTGTTTGTGGTTAGTTACCAACCTTTCTCAATAAAGACAGTCTCATTCCTTGGGGCAGCAGCGAATTATGTGCACCCACCCTCTCCTGAAAGGGTTTCTGCCAGTTCTGAACTTGACCCAGGATGTTGGTTTCCAACATTTCCAAGTTTCCAGCTCTGCTCTTACACATTTACTGCTTGTGCCCCTACCCACGACTTTAACACCAGTGTCCCTGTTGGTCTGGTGTAGGCAGAGCCAGCTCCCACCCAGGCAGTAAATGGAGTTGACAACTGGCCTAGGATGTAACTATGGAAGAAGTGTTTTGTTTTGGTTTGTGTTTTTTTTTCCAGGTAGGATACAATCCCTTCATCCTGGCAGGGCAGGTTTTATCCCATGGTAAACAACTCTGACACCTGTGGCGCTGTCAAACACCACAGCAAGTCACTGCAGCTGAGGAAAGAGATCCTGACTGTCCAACTGTTGGCTCCGATTGCTGCCGTGGGAAAGCAACCAACCCACTCTCACTGGGGCAAGAGGAGCTTGGGGGTGAAAAACCCCCTGTTGCTGACACGACAGAGCACTGTGACAGCGCTCCTCAGGTACTCCCTTTATATTTAAATGTCCCTTTGAAGTCTGTAACTTATTGAAAATGTGACCCTGAGAGTCACTGCAGAATCATTATTCATGCCTCCATCACAAGCCTCCTCTGGTCCCATTGCAGGGCTGCTTGTAAATACCAGGTGGGAGCTCAGTGTTTTGGGAATGGAGAATGGAACTACCTGAGAAACCTTCAAAACTCAGGAACAAATTTCCCACTCAGAATCACAAGGCAAATGAGCGAAAGCCTTACTAGCGTAGTGACTACAAGCTCCTGAAACACCTCAGTTTCTGGGGAGCACAAGGAGGAGAATTCCCTCTTCCTTCCCACCGATAAACTGGTGTGTGGGTGGAACAGACTTTGAGCGGCTCCGTCTGCTGGAGGAAGCAGAAGGAAGGGAATCACCGTGGATGTTACTCTGCTAAAAGAAACACTCTATATTTATCTTCTACAGGAGTCTTCTGCACGGAAAAAAAACCACCTGCTAAAGATCAGACACGACTAACATGGTGCTGGGGTTTGCTTTGTGGCAACTGTGTCACTGTGTGCCATTCTTGCTGCCTCCGGAGGAGGAGGTGCCCTTGTTCCGTGAGGGCCCTCAGAAGGCTCCCAGAGAGCTGGCTCTCAGAGGGGCAGAAAGATGCACTTTTGTTCTTTCCACAGCACAAAACCACATAAAGCACTGGGAGAAAGCTGTGTAAGACACAGGGTACAGATGTGCAGGGATGACGGCCAGATGTGCCTCAGCAGAGCGGAGTAGCAGCCGTGACTGGTGCAAGGAGAGCAAACAGCCCTCATATACTTGGCCTTTCCCCCCACATGCCACGCCGAGCTCTGCACTTCAGACCAAACAGAGATTTTTCTTCTGTTTGGACTAGCAGATTATGCTCACAAAGAGCTTTCAGCTCTGGAGAAGAATATTTGGGATTCAGGCAGAGCACAATCGATGCACATCGAGAATCCGGCTGCCAGGGAGGGTGATCCCCAGGCTTGGGCAGCACCCCAAGCCCCTTTGAAGGGCTGAAGGGGGCTGCACTTGAGAGTGGCCCGGGAGCCTTGGCCAAGCATGGACAGGGGCACCATGAGGCTGGGGCTGGGCAGTGCTGCTCCTTCTCCTGCCTGGCAGAGTCACCAAGTCTCGCTGCTGCTGCATTCCACAGACGCAGAACCGCAGCTGTCTGTCCAGCTGGGTCTCAGAGGGCAGCGGGAGGGTTCCCTGCCCTCGGGTTCCAGTGCAGGGCCCCAGCTTTGCAGCACAGCTCCTGTGCCCTCCCTGCCTGTGCCTGCCTGCACAGAAAGCTGCTCCCTCACCTCTGGCAGGTGCTGCTGGATGTGTTTAGCTGCTTGTTCCCCCTCTCCGAGCGGTTTGGTGCCGAGCACAGCTCCAGCTCCAGGGTAAAAGCAGCAGCGAGGGTGTCTCGGCATGGTTGCCTCTCCTGTGAGGTAAGAGGAGCTGGCTTAAACCAGATGTTTAAGCCACCAACCTTAGACACACACACACACATCCTCTGCAAGCCGCAGAGAGGATGCAATTAACCACGCTGCTGGTTGGCACTGCTCTCTCCTTCCTGCCTGCTCAGTGAGCAGGAAGCCTGCCCGAGTGCCCTGCTGCCAGGTAGGGTTACCCATGGAATGAGGGGGTTTCAGCAAATCCCTGTGCCCTGAGGGTGGCCAGGAGCAGTGTGTACACAGGGATGTCGCTGCTGAAGGAACGGTGCTTTTGGTCAGCTCCCGGCAGTGCCTCATGCTGCAGTGACAAATACCAGGCTCAGGGTGGTTCAAAAGGCTGCCCAGCTGAGGTGGTTTTCACGTAAAAACAGTTTACAGGAGTTTAGGCTATGCCTGTTCCCATTTTATTTAAGAGCATTTAAATAAGTTTGCATCTGTTGTGATAGAACAGCTTAAGGTCCCAGCCTTGGGTAAAGCTGGGTGTCCTCCTCCTGAAGGCTGGCAGGTCTCTCCTCTCTCTGAAAAGCTTGAGCAAAAGTGCACTCACAGGCTTGTGGTGAGCTCAGGGCTCTGGGGAGGCCTGTTGCACAGGAGGGAGGAGAGGGGACACACTGTCCATGTTCCAGCTCTCTGAGGAAACAAACTGGGCTGGGACAGAGCTGGTTTCTGGCTTGGCTTCTGCCAGAGGGTTTTGGGGTCTTTGGTGGCTAAAGGAAGGCAGCAGCATCCAGCTTCCTCACTCCTTTTCTGGTCTGTACCCTTTCCTAGACAGATTTTTCTAAAAGCTTTCCACGTCCTCCCTTCTTGACTCACAACTAAATACACACATGAGCAAACAGACTAGAGAAACGGTGTACATTGCATTTGTATGTGGATTTGTCCCTTTTTGAGGCGTGGGGATATTTTCTCCTGCAGCCCTCTTTTTGGGTGCTGTTTCCTCTGACCCAGGCCAGTGGGGGGTGGGAGCCAGAGAGGCAGGATGGAGCAGGACAGCCCTTCCCTGCTGGAGCTGCCTGTCCTGCCAGGTAACCCTCTGCTACTGCTGAAACTTTGGGAATATCCTGTGTTTCAGTGGTGAGGAGAAGCAATTACCAAATTGAGTATGCAGTGCATAAAAGCCAACTAGGGTTCTTTCTGGATGAAAGAGGCAATAAAAACGCTGGTATTTATAGAAAAATATTTATTACTTCATGGGATATCAGGGCTTCCTGTGGTTTGGGGCTGTGCCTTGCATAGCTCATTTCTGAATGCCTCGGGATGACTCTTTCCTTTTTTTTTCGTTCAGCAGCAGCTTGTTTGCTCTCAAATCAATGATCAGGTTTACAAACAGAGTGATTCTGTGTCCCCTTATGAGCCATGCCTCCTTCTGTGGGCACAGGGCAGGCTGGTGGAGTCTATGTGTGTATGTGTGTGTGTGCATCACACCTCAGGGAAAATCTGGGAATAACAACTGATCCAGAGGAAAGAGTGGCCCTTCTACCTCCCTGATGGCTCTAGAAAGCAGCAACATTTAATAAAATTAAAGGGCAGACGATTCAAAACAAATGCAAATGAAACCCTATTACCTGCAGTGAAATTGCCCTGGAGGACCCTTTGCCAGGGGAAGATGTTTCTGAAGCCAAAAAAATTCAGAAACGCAGAAGAAGGATGGGTAACTGTGTAAATATTGAAAATAGCAGTGTCAGAATGAATCCTAACACTGGTATATCCAGAGTTCACAGTTTACAGCTCATAAAAGTCTAAGAAAACAAAAAAAGACCGTGAAATGTAATATAAATCTTGGATCACCACCAATGCTTCTGCCCCCCTTCACTGCTGGACCCCTCCCCAGCAGCCTGCCTGCGAGGGATGCTGTCCCCCAAAAATCTCCATCACTCTGGGCCACTCTGGAGGGTGCCATGGCCTGCACATGGGAGAGGCTGTGCCAGCCCCAGAGGGGACACTTCCAGCACACCAGCACTCTGCTTCTGCTGCTGCTCCTCGTCTGGGTCAGTCCCCAGCTCGGGAATGTCCTTGGGCTTGCCAGGGGCACGCTCTGCCCACCCCCAGGTCTCTCACAAGGACTGAGCAGCCCCTTCCAGGAACAGTGCTTCCCTCCAGGTTCTCCATCACCTCAGCTCTGCAGGGGTAGCTGCCCTGGGGGGATTCCAGTGGCCTCTTCTGTAGGAGCATCCAGGGGTAGGACAGTTTGGATGGATGGAGACGAGAGATCTCTGAAGGCAGGTCTTGGAACCTGTGGTTTATTGCAAAGGGCGTGGGTGAAAGGGCCCTGCTTGGAGCTGCCACCCACAGCTTGGAGCAGGCACCAGAGAGCAAGGGAGTAAGAGTAAGAGCAATAGTGAAAGGAAGGGTAAGAGAGTAAAAAGTAAGAGGTAAGAGCTGAGAGATCGAGGTTCCCATTACAATACAATAAATCTTCTTCTGTGCTGAATATTCTAATTTTTGCTAACCAATCTAATACAAGGTACAAATCCTATAGCATTTACATACAGCCTATAGGAATCATTACATTACCATTCTCTGTTACACTTTAGACCCTAAAAACTCCTCTTTGGACCCCTTCTGCCAAGCTAGTAGGGTCTGCTCTGACCCTTGGAGCTGTCTGCAAGCAGAGGGAATTGTTCAGTCAAGAGGGGATTACTTTCAGCTGGCCATACTATTATTTTCAGTTGTTCAGTAACTAAGCTTTGATATCTCAAAGATGGCTTTCATTTCAATCCCACTTACAGTTTCCATATTCTCAAAATCTTTTGCCAGGCAATCACATTTATAAGGTTTTCCTGTTTCATCTTCCCCAACACTCTTCCAGGCCACTCTGCGTGACTTCCCTTCAGACAGCAGATAAATCTTGCTCTCCTCTTCCCCTCCACCCTCTCGGCAGCGTGCCTGGGTTTAGAGAAGGCTGGGAAGGGCGATGCCAGTGGGAGAGGAGAGGAGCACACGGGCTGCAGGAGAGGTGTAGGAGCCTCCAGCGCCGAGGGCTGTTTGTTCCCTCCGCCCTGGAAGGACCTGAATAGATCCCTGAGATCCCTGGCACTGTCTTTGGGTGCCTATCTGAAACCAGCTCATCAGCACTTCACACGAGCTGATGCAACCAGAGTGTAGGGCTGCAGCTCCATTAGATAATTCACAATTACCAGGAGGAGAAATGCTGCTGCTGCTTGGCTGAGTGAGCTGAACTTGCTGGCCCAGCCTCAGTAGCTTAATTAAAGTCACTGGGAGGAAGCTGTGATCATCCTTCCTGTGAGCAAAGGTATGCTTTATTGCTGATCATTTCTTTCCCCCATTTCCAGATATAGCAGAAGATGGAGGAGTAGTTTATGTGGGAAGCTTTGTCAGCATCCTAAACCTTGAGTGAATCCTCCCTGGGTTGACATTAGACCAAGAGAGAGTTCACTGGGATGTTTCCTCAGCCCAGCAGTAGCCCTCACTTCTCTGCCTGTAGATGTGACAGAATTTGTCACCAGTTCTCAGAAGCAAAGCGTGCTGCAGAGATCGGTTCTCGTTCCCAGGAGAGGCAGGGACAGCATTCCAACAGGGCAGCTCCTGCTTGGACTCGCGTCCAGCCCTGCTCCAGTCCCGGATTTATCAGCCAGGAGCCTCGGAGTACACAGGAGATGTGCTGGATGCTCCTGGAGACATCTAGTGGGGCGTCAGCGGAATGCAAACCAGCACAGCCTCCCAAAAACATCCTGTGGGGAGAGAGCTGCTCTGGGAGAGCTCCTGGACACTGCTGGTGAAGCAACTCCATTGCTTCTGGTCACTGGGTCCAGCACTCCGGAGAGGAGAGGAGAGGAGAGGAGAGGAGAGGAGAGGAGAGGAGAGGAGAGGAGAGGAGAGGAGAGGAGAGGAGAGGAGAGGAGAGGAGAGGAGAGGAGAGGAGAGGAGAGGAGAGGAGAGGAGAGGAGAGGAGAGGAGAGGAGAGGAGAGGAGAGGAGAGGAGAGGAGAGGAGAGGAGAGGAGAGGAGAGGAGAGGAGAGGAGAGGAGAGGAGAGGAGAGGAGAGGAGAGGAGAGGAGAGGAGAGGAGAGGAGAGGAGAAAGAAAGCTCCTTGCTGTCTCCTCAATGACACCTCATTTAGCCAAAATATTTGTCCAGGTTCTGACACACAATGTGCTTCAGATGTCAGCAGGTGACACTTTGGAGCAACACTTTGTCACTTTCTGAAATGGCGTGGCCTGACCTACATAAAACAATGACCCCACACTCTTGACATACATTCCTGTTTTGTTTAACTAGACTTGAATGTGTCTGTAATTTAGCCACATTTATTTAAAATCTTTGTTGTAAAATTAAATGCTATTTCCAAAATCTCCCAGGAATTAAAATCCAAGTGCAGAAGTTCAGCTCTGTTTTCAAGAGTGCCTGCTACCAGCACGTTTTCAGCACAGAGCATGAGCCTCTGGCACTTCCAGCCCCAGGGAAGAGGGCAGCAGCCCTGCGAGGAGCTGATAATCCCAGGCTGGCTCCCAGCCACCCTTCCCAATTCCCGGCATGTTATCACAGCCAGCAGGAAGCAGCCAGCACACCCAGCCCAAACTGGGGTCTGCTGCCAGCCAGGGAAGCAGAGGAGCCCCGGGCTGGTTCCTCAGAGCCTGTTTCATGTAGCACCTCTCACAGGCTGGGCTGCTCCCTCGGAGCAGTGTGGCACTGAGCTGTGGCACAGGGCTGGCACCTGCCAGGAAAATCCTGACTGAAGGACACGGCCTCAAGTTCTGCCAGGGGAGGTTTAGGGTGGGTATTAGGGAAAACATCTTCAAGGAAAGGGCTGTCCAGCCCTGGCACAGGCTGCAGTGCCGGATTCCCCACCCCTGCAGGGATTTAGAAGCCATGTGGCACTTGGGGACATGGAGCAGTGGTGGCCTTGACAGTTCCTGGGGGCATGGTTGGACTTGATGGTCCTAGAGGGTTTTTCCTGCCTAAGTGATTCCGTGTCAAGAAGCTGTGCTGGAAAAGCAGCACAGTCAATCCCTACATCAAAGAGGGAGAAATGGGTTGATTTGAGCTGAACTCCTAATTAAGCATCCAGGATTCCACTTGCTTGCACTACTAAACAGAACTTCTGCTTACCTGAAGGACAACAGTTTCACCACCAAGAAGAAAGGCGGCCACAGCACTCACTGTGCTCTCGTTTGTTTCAGTGACAAATTAGGCCAAGTTCTTCTGGATGACCTGGAACAGCCTGCTATGCAAACACCACGTGCAAGGAGCTGACACTCATCAGGACTCTGCATGCTGTAAAAAACAGATAGAGAAGTGTTTTGAAGGCAGGTGGGAGAGTGAAATCATCTGAGACCCTCACCCAGCTGCTGCACTGGGTACTGCCTCAGGGACAGTAAAGACAGTCTCTGGACTTGCCTCAAATTCTTGTCCTATGTTCTGTATTTTCCCCAAATAGACGTGTGCTGTATTTCTACTGGCTGCTTAGAAAGGAGAGAAACAAAACCTCATCCGGACCATGACCTCATACTCCCAAATACATATTTAGTATTTAATTTCATACTTTGTAACCCAGCACTGTGAATTGTGTACGTGGATTTCATTCTGCTGGTGGCACACACAGGGTGGGTTGGAAAGCAGTGCAAGGTCTTACCTGAGACTTGCTCAGGAAAAATAATCTAAATTAAGTCACTGCTTGGCTTTAAGTGGATTAGTTAAAATGCATTCAATCCCTCAATGCAAGTTCTTCTTCAGAAGCAAAATGACCTAAATTTGATTTACCTCCAGTCATTTCCAAACTTAAATAATATTAACGCGGCTTTCGATCAGAGAGGACTGACCCTGTGTATGTTAAATTCAGTTTAAGCAATCCATGTACATAGACAAAAAAACCAAAACAAAACAAAGACCAAAACAAAACAAGAAAATATTCCCAAGCTCCAGGCAGTAACCTGCCAGTTGCTGGGCCTGCTTTTCCGTGAGTTCAGTAGTTCATGGTGGCTGCTGAGCAGAAGTATCCCTGGTGCCCAGTGTGGGGCAGGGTGAGAAGGAGTCTTTGGAACCTGGATCATTCTTTGTCTGGGACAGAGAAGATGGAGCAATTGCCATATTTGGGTCTGACCAAACGCTTGCTGCTGTATTTTATCAAATAAAGGATGAACGCTGCAGAAATCTAAACATGACTTTTTATAGTCACTCCTCCAGGCACACAGCTACTAAATGCTGAGCTGCCAGCCCCAGCTATGCAGAAATTATGACTCAAGCCCCCCAAATCCTGGGGCTGCCTTGAGGGCTGTGAGATTCACAAAGCAGGGCTCATTCCTCATGTTCTGCAAGCTGTAGCGGGGGGGTAAGGGATGGAGATAAATGCTCAAAAGCAACAGAATGGATCCAGAAAAGGAGCACCTGATCCCTACTCACTCACAGGCTGGCCCTGGGAATTATGCTGATGAAATTCCCTAAGTTTCTCTTTTCCTATTAATCTTCTCTGCTCAAGCAAAGCAGCCCTCAGAAAGGGCAGAGTCATTACACACCTCAGAGTTTGTTTTCCTTGTGGCAAAACCTGTTTGGCACCAAGGAAGAAACAGCAAATCTCTCTGAGAAGCAGAAGTGCCACGACCCGAAATCTCCGCTGCCTGCAATAACCAACACGCCTGAAGCCTTGTCAGGGCTGTGCTGGTTTGCCCTGCAGCTCCATGATCCCCCTTCCCTGTCTCACTTCCCAAGAATAAATGCACGTGTCTGTAAAGGAAAAACTGATGTGTTTTTCCACGGCCAGTAGCCACGGCTGGAAAAGCACGTGGATCAAAGTGACGGAGTCAGGAAGGAGAGGATGAATGTTTATACCCTGCCACAAGGGAAAAAAACACATTTCCACTGCTTGGGAGCACGGGGAGCTGCCCAAATAAGTGAAGGGGTCCAGGTGCCAGCCACACGAGGGGACTTCTGCACAAAAGTGTGTGTGTGTGCCTCATTTCACCCGTAGTGATCTCTCCAGGCAGTGTCCTTGACACAACTTGAGGCCATTTCCTCTTTTCCTGCCACTTGTTACCCAGGAGAAGAGGCTGAGCCCCACCCGGGCTCACAACCTCCTTTCAGGTATCTGTAGAGATGGAAAAGGTCTCCCAGTGTTTGGGAAATTGCTCTTAAATCTGTCACGAGCCTTATTCCAGGCCCTCACTGTCCTTTTGTTTATAAGCCTTCTTGTGCTTAAAAAACTGCCTCAGGCGAGATCCCAACCCATCCCATTCTTTGCCTACCCACAATAAAAGCTCATAGAAAACAGCAGTGTTTCATTCTGGAGCTATTCTGAAAAGGAATGTAATCTCCAAGGAACAGGGTAATGGCAGAAAGTGACCAAACAACATCATACAGCGAGCTTGGAGCTCCAGAACTGTCCAGGCTGAGCGCCGGGCTCCAACAAGTCCCTGGGAGCAGTGACACAGGAAAACTGCCCTTTCCAAAACTGTGGCTGACACTCCAAGAACAGATTTTAGCACTCCAAGTGCTGATCTTGGCATTCCAAGAACAGATTTTAGCACTCCAAGCGCAGATTTTCAGGTGTGGGCTCCTGGGCAGGAGGCAGCAGTGCAGCAGGCTGGAATGGGGCTGCCTGGATTCAGCAGGCATTTCCCTGCCTGCCTCCAAAGCTGCTCCTCACAGCCTGTGGAAGAGTTTTAGGAAATTGGACAACTTATATGCACAGCCTCTCTGGCACTGGGAAGGAGTCTCCCTTGGGATCACTGGACACTCTGGGTTTTTATCACCACAAACAGGGTTTAAACCTCCACTTTAAACCCCCATTTGGCTGCGGAGGTGGCCACATGGCTGGGCAGCAGTGTGAGCTCCTGGAGCTCAAAATCCAGGACTGTGTGTCCCAGGAGCTTCCCTGCTTGGGGAGCAGCAGAATCTCCAATCTGCCCACACCTGGAGGCATCAGCTGTGCTGGAAACCCCTTGGGAAACAGCCTGTGGGAGAGCCTGGGACTGCAAGGAGCATCCCTCTGCTGGACCGGGTGTGTTGGTGGCCCTGCTCCAAGGATGTCACCGAAACTGCAGCAAAAGCAAAAACTCTCCAACAACAATCTTCAGAGCTAGAGAATTACTTTGTTCTGGCCAGGATGTGCAACAGAAACCAGTTCATCTGCACATTGCCCTGGTTGTAGAGAGGAAATCATTCCATCACACAGAATTTTTACTAGATCTTTCCCATACTTACACAGCCTAAACCCAGAGAAATTAATTGGTTTAATGTTCACTGGTCCCAGGTTACACCGTTCTTTCTGTTGGGTTCCCTATGGGCTGTTGATTCCTTTGATGTTAATCAGGTTCTTGTTCTTCTAGGACAGAGGCCCTGGATAACAGCCAGCCCGGAGCAGCTGAGATGGATGCAGTGGGATCACCAAGGCCTGTGTGCTCCCTGCAAACCTCTGCTCTGGACATGAGAGTCATTTCCATCAGTACACAAACTTTCCCTGAAGCCCTTTTCTTGGGAAGAGTGACTCACTTGCACTATCCATCTGAAACGTTCTCCTGAGGTATTTTTAGACACCAGTAGTGGTGGTCCAGTGAGTCACAGCTCCGGAGCTGCCCATGAGTGCAGAAATCCCTGGGATGCAGGGTAATAATGGATTGTTGTCCAGGGCTGCTTCCATGGAGCTCTGCTTGGCCAGCCCTCGCTCCCACCACCCGGTTTGATCGGTGGGGATTGTTCCCTCCTCGCAAACAAAACAATTGGAGCGGGCATCCAAAAGCCCTTCGACTCCAAATAACTGCAATCCAACTTGATTTCGCTGCAATCTTATTTGATTTCACTGCATGGACCAGCCATTATTCTGAGGGCAGGAAAATACAAGATACAAGTGGTGGGGACGAGGGAGGGAGGGAGGAAGCAAGCCTGGAATTTGGCAAGGCAACGAGCTGGACCCCTCCAGAGTCTGGCAAGAGGAATAACTGAGGCATCAGGGGTGCCTGTTCCTTGTGTTAACAAGGGAACAAGGCATGGAACACTTTAAAGAGCTTCTGTGGTTTGCCTGCAATAAATCTCATGCTTCAGAGGGCTGGAGAAGCTTGTGGGGAGAGCAGAGCAGGTGAGAGGAGAGGCTGCCCTGCTACCTCCTGGCACGGGATAAAGGCAGTAGAGTTTCCTGTTTGTTCACCTCAGGAGTGCCCACAGGGAGGGCCTGGATCAGATTCAGCCTGACAGCAAACTCAAGGGAAAGACCAGAGATGATGCCCTGGGTCTTCCCTGATACCAGCAAAAGGCAGAGAAAGGAAGGAAAATCTTCCCTGGTAGCTACTCCCTGCTAAATCTCCAGCCAGCATTCCTTGTTCTCACACTCCCAGAGGTTTCCTGCTCCCCAGGCACAGCTATGCCAGGCTGCTTAGGAAGATGCTGTGGCCCCAAGCTGCTTTTAAATCTGGTCTGACCAACCAAAAAGGTTCCACTGGCAGCATTGATTTCAGACAACTGTTTGAAGAAAAGAGCAAAGCAGGAGGGGACAAAAGAAAAACAGAACCCTAACCAGAACAACAACAACAACAAAAGCCCTGAGCAGCACTTGGAGAGTTAAGCCTTGTTGTCACAGCATCTTCAAAACGACCCCAGGGCTCTGAAAACAGAGACCACAGAGAGAAGGACTGGCAGCATTTGGGGCTGAGCTAAGAGCCATCAACAGCTTTGGACAGTCCTGCTGCCCCAGGCTGGGATCTCAGCCTCTCTTTATGGCTGCTTCAGGGAGGACAAACACCAAGCACTCACACCTAAATGCCCAACTCCGCCCTCCCCCAAAATTCCCCCAAGTTTGGTGACAGGAATAGGACAGTTTTCCTGACAGGGTGTTTTGGAACCAGCAGCTGCCACAGCACGGCTGTGTTTGATGATCTTTTCTCACCAAAGCACAACAGTCTGGAAGCACAAAGGCATCTGTTATCAGGACAGGAAATGTTTCTGCCAGTGCAGAGAAGCACTTTTGTGTAACTTCCAGCTGAGATGAGATTCCCGACAGCCAAATATTCCCAAAAGTAACGACTCCCAGCAGCTGAGCCATTGTCAGGGGAAGGAGCTTTGACAGTAATCACAGAATCCCAAACTAGTTTTGTTTGAAAGAGAACTCAAAGCTCATCCAGTTCCACCCCTTCCACCATCCCAGGCTGCTCCAAGCCCCATCCAGCCTGGCCTTGGACACTTCCAGGGATCCAGAGGCAGCCACAGCTGCTCTGGGCACCCTGTGCCAGGGACTCAGCACCCTCACAGGGACGAGTTTCCCCCCAGTGTCCCATCTAACCCTGCCTGCTGGCAGTGCGGAGCCATTCCCCCTTGTCCTGGCTCTCCATGCTCTTGACCAAAGCCCATCTCCAGCCCCTTTGGGTCCTGCTGCCCCCAGACCTGTATTCCCAGCAGGGAAGTGATTGAGAAGCCCCAACAAGCTCTCTGGATAAGCAGGAGAGCAGGGGGACAGCTCTAAAGGAAGGAATAGAAGAAAGGAGCTCCCGGAGACCTGAGAGGAGGTGGTGGTGATGCTGAACCTGCCCTGGGGCAGCAGCTCCTCTTTTTTTCCTTTAGGACCAGTGTCCTAAAGCAGCCAGAGCTCTCTCTGCACTGTGTGCCTAGGGAACACTTCATTCCAGCAGGGAATTACAGCACACTGTCAAGCAAACTAACAGTGCCCTGGTTCATAGGAAAGCTCCTGGAGGTGGGTTTTAGGGCAGTGCCACAAATGAAGGTGAGCTCCCAAACCTGTTTGTCACACAACCAGAGGTGTGGGGTGAAGAGGAACAAATGATGCTCCCTGCAAGGATCCGGCATGGACCACACCCTCTGTAAATCAGACCAGTTTTAAATTCCTTGCTGCCTTCAGGACTGAAGTCTGCAAACTCATCCAAATGCCTTAAATAATGGCACGTGGAGATTTGTCTTTTTGACTGAGAGCCAGAAGTTATTTCCCTTTTAATTCATCGGTGTTTACGCATCCAATTAAACCCCTCCAATCCTTTTCACCAGTACCTCTGGCCGGTCAGAGCAGCATCACTTCTCCATGTTATTCCACCCTTAAAATCCTGATTTTTGGTGTGAAATGGCCCTTCAATTCAGAACCTGGACCAAAAAAGCATTTGTAAGATACCGACTGATCAGGATTTTTTAACTGGTAAGATTATTCTCTCTTCCAAGAGCCCATGAAAACCAGCGGCACATTTTCATAGGACCCATAGCATAATCTCTAGTTACCAGGGAGATTTCATTGGGGAATTTTCTATTGAGAAAATAAAAGCTGTTTTTAAAGAAAAGTACAGTAAATTGCTCCCGCACAGAATGTGAATTTCAACAGCAGTAATTGGCAGCCACTCTGTTGTTTGCCCACACTTTACAGAAGTCCTAAAAAAGGTTTGTATTCATATTGGCATTGTGCTGATAGCTGCTGGGCATTTCCAGCAAGAAAGCTGCCTGGCACAGGTGAGTGCCATGGACAGCACAGACAGCACCAAGAAGCCCTGGCTGGAGTGAATCCATAGGAGAGGGGCTAAGGGAGCAGCAACTGAGTCAACACCTCTGAATTTCCTCCCTGAAAGTTTATAAACACACGAGCAAACCCTCACTCCTGCTTGTTCTCTAGACAGCAACATGGGCAGCATTGGGAAACAGACAATATTCCAAACAAACTGGATCACCGGGAGTGGGCAATTACAGGAGATGTGCCCAGGACACAGTGCCCCAGTGCCAGCCCAGTCCTCAGCTGGGTTCCCAGGCAGGGATGCTCCTACAGGCACCAGAGCAAGGACTATTCCCTGCTCCCTTCTTTCCCAAAAGACAACCCTTGTACCTGGAGGTGAAAAACCACAGGCTGCAACAGGGATGTGACTTCTGTGACCCGGCAGGTTTAAAATGGTGCCAGTAGTAAAAAGCAAGATTAAATAAACCCTTCAAAACTCACTGCAGGTTCCCAAAGCTTTACCTGGATTTCAGTAAATTAAAAAGTGGAGTCAGCGTGGTTGTGAACCCTCCTGCCTCCTATGAATGGCCTTTTATGAGGGAATTTGTAAACCAAAAGCTTCAAGGGGAAAGCCAATCCCCCATGTCCAGTTATCCCAAACTCTGCAGCCATGTGAATATGACGAGCAGGTGGATTTAGGAGAGCAAAATGCCTCTGTGGAGAGAGCAGAGTGCCCTGTGAGATGTGGCAGAGGACAACCCTCTGCAGCCAGAGATGACCAGGGGCACGGGCAGGACGTGGCTCTGCAGAGCCAGGCTATGCATGGAGCATGCTTGGCAGTGCTTGGAATAGAAGTGTCAGGAAAAGCTGGGATTTTTTGTCTGTGCAGAAGGAGCCCTTCTCCCAGCAGCAACTGCCTGCAGACATCTCCCTGCTACTCTGAGCCATGAGCCCAGTGCCTGGTTTGGGACATTCTGGCATCCTTAGAAAATGTGGCCTTCTCAGGTCCTGCTGCTCCTTCCTAATTTTCCATCCTTTTCTCAAATGCCAGCCCTGAAGGGAGCAGTGTCCAGGCCTCCTGACAGCCCCTCAAGGTTCCTTTGGAGATTTTACACGAGGAAGAGCTGCAGAGAAACAAACAGAAAAAGGGGGAAATGGGATTCTTTCAGCTGAAAAAAAAAAAAGCATCTTATTGTCATGGCATGAAAACTAGTGCTGAACTGTTACTTAGCATTCCTAAAGCATCGAGCTTCCATGTTTTTAAATGCTGCTGAGAAGAGACCGATGGCAGTGTTCTTTTCCCAGCAGGCACCCAGGAGCAGCAGGGAAGCCCCAGCACTGCTGAGCAGAGGGGCCTTTTCCCTCTGTTTTCCGAGGTTACCTTCTCCTTCTCAGCACAGCCCTGTTCACGGATGAGCGTGCTGGAGTCAGAGCATGAGCCCATGGGAGCAGGAGCCTGTGTGATGCAGCTGCTGCAGCACACAAATGCAGTGTCACAGCCAGCCCAGGGAACAAACAGCCCTTCCCATGTGGCCAGGGCTGCTCCCTGAGCCCAGGGAAAACGGGAGCAGTGGCTTGGAACTTGTCCTGATTCCTTCTGAAGCTTTATCCTGAACAAGTTCTCGCCTTCCCAGAAGTCAACTCAACACCTTGTGCAAATTCATTCCAATGGATGCCACAGAGAGGAGATGACCCCCGTGTAAAAAAAACAGGAATCCTGCTGCATAAAACCAGGAAACCCATCTCTGAGTGCCGGGGGAGGGGGGTGGGGGGTGTTAAAATGGAATAAGGGATAAAATTCCCAGCAGTTTTGTGAGCAGTGTTTGATGTTGGGCTGTGTAAAGCACAGGCCGAGGAAGTGAGGAAGGGTTTGACCAGTGGAGCTCAGATCTGACCAGCTGAGAGGTGAATTACCCAGCTGGGAGAAATGCTGGTCCCTCAGTACCCAACACCATTTCTATGTTTTAAAGTCTGAAATCAGGGCTGTTTTAGCAGAGGGTGAGGGGCTGGAAGGGACCAGGGGGCATCCACAGGCAGCTGGGAGGCATCGGGAGCAGCATGGGAAGCGGTGCCTCTGCAGCTGTGCAGTGGTTTCCATGTTGGATCCTCAGGAAGGACACACAGCTGGACAAGTTACCTGCCCACACCTAAGTGCTGAAAGTGCAGGGAGGTGGAACTGGGTGGACTTTGGGGTCCCTTTCAACCCAAACCATGCCCTGATTCCATGGACGCCTCCATTAATGACAAACAGTTCAAGTCCAAAGGATGCCAGACTCAGGGGCAGGAATTGCTTTTGAAGGGAAAGGGGTGTAGTTATCAATTTCCAAACATCACACTTAGACACCTGAGGAACAAAAATACAGGGCACCCAAGGATTACCAGTGGTTTTGAAAGCAGCAGTACTGGAACACCCGCGGGGCTGGAACATGAATGTGTTCCCAGAAGAAGCTCCCAAATATTGCTCTGATGAAGAGTAGGCTGTTTACTGCAGGCTTTGTGAGCTTTTGGCATGAGTCATCTGGCAGAACTGAAACCAAATGAGGAAACCAATAAGTGAAAATAGACGGGCATCCTTAGCAAAAGAACAAGGAAAAAGGAAGACGGTCTGTTTTCACCCGCTCTGGGGAGATGACAGACTTTTGAAAGAGATTGAAATTCACAGCTCTCCTTTACTGCCCAAGGCCATGGCACCTGCTGCCAGGGGTGTCCTGAGCAGTCACCTCGAGATTTGCTCTGGAGTCAGCAGAGGAGAGGCACTCCAGCATCTCCACTGGTTTTAGAGAGCAGGTGGGAACAAGTTTAATGTTCAAAATTAGATGGAAGTGCTGCAGGCTCAGGGACACCATGGATCAACAGCTCCTTAAGTGACCCTGGTTGCTTTGCTGGGACACTTCATCAGCCTGGCCAGTCTCTGTGACCTACTGCATCTCTCAGCTGCTTCTACCACAGCCACCCCAAATCCATCACAGCCATAAATCAATTCAGCAGGCATCTTTGGGGGGAGGTCTCCCTGGAATCAAACTGGCTTCTGCAGAGCTAATGAGGCTCGTGGATTTCAGGGTTTCAGAGTTACAGAAGTGGCAAAGACCTTTGATAGAGAGCCTTAATTCAGCCTCAGCTCAGCCAGCTCCAGGGTCTCTGTACTCGGTTCTGATTTAAACAAACGCCTGTGGTGTGGGTGTGGATGGGGACGGGCAGCACAGAGCTGAGCTGTGTCTGCACAGGACCTTAAATCAGAATCACAGCGTGGTTAGAGTGGGGGGGGGGACCCCCAGCTCACACCGCTGTGACCCCCCTGCCCAAGGCAGGGAGACCAAGGCCCACCTGCTCTGTTTGTGTGGCAGGAGCAGGCAGCCCCCAAGAACCAAGCCACGCGTGTGCGTGTCAGAGCATCCCAGCTGCAGGAACCTGTGCCTGGAAACTCGTTGGGAAAAATCACTTCAGACTGACAAAAAGCAGCAAACTCTGCTCCTTGTCCCCTGGAACAACAGCCAGCCCCGAGGTGAAAGCCACGGACGTGCTGGCTGTGCGGCCATCGCTGCCTGGCCGGCTCCTCTGCCACATTCCAGCCTGACAAAATTCAATGGCACACAACAGACACCAAGCCCTGGGAGCCGAGCACTGCCAGTGGGAATCCTGGCTGCACTCAGAAAGGAGTCTTTTCTTTGCAGAGACAAAGATGTCACATCACCTCTACCATCAGCTGGTCTTTGGCAAAAACACTCAGAATTTAAAAAAAAACAAAAACCAAAGCCCAACCCAACAAGAATTATCTGGGAACTGGATGTAGTTATGTAGTTTCTTTCCCCAGTCTGAAACTTTGATGTGCCAGCCCCTTTGCAACGGCTTGGTTTCTTAAACAGAAATTGTACAACCAGAAGCCACCAACACCTGGATCACCTGTGTATCAGCAACACATTAACAACTTAAATTGGGTAGTAAAGGTGGAAAGGTAATACCTGACCTTGTCTGCACAGAAACACTCTCATTTCACCCTTAAAAAAGTCAAAAGCACATTAGAGAGAAACAAGAGGGGGGGATTAAGTGTTCTCCTGTAATGCTGCTATACTGTGTTTGCTTAGATTGCTGGATTAACAAAGGAACTGGATTTCATTACATGCATGAGAAAATTAATACAAAATTAAATCGATGCCATTATTTGTATTACTGAAATGGAGCAAAATGCAGAAGCAGCAGCATTTTTAAATGATAAAAGGGCAATGTATTCCTTCTTCAAATACAGAAAACTATTGAGTTAGGGAACCATTTAAATTGGAAAAGACATCTAAGACCACAGAGTCCAACTGTTAACCCAGCAATGAAGTTAAAAATAAATCATTTTTGTTTGCCTTTAAATGAAACTCACATAAGCCCCGAGAAGGAACAAGCAAATTTATTTCCTGCTCACAGCCTGTGGCAACTTTGACATCTGAGTTTGCAGAGATTGTCCTGGGACTCTGAAACATTATGTAAACCAGGAAACAAGCTGGTTGGGTTCTGCACAGCCATAAACTAACCCCACGAGCACCCCCCAGCTTTGTACACGGCGGCGGCGTTTGGATGAGGCACATCCCTAATGAAAAGAGGGAAAAGCCTAATTGGATGACGCGGCACCACAGCATCCTTGCCAGCGGTGATGCGGGCTGTGCAGATGAGGCAGCTGTCAGATAAGCTCTGTGGTTAATGCCCAAGAGCCCTTGCACTGGGCTCTGCTGCTCTTGCAAGGCCCAGCAGCCACGAACCCCTGGCAGGAATGGCAGGGCCCCTCCAGAGAACAAGAAATGCAGTTCTGTCCTCTTCCCATCCCTTCTGGGGCAAAAGACACCCGGATCATGCTGCAGTTTAATCTCCGACTTGCACAGTTGCTTTGAAAAGAGAAACGTATAAAACTATGGACATTAATTTCTAAAATCCACTTTGTATGTGTTTGCTTTGACTCCTAAAGGATTAAGCAAATGCTGTGTTGGACTTTGCGCTCCCAGAGCTGTGCAAATCCAGCTGAGGATGATGAACTGAATCAGCTGGTGGCCACAGCTCGGCTTCTGGTGGAAACATCTCCTCATCACCCCCTGGTCCGAAGTAATGCCCCAGAACTGAGCCTGAAGCTCCCAGGGGGCCCAGAGCCAGCTCCAGGAGCCCCAGCCTGTCCCAGCCAGGCTCTGGGATACTGGGGACAGGTGGTCCAATCCAGCTACATCCCATGGCCTGGGCTGGCTGCAAGGGAGCTGCACATGGGAGCTGCACATGGGAGCTGCACATGGGAGCTGCACATGGGAGCTGCACATGGCTGAGTGGGAGCTGCACATGGGAGCTGCACATGGATGCATGGAGCTGCACATGGCTGCAAGGGAGCTGCACATGGGAGCTGCACATGGCTGCAAGGGAGCTGCACATGGGAGCTGCACATGGGAGCTGCACATGGACGCATGGAGCTGCACATGGGAGCTGCACATGGCTGCAAGGGAGCTGCACATAGGAGCTGCACATGGATGCATGGAGCTGCACATGGGAGCTGCACATGGATGCATGGAGCTGCACATGAGCAGCGGCTCGGGATGCACGGAGGGATCTCACTGCACGTCCAGAGGAGCCTGGTGGGAAGCAGGACTGGATTTCTCCAGTGGCTTTTTTGGGGGATGGCTGTAACATGGGAGGAAAGCCCTCTGGGGTTTGGGGAGCTTAGCTACAGCAGCCTCAGCACTCGGTGATTCAGCCTTTGTTTTCCCCTCAGTGTTCCCCTTGCAACATATAAGACATTAATTCATGGCAAAATTTAATCAGTTTCAGTTAAAAATTTATTTTTATGTGAAGGAGCTTTCTGGTTTCCAAGAGGTTTTTGGGAGAGCAGTGACCAGCAGTGGCTATCAGTGGATAGCCCAACAACATCTGGTCTAAATAAGATATTTCATCAATAGCACACACACAAGGCTGAAGCACAGATGTATGGATTGAAAACCATTCAATAATTTCCATAAAGAACAAATGTGGCCAACTCACACTGGAGCAATAATCAGGCACTCAGTGAAAGCCCCTCTTAGTAGTTCTGTAACTCAGGAACATTTTAATTTATTTCCCTCTTTTTAATTTTGTAGTTGTCCTTGTTTTCTGACATTTATTATTGGTTTTCACTTTATGATTCCCTGAGCCTTCCACAGAAAGAATGCTTGATCACTTCTTCTAAAAATCACTGATAAGAAAATTAAATCCCTTTGGCATCACTGCACAGGGTAGTTGCATAACAAACCCAGTATATATAGAAATTGCTTTCCAAGTGTTTGCATAAGAGCTTGGAATAACACAGATGTAAAAAAAAAAAAAATTCCAACTCAATTTACAAACCAGCCCTGCAGTGCTTTTGTGTCTGATAACATGGAGTGAGCGAATCAGCTTACCAGTGGTACACAGGGAATATTAGTCTGGTGCTATTTACATAACTGGGAAAGAAAGATTAAAATGGGGCAGACAAGCGTGTATAAAAGGGTGATTTGCTTATCTTGGACAAGATGCTCTGTCTGGCCACAGAGACTGGCATAGAAGCTGATGCTTTAGAATACTCCAAGTTGTACAAAATCTCTGGTTTCTTTGTACAAGTTGATGCCCATTCTGAGATCAGAACTCCACAGACACCTCTGCAAACTCTTCTCAACTGTCTCAGTCATAACACCCAGCAAGAAAACCCAGGTTTGTTCTACCAGCCTCTCTAAAGACTGAGCAGCACAATCATTTATCTCCAAAATGTTCCCATAGTTCAAGTTCTGGGACTTGGAACATGCTGGACACCCAGCACATCAGTCCAACCAAATGCAAAATCCTCTTATGAACAAAATGGCTCCTCTTGAGAACCTTTAGACTTTGAGTTCAACCTAAGGGTCCTGTGCACTCTCCCAAAGGAAAGCAGCACTCACTGGTGTTGGTTTTAACTAAACTACACCTTGGGTGAGTTACGTTGATGTCACCCAAACCTCAACCCTCTAAAACCCAGCTTTCCTTCTTCTGATCTCTCCCTCTGCAGCATCTGGATCCAAATAGAAGAGAATAGAATTTAGACTTTAATAGAATTCAATTTATTTCCTTATGGACAGTAATGGAACAAACGGGCCTATGGAGATAAGTTCAGCCTCCTATTACTGAACATGCATTAAACATTAGAGCTGCTATACTCCTCCTGATAGGGACATGAAAAATGCACAGAACATTCCCTATTTGAATCCCATAATTATCCATAATCCTCTCAAAGGTTTCTATTCTTTTCAGATGTCACCATGTCACTTTCCTGAGAAACCTCATAAACCTCTCCCTCTTCCCTTTCTTACTGTCTGCTTCTCCCTGGGAACAAATTCCTCACAGAACAGATGGATTCTACCACTCCCAGCCTCCCCCAAATGGGAAGAATCAAAAATCATCCTGAGCAGAGCTAACCTTAGCTGAGCACTACATGGACATTCACAGAGAGAGCAGAGACATTTGCTGCAGCCTCTGGCTCTGGATCCCATCCCACAACTCCTTATTTCTCCATGAAAATCAGTATTTTCCAACGTCATCCAAGTGGATACACCCAACTCCCAAAGGCATTCTCTGAACCCACTGCTCAGAGGAACGCTGGGAGCTGCAGAGCTGCTGCAGGCCATTATACAGATGTTACAATTTCTGTATCACAGCCTGGAGCAAACAGAGATCCCGCATCTACCCCTCTCTGGAGGGTGACTTCTGGGGAATTGTCCCCCAGCTACAACCAGGGCACCAGTCCAACCCATGCTACCCTGAATTTGTCTCTTCAAATGTTACAGGTTCAGCCAATTTACTCACATTCCCATGAAACAGCTCAGATTTTTCCCCATTTCTGCTCAAGGGAAGATTACAGCTGGTGTGACTCCTGTACCCTCTTCTTTCCCTGGACACCTGGAACCCTTATATCCACCAGGGATTTGCCCACCCTAGTGCCTGTGGCACAGGTAGGAGGAAACAGGTCCAAGTGCCCTCTGGCCACCAGGCAGGGCTCCAGAGGGACAGAAACCCTGGGCTCCCACCCACACAGGGCTCAGCTCCCACTGAGGAAGGATATTTTCCATATGTGATCCTCGGATTTATCTCGCTTCTGAGCTATTGTAGCAGCAGATAAACCATCTGCTAATACAACACAACTTCCAAGCACAGACAAGCGTTTATCTTCTTTCAAGTGCATAATTTTATTGACTGATGGTATCTACGGAAGTGGAACGAACACAAACACTGTAAATCCTTCATGAGGAAGGGTAATTTTTGCCAAAACGGGTGAAAAGGCAGCTTCACAAAAGATACTGTGCAGAACAGAGTCAGGAAATAAAAAATATGCTCCCTAAAACCCAAGGGCAGCCTGCAGCCTGCGAACTCACAGATTTCCAGACCCCAATACAGAAGCAGCTGTCTCTCAGTTGGTGGGAGACAGGGACAGACAGTTTGAGTTGTGCCACACAACCTCTGGAGCATAAAATCTGTTTACTCCTTACTTAATGATGGTGTCAGCCCTCTCTTAAACAAGCAATTCCATGAACAAATCTGGTTTGAAATAGCTGTCCCAGAATAAATGCATCCTAAACCCCAACCAATCCTTCCCATTGCCCACCCTGTGGACCTTCCTCTGCCAGGTGGCAGTCGAGCTTATCACCTTTCCAACTGCACAAATCCACACTCCCTGTTCCCTCTTCCCCATGAAAGGCAGGTTTTTGCCAGACCTAAAAGCATGCAATACTCCCAAAGCCCCTCAGGTATCAGCCTGCCCCGGGGTGAACCCTTGGGGTGCCATTTCTCCCGGGGGCTGTTTCTCCAGTGGGGTGTCCCCCTTCTCCTCTCTGCTGCCAGAAGCCTTTCCAGCAGGAGTGTTTCTCTTCCACCCAGCCTAGTGATAAATCCAGGCAGGCCAGGCACGAGCCAGGAGGGCACTGGGGATTCATAACTTAAACGTGAGAACCCACAGATCTGCAGGGGCGAGGGAAAAGGACATAAATCACATGGGCAGGAATAGCTCAGCACCAACAGAGAGCACAAGTTTGGAGAGGACAGAGGCTACTGGGAGTCAAACAGCAGGGCACAAAGCACTGAGAGAACCCCAGAATGGTTTGGGTGGGGAGGGACCTTAAAACTCACCCAGTGCCACCCCTGCCATGGCAGGGACACCTTCCACTGTCCCAGGCTGCTCCAACTCCGGTGTCCAACCTGGCCTTGGACACTGCCAGGGATCCAGGGGCAGCCACAGCTGCTCTTGGCACCCTGTGCCAGGGCCTGCCCACCCTCCTGGGGAAGAATTCCTTCATTTTCAGTTCAGCAGTGTAAAGTCTGAGTGAGAGAAAACTAATGCTGTAGATCCCTGGAAAACTGAGCCCCACTGTTGAGCTTGGCTTCCCCATTTTGGAAGCGTGCAGAAGATTAATGCTGAAATTGTTTAAAAAACACTTCAGGTTTGTGCTTGGTGTAGCAGAGGCATGAGTCTGGGCAAGTGCTCCTGGAGACTGTGGCATGTCTGGCACAAAGCTGCTGCTGCTTCACGGGTGCCTCACACATTCCAAGGGAAAAGAGGGCAGAAATCTGTGTCTGTTATCACTCCTGAAGTAAGGCTTCAGCCATGGAACCACTCACTGCCCAGAAATCGCATTAGCAGGTATGTCCTGCTTTGCTTGTTATGTAATAAAAACCTCCTTTGCAAGATGGGCATGTAATGGGAGGGTGGAGAGAGAGAAATGAGGTGGGAACAGGGCTGTGGAAGGCGAGAAATCTATCACACCCCCCGTGTCATCAGTGCTCCAAAGGGGGAATAGTTTTACTCCTGGAGGAATGCTGCCTTCAGGATGTCAGTCCAGATCACTTCTCACACAAGTTCCAGGGTTTGAAAAGGCAGAAAAATCCAAATCCTGTTCTTACAACCGACCACCCCACAATAATCAACTCTGCTTGAAAATCCGAAAGTCTTTTTTTTTTTTTTTTTTTTTTTAAACTTGGAATAACTAAGAGTGCTTCTTCCCCTGTGCCTTGTGGGCCTGTTGCTTTCTGGAGAGCTGCTGAAGCTCTCTGGGCAGACACACACAAGATGCTCACCTGAGCCCCTGCTGACACCCTCACTATTGGCCTTATTAAAAGAGATGATACCAGCAACTGACACAGTACACAACAAAGCTGGGAATAAAAGGGGCAAGGTTCCATCTTCAAAAAAGGAAGGAATTCCTGGGAAAACACAGTGCTCAGACACTGAAACAATACAAAAACAAAGGGACAAACAAACCTCTTTCAACACACTCAAAATAAAAACCACCCAAAACCCCTCACCAAAACATACACAAGAAAACAATCTGTCCACCTCTGAAAACTCCGTAACAAATTCAATTAAATGAAATGGAGTATAGGACAGAGGGAAACATCAAAAGAAAGTGTGAAAAGCAGTGGGGCACAGGGCAGCAGGAAGGATTGAAAGAGGGCTAATAGAAATGAGATTTACAATGCAATGAGGTGTGGGTCAGCAGAAACACTCAGAGATGAGAGGGCAGGGGAGGAGAGGCACATACTACCAGAGGCTCAGGTCAGGCCGGAAAAGGCTGTTCTGGCCACAGCTGGACAGGCCAGATGTGGACAGGTCAGTGGTTCCCAGCCCAGAGCTGTGACAGCTCTGCTGGTGTCTGCCACTACATGGAAAATTTTCACAGGCTGTGTGATACTGATATCTACAGCTTTGTCCTCTAGGACCTGCTTTCAGTGTACTTAATTTCTAGTATTTTCTCCCCTTAGTTTTCCGGGATAAAAGCATCCTTGGATAGGAAGTTGTCAGCTTGTGGTCAACAGGAGTCTTTTTTCAGCTATTCTCACAATACCCTTCTTACATTTAACAGAATGACTGGAAAACTCATCAGGGACGATGGTTGGAGACCTCTCTCTCACTCAAGATGGAAGGTCTGCTGCCCTGGCACATTCATGTCCTTGAGCAGTGCTGGGACAGGCTGTGGGAGCCTTGGACAGAGCCTCGTGCTAAAAGCAAAGTCACTGCCCAGGTTTCCCAGTTCTCCTGTCACCGGTGACAGCTTCAGACCCCTGCACTGGTCCCAGGACCTCTCCTTTAGCTGATGGACTCCCACAGGACTGCTAAAGGGAATCAACCCCACGACAGTGCTTGTCTTCCACACAAAATCCATCTGAAGCCAGCAATACCAAAACTCTCTGAACACATTTATTTATCAATAATGAAAATACTGTACAATGGTCCAGGAAAGGGGAGGGAAAAGGCAAGGTATTAAGTCTGGCTTTCATCAATGTCCTTGTCAGGATCCATGGCTGCAGCTTCGCTCTCCTGCTGCTGCTTCTTCCAGAGCTTTGCCATAGCCAGGAGTTTGAGGTTGGGCTGATTGGCAGTGTCTTCTGGGAAAATATAATCATAGTACTCCTCCCATCCAGCATCAGACTAGAGAGAAAAACACCACAAAGCAAATTTGATTTGCATGTTAAAGCTGGCTATTAGGAGGCGCCTCTAATAAGGAAATTAGAAAAATAATAGAAAATTAAAGCCCGTGTTTTTGCTATCCCCTGCCCAGCAGCCGCCTCCATAAAACGCAACCGCCAGCATTTTTCCTTACCCCATCTTCGGCCTGCAGCTTCCTCCTCTTCTTTATTTTCTCAGGCATCAGTTTGTCTATCCTCTCCTTGGTGGCGTCGGTGCCGAACTCTTCCTCGAAGCTCCTCCAGGACTCGAGCAGCATGACCCTCTCCTCCTTCTCCTCGCAGCTACGCATGGCCTTGTTGGCCTCCTCGTAGACCTGGCGGCAGCGCGGCAGCCGCTCGTCCCGGCCTGCAGACAGCTCGAACTGTGCCAGGCTGATCCACACCTGCGGGCACAGAGCACCAGAGACAGGGCACTCGTTAGCAACAGCGACGCGGCCAAACCACGGCAAACGCCTGCGGGTGCCCGGGAAATCCGTTCGTTTCACACGGCGGGACGCGACAGCACCTAAGGCGCGTGGATTGGTTTCTTGGGGTTGCTTCAAGTCATGACAAATCCGTGTGAATTTAGTCAGTGACGGCACCAAGTGACACTGGAAAATCACAGTGTTTTAGCAGCCAAGATCCCAAAGCTGCTCGCAAAAGATTCTTTTACCCGAGATAGTTTGTTGCTGTATGGAATTCAGTGTTGGGGAAGGTGAAATAGGAAAACCTTATAAATATGATTGCCTGGCAAAAGATTTTGAGAATATGGAAACTGTAAGTGGGATTGAAATGAAAGCCATCTTTGAGATACCAAAGCTTAGTTACTGAACAACTGAAAATAATAGTATGGCCAGCTGAAAGTAATCCCCTCTTGACTGAACAATTCCCTCTGCTTGCAGACAGCTCCAAGGGTCAGAGCAGACCCTACTAGCTTGGCAGAAGGGGTCCAAAGAGGAGTTTTTAGGGTCTAAAGTGTAACAGAGAATGGTAATGTAATGATTCCTATAGGCTGTATGTAAATGCTATAGGATTTGTACCTTGTATTAGATTGGTTAGCAAAAATTAGAATATTCAGCACAGAAGAAGATTTATTGTATTGTAATGGGAACCTCGATCTCTCAGCTCTTACCTCTTACTTTTTACTCTCTTACCCTTCCTTTCACTATTGCTCTTACTCTTACTCCCTTGCTCTCTGGTGCCTGCTCCAAGCTGTGGGTGGCAGCTCCAAGCAGGGCCCTTTCACCCACGCCCTTTGCAATAAACCACAGGTTCCAAGACCTGCCTTCAGAGATCTCTCATCTCCATCCATCCAAACTGTCCTACCCCTGGATGCTCCTGCAATTCAGGAACTTCCCTCCCCCCTTCAGAGGTCAGGCACGGGCCTGGACCTGGGCAGACTGAGCCAAGGCAGCCCAGGCTTTCCCTGCTCATGGGCTCTGTGTCCCAGGTGCCCACACACACCTTGACGTGCTGGGTGCGCTGCAGCAACCGCCGGTAAAGGTTCCTGGTCTTCTCATACTCCTCTTGCTCAATCTCAAAGTCAATGTAGGATTTCCAAAGCACCTGCAACAGAGAAGTCTCCCACCATGTTCATTCCGAGCACACCGGGAGAGGAAGGGAACAGACAGAGGTGAAATTTCCCGGAGGAAAGGTTCAGGGATCAGAGTGTTCACTGGCAGCACGGGCTGGGATTAGGGCTGAGCAGCACCAAAGCTGGTGCCCATCAGCTTTCACCTCATGTTTCATCTGGTGGGTTATCTGCATGTTCATCAGCCACACTGGGCAATAAACACCTTGAAACCAGTCCCCCCCTCCTCACCTCAGGCATGTCCAGCCGGGGCTGGCCGATAGCCAGCTCGTAGATGGCCCGGGCCCGGTCTATGTCCCCAAGGATGGTCTCCAGCTCAGCAAACTTGATCCAGGACGTGCAGTTTTCTGGTGCAAACTCCAGGAACTTTTCATACAGCTTTCGGCAACGGTCAAATTCACGCAGCTGTAACTCCAGCTCGATATAACCTTTAAACAGTTTGTTTTTTGGACATTTACCTATGGAAGTCCCCTGTTAAGTAAAAAATAAATAAATAAATAAAAAATCCAACAACAAACAAACCCTTAGTGATCATGCAGGAAAACAAAACCCCCACTCGATTTTCTAAGTTTTTGAACCACAACTCATTTTTTTGCACTGTTTATTCAGCTTGTTCAGGGCCAGCAATAAATTCAACCCGTGTTTGTGGAACAAATGTGAATCCATAAACACCAAGAGCCTGGGAAGCAGAAAACATCCTTCACTTGTCATTCTTTTACATAATGTGGTCTCCCCATGGAGTGTGAGTGGAAACTAGCCTGGCTCATCAGCTGAGCACCTGAAGAAAGCACAGTACCAGTCTGGGCCAGCTTGCCAGGTAACCAGTTCCCAATCATCTCATAGAACATATGATGCCAAACAAACCACACTGTTCCTCCTGGCACAGAGAAGGGCTGCCCACCCCTGCCTGCTGGCTGGCAGCAATGGACAGGTGGAGAATTATATCTTTACAAAGTATTTTCTTCCTGATATGCCTCAGTCTCTGTAAAAAACTGTCCTGAGCCAAGCTGTGAGAGACAATTCTGGATTCTTAGTTTGGTAATCTCTTAAAACAAGAGTTAAGAATGAGCATGCCTGAGGCAGGCTGTACAGAACTTGGCCTTGGAGTCACTTCTATAGACAAGTATTGTTTACTAAGCAATGTGGCTTCTGCTCCCTCAAACCAGTGTGAGGCAATTTGAGATGGAATTCCCTTGCCACAGTTCTCCTGCACAATGTTCCTACACATTCAGTATCTTGGAATTAATGAAAAACAGAGGAAACCACCACTTTGGATTATCAGCTTCATCACCACTATGGCTCCAGCTCTACAGATGCCACTGCTATTTCAGAATATGCTCAGTTCTTCTCCAGGTGCCCTCCATCACCGTTGGGCTGGAAATTCCATCAGTTTGCTCTTGAAAGTCAAACCACCTCAATTGCTAACATCATTGGCTTTCTCTCAAAATGCCTGATGCTATTCCTGATCTTACTAAGAATATCTGAACTGAAAGGAAAGGAAGTTTGTAATTTCAAAAGATGCCATTTCTTGCTGCCCCATCACACCCTGCTGTCCCTTTAGGTGCCGACATTCACTGAGTGAACCTGCTGGGCAGCTCCTGAGCTTGCCTGAAGTCCCTGTGATTGCTTCTGTCAGCAGCTGGGACTAGCACACCGTTTTGCAGGTCCTAATATCCTAGAGTCAAACCTCCCATTCATCTCCAATGCTTTTTAAAATGCTATTGTTAGTACAAGTATCACTGTAAGCCATCAGCAGCAGCTAAGAACTCTTAAGAGCACTGAGCTGATGTGGGTGCCCTGCATTCAGAGGAGAGCTTTGCTGTTTCTGCCCGGGGCTAATTCATCAGAACAAGCTGCATTTCTTTTTAAATCATATGTGACAGTAAATGCTGGCCCCTGCAGACTTCTCTGATGCTTTATTTTAAGTGGATTAAATCAGCAATTTAAAAAGGACAATTTAAGATCTTTTAATGCTATTCCCGTGTTACTATTAGTTAGTGAAGTCAATTATGGCTCTGACAAAAGCTTACCAAAGCCCTTCTGGCAAGGGGGAGGTTTTTCTGACGAATTTCAAACTGTGCATATAGCAGCCACATTTTGGCAAATGTAAACTGGAAGAAAAAGAAAAGGTGCTGTTTAGGTGGGAAAGTCAGTAGATAATACTGTACACGTTGCTCAAAAAAAAAAAAAAGCATTCTATCTATACAAGATATGACTGCTGCTGCAGTTAATCTCATTTAATCTCAGTATTTCCCTGCTGAAAGGTTCAGAATTCATTGTTTGAAATAACCTCTATGATAGGACAATATATTGGGGAGAAAGGAAAAATGGCCAGGACAGAATTCTTTTAAACCGGAGAAAATAGTTTTTTAACCAATCATCAATTAGAAAAACATCAGCCACTGCTGAATCAATTAATAGCTAATCAGCTCTTAATAACTAGAGATTAACCTGACACAATAAATGACAAACTAGAGGAAGAACATGAACAAGGATTTTCTGACATTACAAGGCAATGCATTTGTAAGGCTTTGGCCCCACGAATATTTTAGTTAAAGTTCACAAGCAAAGAAAACCCCCACAAAACCCCAATCAATCAGCCCTGAAGACCAATTGTAATGGGGAAGACATTCCCGGAAAGCTGTTTCAAAAAATGCAGCTGCCTCAGGGGTGACCATGGAGGCTAGTGGATGCTATAAAAGGTGTTAACCCAGATAAGAGGAGCCTCAAGTGCCTAAAAAGACTGCAAGAGACTGAGCTGTGAGCAGCTGGGAAGGATTCTGCCTCAGGAGGAATGCAAGCAAGCAAAAATTAAGTGGCCTTCCCTATTTTCTGACTATGTGTAATTTCATCTTCTTACAGTCTACTTAGCAACTACTTAATAATTTGAAAACACTGGAAAAACCCTTGTGTCTGGTGTGTGTGAGGGAATCCTGACATCAATGCTTGCCCTGCAGTTTCCCTCTCTGATGCAAATTATAGACATCTTGCACTGTGGTTTGAAAGCCTCCCTCATCCATTTTGGAAGGTGGACAGTTTTGAGAAACTGGAAGGGATACTTGGAAGTTTTAAGCAAAGCCTTCATAAACCTGTTAGCAGCTGCTTACACCCCTGAATGTTGGGGGGGGGGGAAGAGAACTAAAGGATCTTATCTATGGCACTTTAATCCAAAACTCAAGCCAAACTGCTGGAGGAGCCTCACCTTCTTGTGGGGCAGGAGCTCAAGGCATGCCTGGTACACCTGCCTGGTTCGCTCTGCATCCTGCAAGAACAGGCAGCATTAAACACACTTTGTTTACTGCTGAGATTATGCTGAATTTGAATCCTGCAGTGATTGCAAAACTGCAGAAGAGTATCTAAGTCAAGCAGGTTAGAATCAGGAATGCTTATCTACTTAGTGTGCACAATTCAAAGGTGGTAGCTTCTGAATCAGCAAGACTCACCTTTTCAAAGCAAGGTTCAGTACTAGGAAGCCAATAATAAAACAAGGAGTGTCCTGGTTGTGGGATTAAAAATATGTCTCTTCCTTTAACAGACAACGAAGAGGTGTTCTGTACTCAGAGCAGCTCTAATGTTCCATGACTGGAAACAGAATAAGTACTTGCACAGCCTCAAAGGCCTCCATAGCAGCAACGTGGCTGCTTCACAAACCATTTTTGTTACCTACAGAACTATTTTGTAAGTTCAGGTAACAGTCTGCCATGGGCAGTTCAGCCGGGGCCACCAGGAATACCTACTCCTGCTTTTGTTACCAGTGCATTTCTGAATGAATTAATGGAATAAAACAAGTTTGATTTTTCCCCTCCCTTATGCACAGGGAGGGAAAACCAGAAGAGGAAAAATTCTCTACGTTTAAACAGCAAATCCTTGAGCATGTTACACAAAACTAGTAACACAGAGAACACCCAGTTATTGGTTTCCCTTTTAACCACCAGCAGCTGTTTACTGTAGGGAAAGAGAAGCCCCCCCGAATTGTCAGCACTTGCCTTTGCCTCCAGCTCCTCATAGAGTGCATAGTTAATCCAGAGGTAGATGTACCTCTTCCAGTGGCGTTTCTCCTGGATGGGGGGCACGTTGGCGATGGCTCTCTCGTACACCTCGCGCACGGTCTCGGCGTCCGTGTCGCTCTCCACCAGCCGCAGGTAGTCGAACCACGCGTCGTAGTTGTGGGGGTTTGCCTGCCAGAGGCAGGGCAGCAGCAAACAAACTGCAGTCACTAGAATGAACACAGACTCGCCCTCCACTTAGGCAGAATTTCCCCTTTAAGATGGATCACGGGAATATTAACATGAACTGTCAGTCTTAGGGATGCTTATGGTGGAGCTTTTGGGTTAGAAGTGACTTTGTGTGCAGTGGGGACTGAACAGCAGACAGGTGTGGCACAGCTGCTTCCTCACAAAAAGGTATGTATGCACAGGTGAGGTGCCCTGTAATGGCTATTCCCTAACTGAAGTAGTAACTACAAGCTAAATTGCATTATCCCTAGAGGTACCAAGCCTTGAGTTCAATCCAAAACCGTCACCTGCACAGTCTGGATTAGAAAGCAGAAACAAAATGAACATTCCCTTGGTGTTTTTTTGGACTGACTTTCATGGGCAATGTGAAACTCATCAGCCTTGATATCACAAAATACTCCTGTCCCTTAAGCACCAGCTGGCTGTATGGTGAGCCTGGAGGGCACCTGTCCCACCTACCTTCACCTCCTCCTCATACTGGAATCTCCTCTTGCTGACAATGATGTCCTCGATTCCCCTCCTGTCTCCAAACTTCTTCTCAAAGATGGTGTAATTCTTGAAGAGATTCTGGGCATCCTGCTTTGGAATTCTATCCAAGGCATACTTGTAGATAACTCTCACTCTTTCAAACTGAAAATATTAAATATAATTTTAAAATACTTACAAAGCAGTTTTTCAATGAGATTTTGGCACTATTTAATAGAATATAGAATTGTGGGACATCCCAATGTAAGTGACTATTTTAGAAAAAGACTAACACAGATCTCCCTGAAGAGTAAACTTTGAGAGGGAAAAATTAAACCTGAAAATGCCAGCCCCCAGCATCTCTTATTCATCAACAGGTTTAGAATATTTAAACCAATTTAAGAGGTCGTGATTTGGAGTTCACAGAATGTCTTCAATTTCTTAACAGCCTGGGAACCTTACAGACTGTGAAAAACATCTGGACCAATCCAGTTTTCTATCATGCAGGCCTATAACCTCTCAGAAACTCTCCAGTCTGAGGATACAGGTTTGAGCCATTGCTGCTGGTCTTGGGCTTGGCAGGTCTCCCTTAGAGCACATTTTAGTGCTGTCACCAAAAGGCAACTAGAGGTGAGCAAAACACCATCTCCCTAAATCAGAGAGGCGCTGGGAACTACAAATATTGCAGGTTAAATGCATTAAGCTTTGATATTCAAGATGTCTTGGCATGACTCAGACGCACATTCGAGAAGATCCTACCTCTTTCTGGTTCTCCTCAAACTTGGCAAAAGCCACGTACAAGTGCTCGTCCATGTGCTCCTCTCCGAAGAACTCCACCGCCCTCTCGTACACCTTCCTGGCGTGGGCAAAGTAGCTGTGCTTCTCCTCGAAGCGTGCGTACTTGATCCAGTTCTTCACGTCGGGGTGAACCAGCACAAGTGCAGCTCTTGTTAAAGAGACAACAACATCAAACATCTCTCAGGATGGAACACACGGGGAACAGTAAGTGCAGCTGGGAAGGAGGCACTGACGGGTCTAAGCGTGCAAAGGCTTCGCGCCTTGCTGAGAACTTAAAAAGGGACAAGGGTCAGGGAAAATCTGAGGAGAAACCTGAAACCAATGATGGCTGCAAAAGAGCTGGGTGCATGAATACTGCAGTTAAACAGGCACTGTTGTTGCAGAACCTGCAGCCACTGCACTGAATCTGGAGGCTTTCCCTAAACATGCTTCTGCTGGCTCATTCCCAGCACACCACAGCAAAAAGGAGCACAGGGACATTACTGGACATGGAATACTTGGGAAGGAAATAAAAGAACAGAGGCCTTAACCCGGACAGGAGTCACAAAACAATAGAAAGGATATATCTCTCATAAATGCTTCGTGCTCTGTCCACCTCCTTGTATCTCAGCTCAAAGTTGATGTAGGAATGCCAGGCTTGCTCCTCTGGCTGCCACTCCATCCACCGTTCAAACACTTGGCGTGACCCAGCAACATTCCCCAGCATCTCCTCCATGTACGTGTACTTGTACCTGGGGAGAGGAGACTGAGTTTCTGCAATCACATGGTGAACACGTCCATTCAGGGATTTCTGCAGCTCTTCTGAAGGGCATCCCTGAGCTTCCCTCCCCTATTTCCTCCCACCCCAGAAAAGCCTGTAGGCACAGAAGTGAGCGGCAGCATCCAGGCACACAAACATCTATCTCTCCCAAGGCTCTTGCTGCTTAAAAAGTAAAAACCTTTCCAAAACTTCAGCCTTCTTTTTTTTTTTTTTTTTTTTTTCCCAGACTAGCCTGAAGACTTGGAGAAACAGGATAATCTGCATAACCCCAGAACAGCCGAATGCTGTGGGGTCTTTGGGGCCAGCAGGGGGGCTCCCTGCTCTGCCACCATACCAGAACTGGTTGACCCTGGGCAGCGTGGTGATGGCCCGGTCCCAGATGTTGCGGGCGTGGTTGACCTGGCGGTTCTTCATCTCCATCTCGGCATACTTCAGCCAGAGGGTGACGTTCCTGTAGTCCACATCCAGGGCACGCTCGTAAATGGAACGGGCTCTGGAAAACACAAGTACAGGCCGGGTCAAATGTGCCCCCCCCCAGACCGTGGTGTGTCTAAAAAGGCTCCTAAGAGATGCCTTCATCATCCTTACCTCTGGATTTCCTTCAGGCTTTCCTCCCATTGTGCGTACTTTATCCAGTTACTGATAACAGTCCTGTTCTTTCTTATGTTATCTTCAAAAGTCTGAGGAGAAAATTATATCTGTAAGTCAGAAATCATTCTGCAGACCATTCAAATAAAAAATGGCTTAAGGGGGGATTATTATAACATAACCATTAGGAATATGCTTGCTTTGCTTAGGCATTTTCAAAGCAAAAAGTCAAGCAAAACCATGGGGAAATCTGCACAAGCAAAGCAATTATTTTAAAAGAAGATTGATAACTCAGCATTACTGTAATGTTATTTACTTTCTTTGTTCGTGGTCTTTTACAGTGGCTGGCCAGATAATGGTGGTAATGGAGAAAACACCTATTAATTGAGTAAATAATTACCCTTGCAGTGTTGTGAACGTGGGCACAGGAGAGATGTTGCTTACTACCAGATTTTGTCAAGCAACACGTCTGTAAATTACAGGTTCTGCTAAAGGGTAGCATGAAAAAGGGGTTTTAAAGAACTGATGGCCACCTGGAAAGTCCGTAAAAAACACAGACTACATCTTGTTGAAGTTAAAAACATTGAAATTTTAGTACTTTACGTGAGTTTCGAGACTAAACCTGGTTTTGTTTCTTTTTTTTTTTTTAGCGTACCTTTCTCTTTCGAAGTTTATAGTCGTTTAGCTCTTCAACATCTGTGATCTTCTGCTGCGGAGGCGGCGGGAGAAGCTCGAGCTCCCTCTCCTTTGCCTCTCTCAGCAGCTGCTCGGCTGTGATCTGAACTTCGGCGGGTGCCTTGTTCTTCACCTGCAAGGCAAACGCAAGGAGGGGCTCGGTTCCCCTTTCCTAACGCAGCACCGGGACGCTCCCTTCGCCCCGGCGCCTCGCTACGCGCGGAGCCCGCCGCGGGCGGGGCCGGGACCCGCCGGGCCGGGGCGAGGGGGGATCGAGGAGTGCCGGGGAGGTTCCCGAAGGGTCCCCACGGCGCTCCCCGTCACCCACCTTCGCCACTTTGGGGATGCGCTGCTTCCCGGCCGCCGTAGACGCCATCTTGCCGCCGCTGTGTGCGCAGGCCCCGCCCCGCCACCCCTGACCTCACGCAGCCCCGCCCCGGCGTCATTGCCGCGGTAACGGCGACGCGTTCCCCCCACCCCCTCCCCGGCGGTGCTGGTGGTGGTGGGACCGCCCGTGGCCTCATCGGTTCCATCTGTCCCGTCTGTCCGGTCCTTGGGACGGCCCGCGACCGCTCCGCTCCGCTCCGGGGACGCGGCAGGTGAGCGCGGCTCGGGCGGTCTGGGTCCGTCCGCGTGTGGGGGCCGCTCGCTCCCGCGGTCCGTGAGGCCGCCCGGGGGTGTCCGCGGACAGCTCCGGTGTCCAACCCCTGTGTCCAGCTCCCGTGTCCAGCCCCGGTGCCCAGCTCCCGTGTCCAGCTCCTGTGCCCAGTCCCAGTGTCCAGCTCCCGTGCCCAGCCCCAGTGCCCAGCTCCCGTGTCCAGCTCCTGTGCCCAGTCCCAGTGTCCAGCTCCTGTGCCCAGCCTCCGCCCCACGCCGCGGCACCGCCCCCGGCCCGGCCCGGCCCAGCCCGGCCCCAAACCCACCTGGGGTGGCCGTCAGGAGCCGCCCGCAGCTCCTCGCAGCCCTCATGTCTAGGTACGGACGCGCTCGGTGCGTTTCGGGCCATCACCACCACAACCACCAACAAAAGCCCGCGTGGAGTCTTAGCTGTCCTTCAATAGAGCGTTTGTACGAAGAGCCGGAGGGAGCCGCTCCAAGTTCGGGAAGGAAGCGCCTTCTTGTGCTTGTTCTGCTGCTCTGTGGGGCGAATGCGGGAGTTGTTGCAGGGACAGCGGATTTCCTCATAGTAAAAACGTACCGTTTTCGTGTAAGTGCTGTTTTTCGCTCCCTGCAGACTGCGGGAGTGTTTAGGGGAGCTGGTGAAGTATATTTTTTTTGCGTTTACTGGGTGTGAAAATGCGGCAAACGTTTTTCCCCAGCTGAAGTCATCGTAGTGCTAAGCCTCAGCCGATGGACGGCCCTTTCAAGTTGTTGTTAGTTCTCCCGTTTGAAGTTGACGCGTGTTTGTAGGGGATGTGTTATTCGGGTTAATTTCACCACCCGCGCTGGCGCTGGAATGTTTTGTTTGTCTGTGAAAGATAAACACTGTAACTCTATCTCTATTTAAAAGGTTCGAAAATCTGCATTTCTTTTGGTTTTCCTTTTTAGCTGGGGAGTGCGGTGCCTCATAAGTTGAGTCACTGTCAGAAGGGACGGTTGTGTTTGGCAGTGGTGGAATGGCTCTGCTGTTCTAGGCGTGCTGGTTTAGACTTTTTTTTTTGTTTGTTTGTTTAGTACTGCTGTATTTTGCATATATCTTTAAGAAATTGTCGTTTTATTTCATGTGCCTGTTGGTTGGCTGGGTCACCGGAGGCTGCAGCAGTGAGCAGAGGCACGCAGCTGGGAGGTCTTAGAGCCGAGGGGCTGGGCACAGGTGTTTTTAGGAGCTGCTGCCTGAGAAGCTGAGTTCTGAAGCTGTGCCTGGCACGCTTTGTCAATGCAGAACCACAAAAGAACCCACTGTTTGTTGTTTGTTTGTGGGGTGTTGTTTTTTTTTTCCCCTTCCTGTGTAGGAAAGAAGTACAACTTTATATAGCCACAGAACTTTGAGTTCCTTCTGAAATTTAAGCCTTGTTGTTGACCTTGAGGAGCAGTTTTGGACAAAGTACATTTAATTCACCTGAAGCTGCTGCTTAATCGGGATCTCGTTGCCCTGGTTGTTTGCAGCTGAGCCTCCAGCCTGGTTCCCCTGACTGCCCACAGCTGAGCCTGCCACTGAAAGCTTTGAGTTTGAAGTTCTTGGTGATGAGCTGGTTAGCATGCAAATGAGTAAATAGGAAAGCAGCTGTAGCCTATTAAAACAATTAATTTTCTCTGTAGGACCCAGCCAATAGGAGCGATTGCCTGCTGCATTTCAGGTGTGCACTGTACAGAGAGTGCCTGTCTGTGTGGAGGTATGTAGGAGCCAGGCACCCAAATCCATAGGAGCTGCCCCAACTTGGAGTTGTTATAAAAACCCACCTGCCGCGGCTGTGCTGGGCTGGGGCATGGCTGGAGCAGCAGTGTTTTCCTTGGTTCTCAGTGTAGCCTGGGATGGCCACAATAACCTCCTGGAGGGGAAACACAGAGCTGGTCACTGCCAGAAGGACAGAGCCACACGATGTCCCAGACATTATCGGCCTCTTCAGCCCTGACACAGAAGATCTCTTTGGAAGGATTGATGTCACCTACCTTTTGTAAGTAATAGTGTTCTAGGTTATCACCTTTCAGGCAACTGCACTTAAAATGGCAGAAAACATTCTGAGCCTTGACATGGTGTGAGGTAATGACTTTTTGTGCTGTTTCTTAAAAATGAAAGAAAATTTACTTTGATGTCTGTCACATATGTTACTGCAAACCTGGGTCCCTGCCATGGTGGATGAGGTTTAATTCTGTACCAGCTTCTTTTTGTAAAAGCTCAGAAGAAATGCTGTTGAATAGCATCTGATAAAACTGTCAGCAGACAGACATACTGTGTGACAGACAAATACTGGTGGGTCACTTAGGTTTTTTTCCCCTTAATGGCAAAAATCTGTGATAACAGTGGTTTGGGGAAAAAACAAGAGAGGTGTGGAGAAACAAATGGAAGGGACTGTTTAAGTCTTGCAAATTTACTAGCACGGTAGAGGATTTGAAAATCCACCTGAATTTTTATGGTGTTGGAACACATGTATGTGGGACTGAAACAACAATATCAAGTTAGCATGTGGATGATGACGTTTTATTGAGGCCTGATGCTGGGAACCCTTAAATTGTTTCCATAGAGAATTATCAAATCTTGCTTTGACGCTCTGCAATGAGAAGAATGAGGTTTTAGCCCATGCTGCCTTTCTGGACTATCCAAATTGGAATATCACTGATCAGGCTGAGTGGGAATCATTCCTGCATAAAAACTACACTAACAATAAATGCACTGTAAGTAAATGGTGTGATTTTTTTGTTGTGTTCTCATTCAAGGCCCAGGTATGGGACACAGATGTGGGCATCTACAGTCTTTTTCTGGTAGATTTGAGGCATTCAGGATGCAGAAGGTGATGGATTGCTTCTGAAACCCCTGTGCTTACATGGGCATCTTTGCTGGTGGAAAGACTGCTGCTCTTTGCTTTGCATGCTGGTCCCTTTCACACGGGCTCCTTGGGTGATCTTGTGAGTTTCTGGTAGGATCTATGGACTAGAAACAGTCCCTAACAAGTTTAGCACTCCAGTGCTCCTCCATCACTGAGTCCAGCTGGGAACTAGACTGTGGGATTGTTGGGAAATACAGAAAATGTAAACCCCAAACACTCATAGAGTGAGCAGCACGCACTGTAATAAAGTCTAGGCGGTGCTGCAGTTATCTCTGGGTGTTTTGTTCATCAGCTCTCCAGGGTCTTCTGCCATGTGAAGCAATGGTTTGGAGTTAAACTGACAAAAACAGTGTTTGAAAATGTGCGATTGTAAAGAAAGCACCCTCAGTACAGCCGAAGGAGTGTACAAAAAGCACCTGTCATTTTCTTTTGTTTGTCCCTTGAGTGGCACTTTGTGGGCAGGCACAGCCACTTCATTAGGGTACAGCTGCAGCCTGCTCCGGGGCTTCTGCTGGGTTCCGACCTCCCTTGGGCTCTCTGGTGGCTCTGCAGGATCTGGTCCAGGCACCCGCAGTGAAAACAAAAGAAGAATAAAATTCTATCAGAACCAGTGAAAAATACCTTGCAACAGACAACAGAGCTCTTATTTTTCTAGAGTGGGATTTATTTGCTGAAGTAGGTATAGAAGGTTCAGTGTTTTATGCTTCTGCATTGGCAGAAGCTCTGAAGGTTTTCTGGGGTACACTTTGATGAGATGTCACTGGTAAACTGCAGGTTAAATCCATACAGGTGGGCTTGTCAAAACTGAGATCATCGGAACATAGGATTTCTGTGAGTCTAGTTGACTTTTTCCTACAGCACAGAAATAATTTCAGGGTCTGGAGTGGGAAATGAGTGTGCAGAAATGAGTAAGTGAAGATGCTTTACTGGACTGACTGGTTACCAGCACTATTCAGAAACAGTTCAAGTCTGGTTTGCTGGTGTCCTCTCGGACCTCAGCAGTAACTTTTTTTTTTTTTTTTAATTTCTTCCCTTTGCTTCTAAAAAATAAACAGCCCAGTTTTTAGGGATGTCTTTTGATGTTTGCTACAATAGCTTGTTGTCCTGATGCTGGTCAATGTACTGCAGCTTCTCTTGAAATCATTCTTGCTCTTAAATTGCTGAAGTTTATTGGTGCCTCTAGCTATGGTGTTTCAATTGACTATTATGCTATTCAGTAGATCTCAGGTTTTCCATTTCAAGTACTTTTATCTACAGGCAGACCTTCACTGTCCCTGCACTTGTAATTAAGATACCAGGGAACAGCAGATTTAATAGCCCTTGCCATTCCAGCACAGGGGTTTTCTGTGTTCACTGGAGGTGCATAACGTGAAGGTGTCTGTTAGTTTGCCCTGTTTCTGCTTGGTGTTCCTGTGTCTTATCTTAAAATGTGTAGTTTTTGTTGCTACCTTTAAAGAAAAAACACTTTAGGATTATAAGAAGCAGGTGCGCTTTTGATTTGAGGGGTTTTTTAATACCTAAAAAGAATATCTTTGTCAGACATGTGTTCAATGTTGTTAGTCAAGAGTTAGTACTGTTCAATATGAAGTGTACAGTGTATATTGCAGCCAAACAATAGTAAACTGAGTAGAAAGACAAAATGTTGCAGAAGCACAAAATTATATAGAGCACTTTAGTTACATGGCTTTGCCCACACATGCTTTGAAGTCATGTATATTTTGGTGCTCCATGAGTGCAGATCGTGTATATGGGAAATGTCTATGGACTAATACTTGGGCTGATGGAATAAACATGAGCTGCATGGTGTGTAGACTTTTATTCCTCATTTTGTAGCCTTTGAACACGCTCTTCATGCATCTCTTAGTGGCAAAGGAAGACTATGCAGCTGGATGTTCCCAAGAAATTGTTAGGTGAGTCCCTGTGTAGCCTTGGGTAGTGAAGCATGTGCCCTCTCCTGCTGTCAAGGGACGTTTGTCAAATCAAGCCATCTCATCCAGATGCCATGTCAGAGATCTGCCAGCAAAGGCCTGGTGTCTTAAATATTTCACCATTGGGAAACTGCTATTAAAAAGAGGATGTTTGAAAAGCAAACGTTGGGATATCTGAAAGAAATGAGGTATGAAAAACCAGTCAAAATTACTCAGATAAATTTCATGTGGTATTGTTTGTCAGAAATGTTGTAATTGTTGAGCTCTGTGGACTTAGGAAGGAAGGTTAGAGACAATGGAGAATAAAAAAATGTATATATTAAAAAACTAGCTGTTATCTGTCGTTGATGGGTATAATGATGAAAGACTGAATATGTTTGTTATTTGTCCAGGAGTGCTTTCATCTTACTACCAGAACTGCAGTTTATACTTTCCTTTATTCCACCTGAGGAGAAGTTAGGTAAGAATTTAATACTGTTTTATTCTTGAAGTGAGAGCAATTGTCAACCTAATTAATATGCACTGTGAGCTCATTGTGGTGTTCTTTTATTGATACTGAGAACAGTTACCAGTTTCTAGACATGTGGAAAACATAATCTAAAAGTATCTTTGAAGAGCCCATGTGCAAGAGGTACCTGTGGCTCCATGGTCACTCCAGCAGCAGTTCAGCAGTCTATCTTTGCCCTTCAGTCTTTAAATTTGCCAGATACAGGGTTTTCAAAAATCAATCTCTACAAGTTTTGTGAAAATTTCTGCTTGAATTGAGTCAAGAGATTTGAAACTGGGCGCTTTCTCTTAGTTAGCCAAGCCAGCACAGGTTGGGAGAGGACACTGAGGCTCAGAGGGGCTGCTGGAGGCATGGAAAGAAACTCTGATTAATTCTTTTAGAACAGAGGTACAAAGGTAGAGAATACACATGTTAATCGGAGAACAGCTCCAGACTTGGAATTTTGGTCCTGAATTCAGACTAATAAACCAAGAATGCACTTAATGGAGCTGAGAAGGGAGGGGGGATTTTGCTGAACTGCTGGCTTCTAGACATATTGGTTCCAAGTCTCATTGAAAGACTGTAGTGGTGTGTCAACTACAGAAAACAGGGCTTGAATGAGGAGTTTTGTCAAATCCACTCTGGCAACCAACATCAGCTTTCTTTCAGCTTTGTGAATCCTGACAGAGTTTCTCCAGAGGCACAGAGGCTGTATTTTTTTTTATAGGGATTGGATTCTACCAGTTTCTGATTGCTTTGAAGTTGATTCAGATTTGGAATGCTGGATTAATTAGATGACTTTGGTGATTATTTTCACATGTTTATGCTGCTGTCCTTTCAGCCTCGTTGCCTAACTTAAAAGACTTGGAGCATTTTACTGTCTGTGGTTTAAGTTTGAAACTCCATTTTCCTCAGAAAGTTTTGCTGCTAGTTTAAAGCTTGTGTAACGAAATTTCTCTGTTGCCCCTGACAGGTTTTAGTCATTCAGAGCTGGACATGGGGAATGTCTTTGAAAAGATGCTGCCTGTTCCAGGCTCACCCATGGAGAGAGGTTTCACCTTGCTGGCATGCCCCAGGCATCGGTGTCACCCACGGCTGTACGTGCGCCAAGCAAGGTAACGCAGCTCCTCACTTCTGCTTCCCTGAGCACGTCAGGCTGGGGGAAGCTGAAGCATTTTCCTTCTTTGGTTTGCAACATCAGTAGTTTAGCTTGACTGCTCTGGTTTTCTGTGATAACCAAAATTGGTAGTTCTAGGATTACGCTGGTTTTGTTCTGTTTCATCACAAGATGTATTTTTTTTGAATGCTGGTTAGCTATGTAGGGAGGCTGGTTTTTGTCAGTGATGTTTATTCTGTGATCTGCTGGCTGAATTAGACCACTGTGTATTTTAGGGTGTGCATGTGGTTTCCAGGTTTCTTGGAGTCTCTTCCAGCTTGTTTTTAATTTTCTCATTATCTCATGCTGAAGAGTCAAGTAAAGCTTGAATAGGAAGGCCTGTTACCTAAAAGAAGTAAATAAGACCAGAGAATCCCTACTTCCAGTTGTCTTTAATGTTTGTCTTTTTTTTTTCAGTTTAAACTAGTTTCGGGGTTTTATGTTTTTGTTTTGTTTTTTTGTTTTTTTTTTTTTTTTTTTTTGTTTGATGGCCATTGGATATTGTCAATAGAAATGTTCTTTTGCGTGACTGGGAATGACACTTAGGCCATTAGCAATAGTCCTGATAAGAGCTACCATCTTGTCTGGGATTTTGGTAGTTAGTTCTAAAAAGTAAAAATTGCTTTAGCTTTGTTATTATTAGAAAATTAACTGGGAAAGTGGTTTTCCTCTGAAATTAGTGGTGATATAAAATTCATCCTTCAGTGCTGTCCATCAGGAGATAACGAGTGCGGCTAATTTCTGTTTGCAGAAGGAGCTCTGCCTCTCCCTTCCGTCTGCATTCACCTCTGTGCTTCACTGGCATCCATAGTAACAGTGAGTGGAGCCCTTGGAGACTCCCCTGTGGATGTGGTCCGCAGCCACCTGCCTAGCAACGTGTTCTGGGGCAGGGAGAGGAGATTAGGGTAATCTGTCCCCTCTTCCCCTGCTTACAGAGGGGGAAAAGCAGCTGTGAATTGATACTGTGTTTAACTATCCCTTTGGAAGTTACTCTCCATTTGGCCTCTGCAATGTGAGATGTCAGCAGTGTGCCAGAATGCAGCCCACTAAACCCACTTTGGTGTTTAAGGTTCTTGCTGGTGTCTTGTCTAGATCCTGCCATCCTTGAGTTTGTGCCCTGCAGGCAAGAGTCAAATTTGCAGCTCTGTGCTTGTGCTCACAGTAGAGGGATTTTGTGGCCTTTTTACACTGGGAAGTTTACTGAGGTTTGGAGGGTTTCTCTACTTTTTTTAAAGGCTATGGTACTGGTGGAAGATATGAAAAACACAATAAAAAAGTTAAAATGGTTGTATTCCCACAGTGTAGTGTGCAGGGAGATGAATGGGTGTGCGCAGAGTCCCGTTGACTGTCACAGGGTCAGTCAGTCTCCAGGAACTGCCATCTGCACCTTTGTGTGTGGCCTTGTCCTGTGTCCCAGCAGAATGACCTAGGGCACTCAAAGCACTTGGCACAGCATTCCATTTGGAGGTGTGTGTCTGTTATGGACCCCACGAAATAACAGGGGTCAATTAGGATACAGTCTCATTCTGTTACCCCTCTTTGTTTGAGGTTCAATAGCTTATTAGCAGATTTGCAGTACTAATTAATTGTGCTGAGGTGGTAATGTTCTAATAATAGCAAACCTCACTGCAGATTTTCCCTTGGGATACTTCCTGTGAAGGAGGTGAGGGTAACCATTTTGGTTTGAGGCATATAGAATGAGTTACTCTATAAGTTTTTACAGAGTTTTTGTAGTTGCTGGAGACAGATTTTAGTTGAGGAGAAAAAAAAAAAGCAGGAACAAGGTCAGAATCCAAGAGGTCCCTAGCCTTGGTTACAAAGGCTGTCTTACCCAGAGGTCACATCCATTCTGGTGTGCAGGAGCAGCAAAAGCATCCAGAGAGCCCCTGACCACCTCTCCTGTGCTGTAGTCAGGCAGTGCTTGGGAATTCGGACAGTGTTTGATACAATGAGAAGCAGAACCTCTTTTGCTCAGCTGTGTTTTCTTTAAGGCTCCTTCCAAATCCAGAAACACATAGTGGCACTGAGAATCTCTTTATTTTTTCTGGGCTCCTGCCTGTGCAGAGCAATGATCTCCAACTTACGGGTATCCCATACAGGTACTTCCCTACCTGAGCAGTGGGACCCTGAGCAGTGGGAACAAAAAGGGAGCTTTCCCCAAAACCCAGGGAAGCTCTGAAGTTCCTGGTTCTCCCTGCAGAAGCAGGTCTGTGTGTCCCTGACAAGCGAGGGAAGCCCTGCGGGCCGGTCCCGACTCCCATGCAGGAGGAGGAGGAGGAGGAGGGAGGAGGTTTGTGCATCCCAGGCAGGCGGAGGAGCCGCGGGCCGGTCCCGGCGGGGCCGCCAGGTGGCGGCACAGACCGCGCGGGGCTCGGCCAGCTCCGGTGTCGCCGCACGGGTCCCGCCGCCGGGACCGGCTCCTCGGGACGGTCCAGCGTGAGCCTTCCCGGGGTGTTGGTTGGTGTGATAGCCGAGGTAGCCGCCTGCTCCCGGCCTGGAGCAGGGAGGGTTTCCCCTGCAGTTTGTTGCAGTTGTTCCTTCTGGCAGCCCGACACAGCCCCAGTTTCCTCTCTGCTGCTTTTGGTTGCGCCACTCGATTCTGGCGTTTTCCCAAGAGATAAATAAATACAAATGGCTTCATGTTATTGATAGCAGTTGAGTGTTAGAGCTGGTTTGCCACCTGCCTTCATGCCATAGCCTCAGCATGGGTGACTGATGAATTCTATCACCGTTCTGGTAAAAGTGCTGGATTTCCTTATTCAGAGTTACGTTGATCCTAGCTATAAACAGCAGTCTAGCAGGAAAGAGTCCCTGTTGACTGTTTAAATAAAAACCCGTGTAGGTTGGGACCTGTATGAGTGCTTCACCACCGTTGTAGGAGAGTGAGCAGGAGAATTTTGAACTGGAATTCCCATATGTTTTTCTTAGAGGAAGAGAAACATCTCCACTGGGTAGTGCAGATTTTGGTGGGTTCTACTGGCTTTTGGGTGTGGCTGTCTCTCTGGTGCTGAGACATCTGCTTTAGTGTGCACTGGGGATGTGTCCTAGGGGAAGTGATTTGTGGGAGCATGCTTTGGAATGAGTATTTGTAATATTTTTCCAAATGTTAATGGAGTAGAACAGCAGCATCGGGGCTATTAATGGCAGAGCTGTAGGACATTACCTGATCTCTCTTTTGTAGGATGGAAGATTATGATGATCTCATGCTAATCTGGACACCTCAAAGTGAGACTCTGAAGGAAATCTATGGTGAATATGTCCTTGTTGATCTCATAGAACGTGAAGGTGAAGAAAATCAGGCAGCTGTTTGTGAGGTCAGTCTGCCATGAGCTCTGGTCTTGTCTAATCATAGCCTTAGTGATGTCCTGTGTGACAGCTCACTCTATCCCAGGGAATAAAATCAGCAGTCCACCTGTGGAAGGTAGAATTCTTGCTCTATAATCACACAGTGCCCTTCTCAATATAGTTTGTCTCTGTCCTCAGGAGTGATGTTTCCAGTTCATAAATGAAGCAGCTATTCCCAGTTCTTGTGTAGATTAATTTCAAGTAATTTGGACAGACCATCTTGATGAAGCCATGCTGTCATTTTAGACATTTGTGTTATAGGTGACCTCTCTTAATTCCCAGGGAAAGCTAATATTGTGCATGAAAAATGAGTAGCCAGTGGTCCTTTCACAGTTTAAAGTCCTGTAGATAATTTTTCTTTCTCTTGGCTCAAATGGATTTTTGCTGTAATGAAGACAGACTCAGGAATTAATTTAAATAAGAAAGGAGTGGTAATAGTTACCCTGCTGAAAATTCCTGTGAAGGCTTTCATGTGTTGTTAATTGTGCATGGTAGTGCGAGCTGACAGGCAATAGAACCTCCTTAATTCCTGTAGTCTGCTTTTTGCAGCAAATGGTTTTGTAAGATTGCGACATGTAGTCACTGCCATTGGGAGCCAAGTGGGAAAAAATGCAGTGTTAGTGTAGGGATACATTGCAGAGAGCTGCTGCTGTAAATGATACATTCCACGTTCAGAGGTCCATGTGAGACCACCTAAAGGTCTTCCAAGCCCCCCAGCTGATCCAAGCTGCCGCTGCCACGGCAGGCTGGGGAGGCAGCTCCACGCAAACCTTGATGGATGCCAACTTTCCCTGTGGAGAAGGAAGCTGGCAGCCTCTTTTTGCACATATGGTAGATGGATTGGTTAATCAGCCTCTGCTGAGCCTTGGGCCTGAAATTACACAGCAGCCAGGCAACTGCAGCGCCCTGGCTTTGTTGGTTACGCAAACAAGGCAAACAAACAATCACTTGTTGTTTGAGGGCAGAAAAATTAAAACGTCACACTTTAAAAAAGTCTTTATTGAAGTGCTGATGGCCTGATAAAACAGCTGTACAAATCCAGCCTTTGAATTTTCATTAGGTTTATAAAGGCTTTCATTATGTGTGTTGAGGAGGAAAGAAAATGTGTTTTGATAATGTGTTTCACCAGAAAGTTGCGTACGCTACTAAAAATTTAAGAGCTTCCTTCTTCTGGACTTGTGTAAGGTTAAAACCAGAAGCTTTCCAGCATGCCAGTTCTCCCTGGTCCCAGTGTGTCTTGCTGAGAAATCCAGCAGCAATCTGGCATCCAGAGCACCGTGGGTGCCAGCATTGCAGGAATCCTATCACTTTCATGTTTGCTAGGGCATTTGGGTTTTTGGACTAGCTCTTGGTTTTTTTTTTTTCAGAACACAAATATTTGGGGCTTATATGTGCTACAAATAATGCATCCTGCATTAGGTGCACCTTATATTATACATAATTTATTTCTTGAGTTTTTAATTTATTATGAGAATGAAACACACTCTTCAGTTTGAGCCTAATTTGGGTCCAAATCAGTGCCCAGTAACGAGTCAGCTATTACAGCTGTCTGAATGCAGGTGCTACCTCACCTACGCTGTAACTTTAAACAAAATGATACATTTTTTTGGAAGCATGTTGTGTATTTGCCATAAGAAATGTTTTACTAATACTCCAGGCCATTATGTGGCCCATATATATATATATATAAACCTAACACTCTTGCAAGTCATAGCTAAAAAAAGAATTAGACTATCTAATGTAGAGGTCTTAATACATACGTTAAAAGCAAAAACTAAAAGAGGATATTTAACTTCTGCTGAAGTAGTTCCTTTATAGTTTTCCATTATGCACAGAGAGAGATTTGAATGTAAAAGTTGATGTTTCAGTACTTTTTTGTTCAGTTTTTTTTTTTTTTTTTTGTTCCTGACCTAGAACCTAGACAGGTTCATGTGATGTGACTTTTGTCTTCCAGGTTGGTGGCACTGCAGTAGGATTCATGAGCTTATGTTCTCACGTGAACATTTCCTTGTTTCAAGAGTGTTTTGACTTAGGGCCTTTCCATGGGCTCTGTAAACCACATCCTGAGGATATTCTCAAAGTGCCAAGGAAGCCAAGCATTCGAGGAGGTATCTGTGTTCTAAAGTGCTAAATGAATTCAAGGTGTGTTTGTGTCTAGCTTCTGAGTATGTTCTGCAGGAGGCTGGAAAAGGATATACCTCTTTACTAGCAAGAAAGCACAAATTAACATCCCTGTTTTTGAAGCAGGATGCCTGGTGTTTTTTAACTGAAGGGCAATTTTGATAGCCCTGGTCTGTGGCTCAGAAGCCATTGTTGTTTGTGGGGAGCTGGCCTGTACCAGCTGTGGGATAAATGTAAGCTTCAGGTTTCAGAAAGCTGTCATGTGGGGTTTACTGTCTCTCAGATAGAGGTGTACTGTTAAAGGAAGATGTGATCATAAAATCTGCTGGTGAGGTGAGGTCTGTCAGTGGCTGAGCAGCTGGCTAACTGTGCCTGTTATGTTGTCTTGTTGACTCATGTCATCTTTTTCCCTTGTGGTTCAGCTTCTGCTCTTTGCTTACTGTTTGCAGTCTCCTGGGTTACAAGATTTTGGGTGATCAGGGACTGTCTTTTTATTCTGCTTTTCTGTTGGGCCCAATGCAGCAACACGTGTGCAAGCCACCTTCCTGTGTGTGATAAAAGCCAGTAGCACAAATATGTCACGTGTTTGTAGAACAGAAGTGTCATGTAAATGATTTACAGTTGTCGTCTTCATTTTTCAATGTCAAAGGGCTTTTTGTGCAGAAGGGCAACGTTTTGCTATCTACTAATTATCAGTAGTGGAATAAAACCCCTCCACCATTAGGTTTTTGCGTATCTGCTTTTCTGAACACAAAGCAGTAGGCATAAAAGGCAACCAGGGAGCTTCAGGGCTGTCACCAGCTGGTACCTCGAAGCTGGCAGTCACAGAACAGAAAAGGGGGAGAAACAGGTTTTGTAGCTGCTCCCGTGGAATTCCCCTCCCCTGCAAGGGAGCATCTTGCACATAGGAGATGGAGGAAGCTGCCTGTTGGATCTTGTGCTCCTGCAGCTCCTGGGGTATTAGTTCAGAAGAGGTGACAGACATGGATAGGAGGAGGAATGGGACTGAGGAGGGAGAGAGATCACTCAGGAGCTGGAGCCCAGTCCTGGGCTGTCTGCTTTGGGTGATCCTGCTTGAGCAGGGGCTTGGGCAAGGTGACTGACCACCTGGACTCCTTCCCAGCCTTATCCATCTCAGGGCTGCTCCTGGTTCTGGTGTCCTCTTCTTCCCCAGAGACTGCAAGATGTAGGTCTGTGTTTCGTAAGCAAGTTCTGTGCTGCTGAGCTGTTCACTGAGTATGTGGTTACAGGGTTTGACAATAGAGCTGTTAATGTTTTTTATCATTTAGGTAATCTAGGGGACTTGTTCTAAACATTAAAACTTATCATGAACAGCTGTTCTGTTCAGTCTCTTGAGAATCTGGCATCTGAGTGCTTTTTAGAAATGTATTAAGCAGCATGGTTAGCAGTCCTGTGAATCTATCTCCCTTCTTTTCTCTCTTCATTTAAAAACTCTCTTAGTTTTGATGGCAGTTGCAGTCCTGTGGGTTGCCTTTTGGTAAGACTTCTTAAAGTAGTGGTATCCCTTTATTTGGAATGACAAGGGCAGCTCTGGGGGAAAATAATAATTTATAGACTTTGGGGTAGCTTGAGTGCAAATCATTGATGATCTTGGACCCATGAGGAGAAAGTTAAATATCATGAGATGAGAGCCTGACTGTGCTGCTATTCCTAGAGAGAGAGCCACTGGAAACCCAATAGCAAAGTTGTCTATTCCCTGCGCAGGAATATTCACTGCTTGTTAATTCTGTTATCACGGAATAGTAGTTAAATTTTTTTGTTGTAGCTTCGCACAATTTAGAGTAGAAGAGTTGCATCCCAGTAGTCCATGGTTAAGCCTTTCCAACATAAGGACCAGCCTGTGTCCTTGAGCTCTGCTGTGGTGTTTATCCCATCTAGTTTGCATCTGTGGCTGTTGCAAAGCCATGCCCATTCCATGAAGGCTGCAGTAGTGACTGCATTGAAAACTGAGTGCTGGACAGTTCCCTTCTGCGAGGGCAGAGTAGGTTCAGTCACCTGATATCAACAGGAGATTGATGCAGTCTGAAGGCTGGAAATTTTAAATGCAAGCTGCATTCCTTCGTAGAGTAATTTTATAGTCATACATATAAAAAGGTTATTTTTTCAAGCTCTTTAGCTTTTTAAGTACAGACCACAGGTTGATTTTTTTTTTTCCTTTCAAAATGTAATGCTGAATAATAATGAAAGAGTATACAACAGTCTGTACTGATATGCCACTTAGGTTTCAGGGTAATTACAGTAATTTGGTTGTTGCTCTATATGGTGTCATGAATTAGTTGCTAGAAAACATGATGCAGTAGGAATGATTCAAGGGCTTTTCATCAGGCCTCATGGTGAACTGGCTTCTTGATCCTGCTGACTGTACCTCAGCTGACAACCCAGTAATCACGGAATTATTTTTATTTTCTTTGTTTGTGGTTTTTACTTGACTTAGTGACAGTATTGCAGCTCTTCCCATGACTCGTGTACAGCGTGTCTGTAAACAACAATGCAGCCATGTCTGACAGGAGTGGATGGTGGAGCCATTAAGGGTTTGCATTTTAGTATAAAGTCAGAAACAACATATCAATATTTACATGACAACACGAGACTTGTATTAATTAACTTCTGACACCTGCAAGGCTGTTGGTAATGAGAAATGGAGCTGGTTAATCAAGACGACATTTGATCATTTCTGTGAAGGCTCACATCTGTGATACCCCCAGAGAACCCATGATTCCTACCCCTCGCATTTCTCCCTGCCCTGCATGTTGCATCTGCACTCTTTTATTGACATTTCTGGTTAAATTACTTTAAACCTTTGAGGTATTTTTAAAAAAACCCTGCCCATTGCTGTGTGAAGAAATGCTTCTGTCTGTGAGTGTAGCTTATGTGGATGTCCCAAGGCGCAGTTCAGAGGGAGAAGGGATGAATCCTGTTATTTCCTGAAGTTTATTTTGTTTTGTTCTTGGAGCTCAGAAACCTTGACTTTCTTAATGTTACCGGGTCTTCCCAAATGCAAGGGTGTCCTTGCTTGATGTGTTGACACAGGGATACACACAAGTTAGGAATCGCTTCCAAACTGTCTTGTTCAGGTCTTATTTTACAACCAATTCCCTGGAATTTCTTTTTTTTTTTTTTTTTTTTTGCTTTGAAATACAAGAGTCTAATGAAGCTCTAGCCAAGTAACTGTAGGAGGGTCTGTTTTAACTGTGGTTGTTAAAATGAAATCTTTTGCTAGAGGTAGCCTGGCCCACTCCAGCTACTGCTGTGTATTAAACTTTGTGCACTTTCTCTTTTGCTTAACTCAGATCGAGATGAAAGCAACCACACGAGTGAAAAGCCAGAGCCTGTTTCTTCTCAAAACTCAGAACATGTTGCTGGTGCAGATGCAACTGTGCAGGTAATGCTGCTGCACCCAGCAGTGCCAGCAGCTCTCAGAGCTGATACAGAGCAAGGCTGGCAGAGATGAGGACAAGCAAATACTGTTGCATTCCCCTCCTGCCCTGTCTGCTCTGGCCCACGCGCACCTCTGCTGTGGGGCACAGGTCAGAAGCTGCTCTGGCAGGGTCTGGAGGGAGGGGGTCAGGATTAGTGGTCAGGGTGAGCTTGCCCATCCAGTTCCCCATAAGATGCCATCAAGGGAAGGAAGAAAGGGTCACAGAGAGGAGAGAAAGCATGGGGCTTAACTAATGAAAACACCTTGTGAAGTGTTATAAGTGAGCCTTCTCTGTTACTACAGAAAGACAAAGCCATGGCTGTTGGCCAGACTGGACTGCCAGTAGGTGATGTCGGCAGCACAGGCTCTGAAGGCTCAGTAGCACCTCCCCCGGAGAATGGTGAGGAAGGGGATTTGCATCCCGTGTACAGAGGAGCTTCAAATGTTTTCCATATCCGTCTGTTCTGTATCGATGAGAAGTATGAAAGTAGGTAGGTACAGAGGATGAGTCACTGCTTTCCCATAAATAACCATTTCCAAGTTTATGTTTTTAGGATAAACCAGAAAGTGACAGCCCCTGCAGTGGGTAGGTGGGATCTTTTCTGATTTCTTTCTTGTCCACTTGTTTTCAGTTCAGTAGTAACATTTCAACATCCACTTGCCAATTCCTAGCTCTGACAGGTCTATGGGGGCAAAATGTGAAGAATTCATTTTTGTTGGAAAAAATGTGAGTTGAGTCTGTGGAAAAAGGTTGCCTCTTCCTTCTGTGGAGACACTCATTCTGAAGCTGGCTAGCTGCAAGAGAAGCTACATGTTACAGTAGTTGTCATCTCACTGCATGGGGCAATAAAGCTGTTCTTAGCTCTGCAGGTAAATATTCCTATTCTAAACACTGTCTCCAGCCACTGAAAGAAAGGATTCTGTATTCTAGAATCCTGTACAGCTGGGAGAAACAAAGGGATTTTCTTTTAACCCAATTGCTGCTGCTGACCTTGAACTCTTAGATCCTGGTGGATTAGAATGTAAATGGGGGTTAGACTTTTCTTCCTAGATTTCTCTCCACACTTGAAGAGCAAACCTATATTCAACCGCATCAGCGGAAACTTCTCCAGGAACCTTCTTCCTTTTCGATCTGATGGTAGAAAGGAAGATACAGAACAGATGAAGCAGCTGAGCACACCCAGGAATATCCTTGCTTTCAAATTCATGATATGTCTGCAGACAGCAGGCATCAAGAGTAAGGACTTGATAGATGAGTTGAGCATGTGTAGTACAGGTTGAGAAAACATCTCTCTACTTGTAGTAGTAGTCATTGGTGAGTAGCAACTTCTGATCTCTCTGTCTTCAAGGAAGTGTAAGAGTAAACCTCATTGAGAAGAAAAAAAAGATGATTCCTTGAAAACTGGTACTGTTTATTGAGCTGTTTTTTGATTAAGGAGGGCACCTACCCAAGGGGATCGAACACTGAACCTGCTGCAAATGCAAATATCCAAAGTTATCAAAACAAAGCGATGACATGGCCTTTTGGGTACATATTTCCCAAGTGACATACCCCGTAACATAGCTGAAGCTTGTGAAGAACTAGTTTAATTTGTGAAATGCAGGAAGTCAGCACGAAGATCTCTGTTGTACTTAGAAACATTGGCCAAGTAATGTGTGATGAGAACAACTGCACTGGAAAGAGACCATTCAGAACAGTTAATTGAAGGACAGTCTAGTGTAAAAAATTCAAGCAAGATAAAGCTTTCTTATTCTGCAGTAATTATTTTAAAATATTAGTGAGGCAGGGGGGCTTGCTCTGGAATGACTCCATTATACTGAAACAGCAGTTCAGAGCTGTAGTAGAGATTTATGTCAGGAAATAATCTCACTGTAGACTTCTTGAGTTCTCTGCTCATAGTTTCATGCTTAGGATAAGGATCTGTCCCTTTTTTGCCCCCTTCTGAGCTCTGTGCTTTGTTTGCTGTTTCTGTTCAAGACATTTCTCACTGAGTTTATCATTCAGTGTTGTGCTCCCAGTCTTTTTTCCCTGGAGACATCTGTGGAGCAGTGTGGATTCCAAGATGGGTATCTGGAGGAGATAGCATTCATGTCTGAAGACTTCTCCTAAGATTACCTCATGCAGAGCTGAGCAATCTGGAGATTTTGGTGTTTTCAAACATTTTGCTTGTATGCTTCTCTGGCTTGCCTTTGCTCCATCCACCTCGCCTGTAAAAGAAATATTAGCAAAGCAAATATATGTAGAGGAGGACAGGAGGTGATGCTGGCTGCAGCCTGGAATCTTGTCTTGAGGGAGTTCCCGCTGGCCCTGCACAGCGTGGACCAAAAATAGCAGTTGGCTTGAAGTGTAGGTGTGATTGCATCTCAGCCCTGAGGGAAGTTTGCTCCTTGGGAGTTGTTACCTACTAAAGCTGCTAAATGTTTCCATCTCCTAAACCCAGAGCTGTTAGTGGCTTGTTAGTGCATTGAGAGTGAAATGTGAAGGAACTGAACTGCTGGTTTATCTGCTGGTATTTGCTACTTTTCTAAGACCCCTGAAAAATCTCCCACCTCAATTCTTGCGGTCCTTGCTGCCAACAAGGTCTTGGATGCCAGAGAAAATTACAATGCAATGTAGTTGTAATGGCATTTTCCTTAACCTCTGATTAGCTAATCTGTTAACTAGTCTTAGTTATGTATTATAGAGGTGAATATATAATACCCCAATCCTGATCTGTGCTTGCAGCTTTAAGTTTACATTGAAGCATAGATACTGCAATTAGAAATTATTTCTCTTTTAAGTAATTTTATCAAATAGGTAATTAAGGGGAGCTTAATTACAGTTCTGAAAGGAGGGAGAGGATTTATCAATATTTATAGGTGGCATATGTATGTATTAATTTCTTCAAAGGATACCGCTTGTGTGGTGGAAAAGTGTTTTATGAAATTTGAGCATAACTGGGTTTTGAGCTCTTAGATATCCTTACACATGGGAGAAACAGCAGGGCTTTGAGATTTCTCAAGTCTTTTTAAACTGAAATGTCACTTTGCTGCCACCATGGAAAAGAGATTGGGATAGCTCTAAGTCAGTGGGTGAGAAGTGGAAAGAGTGTTCAAAACCAATTCTAAGTATTGATGTTCCTGTTAGTCTGTCAGAGCACATCAGGCAGGTTTTCCTGAGTGGAAAGTCACGAAGCCCTTAGTGCTGGCTGAAAATACCGGGGAACATAGCAACATCTGTTTGTAACCTGAAGTAATATTTGCTATATGCTAATGGTGCTGTGATAGTCCAGGAATGGCTTCTGAAGGGGCTGGAGTCAACAACATGAGAGGCCGTGTTTTATTTGTTCCTCCTCTCTGCCCTTTTAGTGAGCAGCCTCATGTATTATGTCAAACCTTCTGCTTATTCTTGTTAATAATGATGCTTTAAGCACTAGGAATCAGAAATTGCTGTGCAGCATGCAACATCAGCAGTTGGTTATTGATCTTTCGGGATCGTCTGATCGGCTCTGAATAAATGGTCCTGCTCTCGCAGGGATGTCAAGATCACAGTGTATCAGATCATTCTGATGTTTATTTGCCAATATTTGCTCTTGGTTGCAGGTCACTGGATTTTTTGCAATATGCTTTCAGCGTTTTCCCAGTAAGTATAACGGAAGTTGGAATGGTTTTGTGTGGTGTGTGGTGGGACAGCAGTGCAGCTGGCAGCCAGGGAATATGGGTCTGCTGTTCCAGTGAGTCTGCCCCACACAAGTGTGCTGGCCCTGGTTACCCTGGGCTGAGCTGCTCCCTTCCTTGGCTGCTTCTGGACTTCATGGAATGCATACCTAAGTCCTCTGTTTATCCTAGAATGCTGGAATGGTTTGGGTTGAAAAGGAACTTGAAGATCATCCAGTTCCACCCCTGCCATAGGCAGAACACCTTCCACTAGACCAGGTTCCTCTCCAAGCCTTGTCCAGCCTGGCCTTGGACACTTGCAGTGATGGAGAAGCCACATCTCTGAGCAACCTGTACCAGGGCCTCCTCACCCTCACAGGGAAGAATATTTTTGTACTGGGTAATCTAAACCTGTTCTCTGTCAGTGTGAAGGCATTTCCCTGGCACTATGTGCTCTTGTAAATAGTCTCCCTGCTTTATGTTCCATAGGGACTTCTCTGAGATGCAGCCTTAGAAAATGCTTTAAACTCCTTTAAAACCACGTACAGATACAGATCATACCTAAATTAAAAACGTATCAGCATAGTATTTGTCATATATTTGCCTCATATTTATAGTATTTGCCTCTAGACTGAACAGTGGCACTGTGGGTTCACAGTGCGGTAGCTATTTCCCACTCTTGCCCTATGTGATCACTGTCTGAGGTAACAAAGTCCATTTTCTGAGACTTTCTTAATGCACACCAGAGTGCTGTAAAGTCATGTTACAATTGACTGCATGGCAGTGCGCCTTAGAGACGGGCCCTGGGTACCAGAGACACTGACTTGGCCCTAGGAACCAGCACACTCAAAAACATTGCTTACCACCAAAGAAAGTTCCTAGAGAGAGCCAACCCAGAAAACATTTCAAATTTAGGTAATTTATCCATCCAGCAGTGTCAGTCTCTGAAACAAAATGTCATGATGGAATCATCAGACGTAGTCAGGAAGGTTCATGCCATAGTTTGCCGAAAGCGAAGCTGTTTTGGAGCTGTCAGTTCCTTGGTGCTGCTCAGGCCGAGCCGTGCTTGGAGGTGTGCAGGGTAAGCCCCACATTCGGGGCTGTCTGTCCCTTCAGAGGGCTTTGGGTAAAGCATAGAGAACACTTGTATTGCCTGCCAGTGTCTTTCAGGACAGAGACTTGTGTGTGATGCTGGTGCCACATGGTGTCCCGGAGTTCCCCCTGATGCGGACCTTTGTTCGGGCCGTCCCGTCCTGCACTTCCCGCCTGGGTCGGGAGCTGTACGTGTTCCACCGCGCGGGATTGCTCACGTAAGTCGTGCCTCGGGCAGCCCTGCTGTGCTCTGGGCCGCAGGGGGACACACCTGCCAGCTTGTAGGGACTGTCCTCCCAGTGAAACCCAAGCGCCGTCAGAGGACTTTTTTGGGATTGGTGTGTAGGGAAGAGAAGATGGACGTTGGTACAGACCAGCAGCTCCAAGGTCCCTGGTTGTGGGCCAAAGCCAGCAGAGAAACGTGGTGCTGTGTTTGGCGTTGGGGGTGTGGGTCAGGTTGTGTGACACTGGCACCTGACAGCCTGGTGTAGGTTTAATTCTTGGAAATATGCAGTAGCTGTCTTAAGAGAACTGTAGTCATGTGTTCATGGACATACTGGTGACAGCAGGAACGTTGTTGAGCATCTGTCCTATATCATTGCTCTTTCCCTTTTGATGTTGAATCGTTTATGTTTTGCTTTCAGTTTCTGTGATGCTCTGAACACTTATGTAGGCTGAGGTATCAGTGAACTGGGACACCAAACCTTTCCTGCTGTGGCTTCTGTTACGTGGAATGAGTTTTCCAAAGCTTTGCTTGTATATCAAGCCTATTCAGGCCCAAACACCAAGCTTAAACTGTGGCATAGTTAAGAGATTTTCATTTTTTGGTTTTGGTCCTAATGTACCTGAATACTGTGTGGTTTTCATAAAATACTTCTAGGTTTAATCGTGTTCCTTATCACCTTTGGTGGTACACAAATACTTCATGCAGGAACTGGCCAGTTACTCTTGGACCAAGGCAGAAGTTTTTTGGCCCTGGGATGAAACTTCTGCTCATGGGTCCTGAGTAAGAATCCAGCTGGCTGGAGAGAGAGCTGCTGGAGTGATTCCTGGTAATCTCAGTCCCAGCTGCTTGATAATCCATCAGCAGGGTTGGGAGTTGTGTCCTCTTGCAATTGTGGGCAAAATTCAAGCTGTTATCAAGGCTATTTAAAAAAACGGTTACCATCCTGATTACATTGTGCATATTCCAAATGACACCAGTCCTTTCATGAAAACAAAATAGGGTCATCAGTCACATTTTCCAAATCCCCCTGCAGCCTTGCAGGAAAGTAAGGAAAAATAGCTGCTCATTGAGGTTCAGGATCAGAAAAGCTTTGGGGGAAACCAGAGTAGGCTTTTGCAAAGTTTCTGCAGAACAATACCTACAGGGTGCAACAGCAAATATTCTCTTGGAAATAACCAAAATCTGTAAAAGTGAAAGATCAACAGATTGTACTTGCACCCATGGCTTTCAAAGGTGAGTGAGTGAAAAGCAAGTCACAGAAAATGGACTAAAAGAAAAACAGGGTGAGAAGAGGGGAATATGAAGACATGAAAGGGCAAAGTCAGAAGAGGCACAGGCACAAAATGAGCTTCTGATTAGTACAGGTAGTAAAAGGAATAAGAAAAAGTGTTAAGTACACCAAAAGCAAGAGTGCAGCAAATGGAACTGTGAGTCTGCTACTTAACAGTGAAGAAGGAAAAAAAAAACAGATTGCAAGGCATAGGCTGAGGTTCTTAATGGGTACTTTCCTTCAATTTTCACTAAAAAGCATAATAATAATAATAGCGTCCTTGTCTCTGAGCAGTCAAAGGACTTGAGCATCTAGAATGAGTTAATTCATTGCTGGGAGAGAAATGAGTACAGACCTTGGATAGTCCTTCCTCCTGCTCCATACTCCCAGTGGAGCTGGTGAATCTGCTTAGCTTTTGAACACTCAAAAATGGTCAGTGAATTCAGCTGTGAAATTTCTCATAACATATGATAATCTTGGTAAATTTATGGTTTTTTAAGGTACCAGTGCTATTCATTAAACCCGTATTCCACGAGATGCCTCTCAATGTGACTGAGGCTGAAGAACAGCACATCCACTTTTAAATTGAAAGCGAGAAGAACAGGAATGAAAAGATCATGCTACATGAATTGAAACTTTTTGTCTGTGGGTGAAAGAACTTATTTCTTGGAACTGAAGCTGTAGTTGAGCTCCTTGAGCAGCACTCCACGAACTGTGTGTAACCAGGAAGAGGTTGCTGTCTTTGGGAGACACTGGGAGAGCTCCTCAGCTGCTGTAGACTGTCAGTGTGTAGTGAATTTTCTTCCTGATTGGTGGGTGGGAAGATGTTTGCTGACAGCCTTGAATGAGCCAAGTGCCAGGTCGCTGCTGTCTGTAGGTGAGGTGTTCCATGCATGGCACAGGCACTCTGATGCCACGTCACCACTTTGTCGTTACTAACTGGCGCTCCACGCTTAGCAGAGGTGTTGCAGTCGTGAAAGTTTGTCCCCATGTGTTACTGTTGGAGGCACCAAGGCCTAACACAACACTTAGAAATTTGTTCTTGGAGCATTTGATGTTCCTGCTTTACTTTGTACCGTGACATCTAGCTCAGTTTTATTTTTCTCTCTCCTTTTCTCATTTTTTCTTGCCTTTCCCTGCTTTTATTTTGCTCTTTTCCCCATGTGCCACAGTGTTCAGCTACAGATTCCACGTTCATTTTATGGTTCTTTGACTCCCTTTATTGCTGACTTTTACTCACTTGAAGACAGGTGATACCTGGGGTTATAGATTGGGTTGAGTGTTTAATAGCAGATAAAGCAGGATTCTGGGGTTGTCTTAAGTAGATGCTCTGATCTTTTCTATTGCCATGCAATAAGTTCATATCTGCCTTTGGAACAAGTGTCATTTAGCAATCAGTTAAAATTTCTAAACAGTATGGTTGGTTCTTGTGAGGGGTGTGTTGTCTTAAGCTCTGCAGGTTGTCCTTATTTTGTCACAGAGTCAACTTTAATTCTTTTTTTTTTGTCCTTTTTCAGGTCATTTAGTGTAAGAAAAGCAGCAACCAGTGACCTACAGTGTATAAAAATGCTCGTTGAAAGTCTTAGCTTGAATGAAAAGATATGGAATGACTCAAAGATCTTCACTGAGGCTCGCAGGGGGCCAGTGAGTATTTGTTGCTAATATATGTTCAATTCTGTTCCGAGATCAGGACTTGACCCTAGATGAAGCAGTGGCTGAGCTTGCAGCATTCCTACAGCAGCTGTATCCAAACTGAAGTGTCAGTTAGGAAGGGTCTGTGTGGTCCAGGGTCCAGCCACACACCTGGCTCAAACAGGGCCCTTGTGGGCAGCACACTGGTTAAACTGGGATGGTGCTGGGGGGCTGCACTGGGAGCAAAGTGTTTTATCTGGGACTCTGTGGTGAAATACACAGTTACCATTAGAAAGAGATTCTCCTGAAACATCTGTTGCCTTTACCTTGCAGGACGGGATGCCAGTACAGGCTTTTGTAGCAGAAGTGTTGGATCAAATCGTTGGTGTTGCTGTCACTAGGGATGAAAGGGTAAATTCAGTTTGTGTTCCATGAGTTTTGTGTTTGGCACTGTACGTGTGCCTAACCAAGTGTCTGTAGAAGTGCTGCTTGTAGAAGCTCCCTTGCTCTCTAGCCTATGCCCACTGTATTATTTTTCTGCTCATAGATAATGATTGACCCACAGATGGAAATAAATGATCCTGTTACTTTCAAGAAGCTGCTGCTGCTGCTATGTCCTGAATGTTTTCCTCCTGTGCTTTTTTTGGTGCTTTAGCACAAAGCCATTCTGCCTCTAAATAGGTGTTTAATCACCTCTTTCCCTTCTACTTCCCAAGTCAGTAAGCAGCTTTGCTGCCAATCCTGCAAGGAGCACTAATTCTTCTTTTAGATTTGCTTTCATAACTTTTTTCCCTCCAACAGTAGAGTCTAAGTGATTGTGAATCATGCACTTGAAAACAAAAGCCTGTTCTCTGACGGAGTAAAGAAAGACATTGCACGTTATTATTGAAAAGTAAACATTCTCTTGACATTCTGCTAGGACTGAAAAGGTGGATTTTAGGTTATTCAGGAGTTCCAATGCTTAATTTTTACAATAGAGCAGTCGTTCCTGTTTCTGAGAGTAATTATCTTGATTATATTAGAGCTAAGAGGATAGACTGTGTGAATAAATGTGTAAAAAGATCAACTTATCACTTCAACAGGGAAGAACTGTCAGAGGGCATTTCTTAAACAGCTGTGCTCTGCTCTGTGGAATTCCCTTTTTCAGCTGGAGTTTGCTGAGAGGGACAGCCTAGGCTTCTGTGCCTTGACTGCAGAAAAAGAGGTGGAGGGTTTTTCTCTTCCTAGGATGTCTGTTAACCTGTATCAGGCATTGTGGGGAAAGGGTCAGGTGTGCATTCCTTGTAAATAAGGGCAATCTGCAAGGATACAATGAAACAATGATACAATGAAAAGATTTTTGAGGAAAATCTCTTCAGTCAGTGTGCTTCCATTGAGGACAGTTCTCAAAGACACTTGATTTCAGTGCTCAAATGTGGTTTCTTGATCGATAGAAGGTGACTCCCTGGTTGATATTTGCTAAAATCCTGGCAAGGTAGCTGCTGATCACTGCTGACTCACAAATTGCTGATTTTCCAGGATATTGAGTATATTCGATCACATTACAACATTGAGGACTTCATTCATTTTAATCACCACCAGCAAGAGGAACATGGACATCTTTGCCACTTTGTCTTGAATCCTGTATTTCACCACTATACAAAATATTTTCTAAAAGAGATTCTTCGCTTGGGTCACAAATCCTCTCTTTACTACCCTATTTATCCAGAATATGTGGAGGGCAAGGTAAGGACAAAGTAATTGGTATTTCTTGTGTTAAATATTGCCACATTTTTTCACTTTATTTTTTTCTTTGCTTCCATGAATGACTGCAACCAGGGATTTTCTTGTCAATCTGCAGCAAACTGTACTTCCTTTTCTTCCTGCCTGACATATTCTGGACCCATGGACACAGCTCTTGCGTAGCAGGACTGATCCATGGTGTCCTCAAGGAAGTGTGGCGCGGGGCAGAGAGTGGAAATGGCCTTGGCCTTGGCTTGCTGCCCAGCACAAGGGTAATGTAGCCTGAGTAAATGCAAGGGCATCGTCTTAAACGCATCCAGGTGGCTTATAAAAACTCTTGCCAAGGGATTCAGGTACTCTAGACTGTTTCACCAAAAGTGGAACTTGGCAACCTCATTGGCTTTTGGAGGGGGACTTGTGTTTCTGCAAGTGTCACAGGAGAGCTCTAAGAACTGAGCTTCCAATGGAGAAAATCCATTTCCGAGCGGCACGTAATTCAGAAACGCTCACGCGTATGTTTTGTCGTCAGTCTCATGTCAGAAAAGGGAACACAATGTAAAATTTGCAAGCGTGTGTAGCTATCTGAAGCTGCTGTCTGTCCTGGGCCATCACCCAGGCTTCTGGCACCACTGATGGAAACGTACAGTGCATCCCGAGGGCAGTTCATCCGTCGGTCGTACCTGCCTGTCTCCAGACAGATGGAATCTTCCCCTGGAGACTGACCTCCAGCTCTGGCTGCTGCCTGGCTGCCTGGACTGGGTACCTGGTGTTTAGATGGTGACTGAGATGGGTTCTGTCCTTGGTGACTTGGGTATTTTTGAAACCACCACTAGCTTTTGTGTGTGTGCTCTTGACAGGTTAGCCTTGGGTACGTTTGCAGAAGGATGTGTTTTCCTGTGCACTTTTGTGGAGCTCTTAAGTGTTCCTGTGAGGAACCAATGTTCCTGTGTAGCATTAAGTTCTCAGGTTCTGAAGAGACACTCACAAAAGTGCAGTTTAATGGCACTGGGTGGAAGAGAAGCTAAATTGTACCAGTGATTCCAGTTCTGACTGTTTCCGGGCTACCAGGCTACAGAGTTACTCTAAGTTACTTTAGCTCATCTAATATCATTATCTAATCAGTGTGAGTGTGATATTTTACTTAGTTCTCAACATAGTAACTTCAAGTTTTTAATATTTGTGCATGGGATGGCACTGGAGTGTAATTTAGTTTGCATGAATGTTCATTCTGTATTTCCTGTAATTCTCCTCTTCCTTTTCATGTTGTAAGTTATGCCAGAGCCAGTCATGCTGTAATAGACAGATCCAGCTATTTCTAATGATCCAGGCTGTTTAGATGAACTTTAGGGTTTTGTTCATTTCAAATTTCTGCCAGTTTATTAACATTTATCACTTGGATGAACCAGACATTTTCAGTCGGTATAGAATTTCTGTATAAATTCATCTCCATTCCTTGCCAGGCGAGCAAAGGTTAGCAGTGAGCAGATAACACAACTTAATGAGGTCAAATCAAGCTGATTCATGATCACTATGGAGAAAAATATCCTCCTGGGGAAAATACTTGTGCTGAAAAATCCCATAAACCAAACCACTTGTTTATCTGTCATTCCCACAGAGATAGTAATGTAATTACTCTCATAATTATCTTCATTAGTGTCAGGAATTATCTGCAATTCATGCCTCTGCTCTGAGTATGTTTGTTTATTTGCTGATTTTTGTCTCGGATTTAGCCAACAGAGCTAAGAATTGTGTGTTTGCGAAGCCATGCAGCAGACATCTGCGATGCACTGCTCTGACATTCTCTCTGCTGAAATATGGATTGCTGTCTTTCAGTTCCAGCGTCCCTGTGCCCATTCCCTGACATCTGCCCTTCATTACATGGCTCCCGTGCGGCCGAGACGACAGATTGTCTATCCTCTGCGAGAGCTTGGCGTGAACGCTCCGTCGGAGCAAGTCTCCAAGGATCAGGTGGGTGACGGCAGCGGCAGCAGGCGGGAGGCACGGTGCCAGCTCGTGCAGGGCCTGGCAGATGGGCTGGCATTACCCTCCTGGTGCTCACGGGCTGCTCCTTAATTACAGCAGCCGTGCGGCCCTTCCCTTCCCTTCCCTTCCCTTCCCTTCCCTTCCCTTCCCTTCCCTTCCCTTCCCTTCCCTTCCCTTCCCTTCCCTTCCCTTCCCTTCCCTTCCCTTCCCTTCCCTTCCCTTCCCTTCCCTTCCCTTCCCTTCCCTTCCCTTCCCTTCCCTTCCCTTCCCTTCCCTTCCCTTCCCTTCCCTTCCCTTCCCTTCCCTTCCCTTCCCTTCCCTTCCCTTCCCTTCCCTTCCCTTCCCTTCCCTTCCCTTCCCTTCCCTTCCCTTCCCTTCCCTTCCCAGTGCTCTGCCTGCTGCTGAGCCCTTGCTCCTGCCAGCTGTGTTTAGGTGTCATGCTCCACAAGCAGAAAAAAGGCAGAGTCACCAGCACATCACTTTCTGTAGAGATTGCTTAAGTACATTTGATTTTTCAATCCCAAAGCTGGGTTTCTTCCATGCACAAGAGACTCTTAAAATACCAAGTGACTAAAGAGCAAAGGAAATTGTTTTCACTGGCAAATGGTTTTACTTGCAAAGAACTAGTGCAGCCTGGGGGTTCTAAATGAAAAGTCTCTTGAAATTTCATTTTTAAAATAACTTAAACCCCATTCTCTTACATTTTTGAAATAACTAAAATTTGACATGAAGGTGATTCCTCAAAAGAGTAACTAGTGAAGCTGAAATATTAGGAAAAACACCATTAGTGATGGATTCTCTCAGTAGGTAGTTGTTATTTTATTGAGCAACATAATTAGGGAGCTTTATGTCTGTCTACTAACTTCCAGTTGGCTGAGATAGGCCTCCATATAATATTTTTAGTGCTGTCCTTTTCTCAGTTAGTCGGTAGGTTTTGGCACCTAAAACTCTTAATTAGGCAGCAGCTGGCAAAGCGATATCCAGAACATGGCTGAGGCTGTTCTGGGTTCAGCTTTGTTCAACAACCTTCCCTCCACATGCACATCCCTGCCTTTCTCTTCCCTGCAGAATGAACTCTGGTGCTTTTCTTTGAGCTGCTTCTTAGTCTTTAAAGGGATTGCTCTCTTCCTAAAAGAGCTCATCTTGGCGTTTTTATTGAAGCTGGAAAATCACGGACTTCCTGTGTTTGAAAGATTTGCAAATCATTTGTCTGCTCATGTTCTTCCTGAGGTTTTCTGAGCTTCTCTGTAGGTAGTGTGGCATAATGGGTGGAAATCTCAGAATCAAATTTCTGTTTAATAGAATGTGTCAAATTTTTGCTAAGAAGTTGTACTGGAAAAACCCCAACTCAAGGCCAGCCACTGTGTAAGTATCCACGCATCTGCCTCTTCATGAATTATAGATTTTTGACAGACTGTGCTCTATCAGAATGGACGTCTGGGGCTAAGTGCTGCATGGTAACTTGAGGATAAAGGTAGTCTGCTGCTGCTGGCTTCTGTGAAATACCAAGAACTTGAAACCATGTAAAGCTAAATTGACGCTTGTGTCGAGTGAATGAAACGCCCTTTGGCCACCACACTTTGGGAAGCTGTGTAACATAAGGAGCAGGGAGCTGAGCCACGGGGAGCTGAGCATGCTCCTGAGTGAGGAGGTGGTGCTGCTTTTAGACCTTGGGTTGCAGAAGGCACAAGGCACATGCTCTCTCCCTGGTCAGATGCCTCGTAAAAGAAGATTGATTCCCATCGGTCATCTTGCACTACCCTGCCAAATCCCACAGTGAATTTACACATAAACAGAGGTGTATTTTATAAATTAATATAACCAAGTTTCCGTTTTCAGTATTATCTCTCTGCCTTTTGGTAGTGATTAGAAGGCTTCTCAGACGTACTGTAAACAGTAAGGTGCAATCTGTGAGGCAGAGAATGACCTATCCCACCAAGGAGAAAAATGTGCTAGCTCTGCAGAATGGAAAGGCTGAGAAGAGTCACCTTATAAAATACAGTGAATCAAGGTGAAATACATTTTGGTTGTACAAGATGCTAATGGGCTGGGAAGTGAGGGAAGAAAGACTGGGAGAACAATGTTGTGAGGATAGTGTGGAGAAGAGAGGGACAGAGGTGAAAGGCAGACCAAGAGTCTGGAGTGGGAATTAGTGGGAAGATGTCTGAGGCCAGCACCCGCACAGGAGTAAGGAGAAAATGTCTCCTGTTGTCTTTTAGCAGTTTTAAACAAGATGAGTAATTCCAAGCATTTGAGACCACTCCTCATTTCTTGATCCCGTCTCTATCCCAGCTTAGCATGCTGGTTTAAACCGAGGGTGCTTTGCCCTCTCCAATTAGAAAGCAGCTCCTCCAGAGGTGAAACTGTGCCTGCTTTGTTCCCATGAGCTGAGGGCAGATTATCACTGTGATTGTGGCTTTAGAGTGCTCTGCGGTAGTGGCAGGATTTGTCACATGAACTACAAGATGAGGATTGTAAATAAAAGTTGATTTCAGAAATGCAAAATTTTCATTGATTGCCTGCCCTAATTGATTGCTTGAGTATCTGTTGCTTGTAATGGAGATAATTGTGGTGATATTCTTGCTTTGATACTCACAAGATGCCCCTTGATATCTAGTAATCAACAAATCAACATCTGCCTCTCATCTATTGCTTTTCTCAGCTGCCTTCCTCTTGTTCCAGCCCTTCTCGAGCTCTTGCTCTCCTTTTCTAGCTGCAGAGTGCCTTTTTTCCCCAGTAAGTGTGGGGCTGAGCAGCTCAGCTGTTCTATGTGGGGGGCACAGCACAGCTTCTGGTTTGTGTGTGGATTTCTGGGGCTGTCAGTGAGTGTGGGTAGGAGCCCTGGGGCTCCCTCAGTCTGTGTCTCCCCAGTACATTCCAGACTGCTCAGGGCACAAAGGGAATTCACTCACAGATACAGACCCAGGGCATGCACGTGCATTTTCCTCCTGCTTTCTTCCAATTCCAAAGCCAGAAGAGAAGCCAGCAATCTAAACCACAGAAGCTTTGCTCTCAGCTAATTCCCGAGCACTGTCAGTCCAGATGGATTCTTGTCTGTGCTGGAGAGGTGCTTTTCCTGCAGGTCTGGATCAGTTGTTTCAGACAGATGAGCACAATGTGTGGAAAGTTGTTCTTGTCTCTCTCTTAACTCCCTCTATGCTTCTGTGGTGTCTGGAAAAGTCACCAAGGGGGAAGTGCCATGTTTAGCCCTCTCATGGATTCCTGACTTTGTTCCTCCTGTTTTGTGCAGGGAGTGTGACTGTGTCTCGTGGTTTTAAAAGAAGCATAGGTCCTTCCTCTGGGGGCTCTCTGGCTGAGTTAGATGTCAGCTGGAGAAAGGTACTCCTCAGCTCCTGGAACTTTGCCTATAACCCCACACCCAACTGTTACATGTGTGCCCATTGACCTGCAGTTCTCCAGGCCCTTGTGACATTTCCCCTGGTTTGGTCTTGTTTCTGGTTTGAGACAGGCTTTTGGTGTGTGTTGTGACTTATTGCTAAAAATGGCTATGACTAGAGAGAAATACTGAAATACCCTTAGGAGCTCTCCCTGCTCCTCCCATATTTGCCATCCTTTTCGTGCACACTTAGCCATAGGTTTTAAGGATATCACATGTTTTTTCACTTGTTCTCTTAAACCACAGCTCTGTGCTGCTTCATCTTTGCCTCAGAAACCCTGTCACCACCACCCCCCCCCCCCCCAGCATTGGCTCAATTTCCTGAAGGGCTGTAAATTCTTCCTTACTACTTCTTATGCATTAAGATTGGAAATACAATTTGGTGCTGATTTTGTATGTCTGTTCCTACCACACTCTGTCTCCCATTGCTCTGATGAAACGATTTGGGTAAATTGGGTAAGACTGGACTGAGAAGGCGCAAAGCAGGAGGTGTTAAGCTTGCCTCCCATCCAGTGTCCCACTGCAGCCCTCTGGAATGACACAGTTGCTAATTTGCATCTGGTCCTGAGGTGTCCAGACTTTGGGATACCTGTTGAGCAGCAAATGTGGCAGAGGTGCAACATCTTGGCTCAGAATTGCACTCGCCACACGTCTGTTATGCTGGGGTTCAAGGCACAGACCTGACAGAGCTTCTGGCTGCTCATGAGATCAAACACTTTGTACAGCTGTGCCAAAGCAAAAGGAGAGCTCTAATTTTTGTATTCTGGATCGGCAGCCGGTGCTGAAGCGCCAACTGGCATGAGATCCAAAGATCCAAACTCTTAATTCCCTCAGCGTTAAAACAGATTAGATTATTATTTTGGTCTGTCAGTCACTGCAGTCATGTTACATGAAAAACAGTCGGTTACAACAGAATCCTGAATATCTTACCAAGTGCTGCTGGCCTTCACGGTGCATGTCATTATTGGTGGAGTAGAAAGCTATAGATAATGAAATAATTTTTAATTATTTCTTCATAAATAAACAATTTATAAACTTGTTTGCTTTCTCACCATCTGGGAGCATTCTGTTCTCCATCTGCTTCATGTAATTATCAATGTAAGGGAAGAATAGGTGATATAATTAACAAGAATAACTGATCCACAATGAAGAACAAAAATGTCACACATCTGTTGAATTATTTCCTTGGTTTTGCCCTTTTATTATTATTCATGCTATTTGGTTTTTTATATTTTTATTTCATGGTTGCATTCAATCTGTCAGGCTTTATTGCACAATTTAGAATTGTTTTTTTCTGCTCCAGCTCATAAAAAAGACAGAACAGTTGCAGAAGCCCATGAAGTGTTGTATAAATTTAGTTAGTTTTGTGTGAAGTTCAAGTAGAAAATGGAGGCTAAAGGACTGCAAACTCAACAGTTTCCAGTGCAATGTGGAGGTATTTTTGTGTGTTTGTCTGATTCCATTATCATGCTTATGCTAAATGCTATGAGTAAATGGACTGAGAGTAGTTTAAAATAGTAATTAAAACAAGAACATGAGACGAAAATGCATCCTTGCTTTCAGATTGATGTAAGAACTTGTTCCGTTGCAGTGTATGTTCACAACTACATACTCAAATGACTTGTGAATGTAGGAGCCATCCTGGATGATTCTCTATTCTGTGAGCTTTTTATGTCCATTACAAAATTGCAGGACTTTAAGAGTATGTATTTACCATGTTTTGTGGAAAGGAGAAATTAGTTGTCAGGTAAAACCAGAAAAATATGATCTAAAACATTTTTTAATTTGACAAACTTTATCTTGTGGGGAAGCTTGCTTAAAAAAACAGAAATTAAACTGATCTGTATGAGTGTTTGTATAGAAAACTCATCCCTTGATGCTGGTGTCCCCTCCAACAAACTCCTGGGCTCTTTCTTTACTCACTCTCTGTGGCTTCTAGTTTCTAGTGTTTAGTCCAGTTCATTACCAGCTGTCTGAACTTTTCACTGGTACCCAGACTGAGCACAAGCCTTTACCTTGACCTGTGCAGGCAGAGGAGCAGAAAGGACTCAGAACTGATTCACTGTTAACAGCACCTTGCTGTCTGGTCCCAGCCAGTCCAAAGTGTATAGCTTGAAAATTTTAGCTCAGTTGTAGTTCAAAGGTAATAAAAATGGGGACTTAAAATCAAAATTTAAAACATGGGGGAGACGCTGCTCGCAGAGGCTGCCACAGAACAATTTGTTCTGAACAAACAAAGCTCTTTGCTTCTGACTGCAGCTGAGAGTGCCAACTGTGTGGTTTGTCAAATGTCAAGAAGGTGGAGAGGGAGAGGCACAAGTGCTGTGAAGCAGCAGAGCCTCTGCTTTGGAGTGTGTCCCCCTCCTGGGCACTGGCCATTCTCTGTCCTGGTGTGCAGGCACGACTGCAGGGACAGCCAGCTCTGCTCCTGGAGGTGCTTCTTGGACAGCAGTGCCTGAAGTAACTCAGGGGAAGAGCTCACTGCTGCTTTACCCTCTCCCTGTCTGCCCTGGAGCTAAGAGTGTGCTGGTTTGGTAGAATACTTGTAGCAATTAAAGGTTTATTCTGGCAGTTTCAGTTCTATTTGTGTGCAGTTGAAGCACTGGAATGTACTGAATATGGCTAGGATATGGAAGGTTTTTCAGGGTTTGGGGTTTATTTTCATCATGTGGCCTCCAGTAAGATAAAGAGCAAATATAGCAGAGAGCCTAAGGAGGAATGGCAAGAGAATTCCCTGCATTTTAAATATCAAAGCTCAGAGTTAGAACGGCAGTGTTCCTTCATGCTACAGTGTGTGTGGACAGTGGGGTTGCAAGCAAAGGCTTGATGTGGATCATCTTCAGTTAACCAGGGGAGTAGTATTAATTTTTAAAGCGTAACTGTTGCTTAAGATGCTCATGTGCTCGAGTAATGAATTTTTAATGCTTTTGTAGTATGTGCATGGATGAAAATCCATTATTTATTGTTCTTCCCCTTGGCTGGTGAAGGTGATGGTTTTATTGCACCAGTAGGCACACAAACAGGCGTTCCGAAGTGAGGCTGATAACAAATTTCCTCACTGTAAATGTCAGTGGGGTTTGTGCAGTGCTGCCATTACATTTTGTTTGGAAGGCTGAGTGTCACAGCGTTGTGGGAGGCACCAGATGGCATCATTAACAGGAATGTTTACCACTATGTGCATGTGTGAAATTAAAAGTAAGATGACCTATCTTTGTTTTGAAAGCGTGGTGTCAGTGCTGTACAGGTGTTAATGACATTTGCAGTAGACTGAAATAGGCACTTCTGCTTACAAACAGGTCAGACTTGGCTTAAGGCTTTTTCAAAGCTGTTTGTTTGATAATTCCAGCTTGTAAGGAGGAAACATATTTTTGCCACAGGAAGGTAGCGTTTGCCATTGTAAAATGGAGAACTATGTCTTCTTTCTCTAAAACATGATTGTCTCACCCTACAAGTCAATCGACCCTCACATCCTGGACTATTATTTGTTACCTTGTGTTCATTATTTTCAGTATGAAACATTATGATTCTTACTGTATTTTTTCAAGCTTTTAGCTTTATAACTCTTAAGATTTTTTCAGTGAATTCAGTATATATGAGCTGCTGCCTGTGTTGTTGCCCTGAGTCTGTATGTGAGGTGCCTGTGCCTGCTCTGGCTTTGGTTTAGCTCTGTCGCTGGTGAGCGTGTTTGTGTGTGCAAATGTGTGTGTGTGTGTGTGGGCAGCTGCCTCTGCAGGCTGGCTCAGTGTGCCCAGACCGCTGTGAGCTGTCCTTTGGCTGCTGCTCCTATGCTTAGCCCAGGGCCTCCCGTGGGGCTCCTTTCCCCAGGGACTGCCAGGCATGCTCCTCTTTCAGAGGGTTGTGGAGCTTATGGGTCAGTCCTTGGCTGAAGCCCAAGTTTGGATTTGCTTCTCTTTTTCCTCCCGCCTTGCAGAATAAGCTGTAGACAGATGACTTGGGAAGCAATGACTGCTGCCAGAGGACTAGAGCCAGCCATGTGCTTTACCCCCTTGCCAGCTTGACTGCTTTGATTGAGTTCCTGTGCCTTCCTGTCCTTCCCTTTCTTCCCAGATAAACGGGGGAGAACTGAGCTCTCTAAAAGTGGCACCATCCTGAGTTTGGTTCTTTGGCTTTTGAAGCAGAGCAGCAAGCAATCGTCAGGTCCTTACAGGAGTGTGAACTGCCTAGCCCTTTCTGGGCTAGGGATCCAAATGTTAGTGCTCAGAGGGAAAAAGAACAGCTTTTTACCATGGTAACAGTGGTTCTGTGAGGAAATCAAATAGATGGGTCCGTGCTCTGTTCTCTTCTGCTGCTGGTTGGAGTTAAGCAGGAAATCCCTGGTCCCGTATGGAGCCATAGGCACCAGCAGACTATTGCTTATGGATATAGAGGTGGCTTCTTCCAGAAGCTGAAGATCAGCATTCACCCACATAGGCATAATAACGGTGTAGTAATACTGACTTGATTCATGAAGGCCTTGGGGATCTGTGGGTGAAAATATTCTGTAAAGGCGAGGTATTATCTGTCCAAGACAGCTCCCAAAGAGGGGTTCTTTGACAAAGACAGAACAATTAAGGCTGCACTCTTCATCACTGTTTCTTTTTCTGCTTTCTTTTCCTTCTGTTTCTGGTGTTTGTATAAATCTGTTAATGCTTGGAAACAGCTTTTGAAAACATGTTTGCAGAGATTTCTAATGAGGCTTTTTGGAATGTAGCTAGTATTTAGAAAACAATTCCTAATGCAAGCTGAAAAAGCATGCATTTTCCAATCAGTTTTGTTCATATTGCCTTGGTAAACATTGATGTTTCTTTTTTTAACTTGTGGTTCAAATGGAGCTTGAAATTAAAATAGCTCTGTTTGCTCACCTTCTTGTTTGCCTGCCAATGTCGCTGAGCTCAGCACTCCTTCTCTCCTATAACAGGTCTGCTAATTGCTCTCACTGCTTCTGATGGCTTTTGCAGTAACAACTCAGATCGTGTGGGTCCTCTTGAGCAGTAACTGCCACTGGGGCTTCTCAGTAACAAATGTTGAAGTAAAAAGCATTTCAGGCAGATGTAGAATCCCACATGCCAGGGCTGGGGGGGCCCTCCACGTAGTAGTGAGGGACCAGTAAAGACACACCAAGAAGGTAACAAACGAGGCTGCCCTGTGTTTGCCATGCAGTGCTCTCAGCAGCCCTTCTGAACGGGGACCACTGCAAGGTCCTTGGGCTGCAGCCAGCACTTGAGTGCCTTTAGCTGGGCAAGGCCCAAGTCCTCAGGGTCTGATCAAGTCAAGTTTAAGTTTAACGGTCAGACTTGATGGCCTTAGAGGTCTTTTCCAAGCTAAAAGATGCTGTGATGCTGCAAATTCTGCAGCGTTAGGGAGCCCTTATATGAGGAGTCCCAGAGAGGACTGCAGCAGCTCTGACACACCACTGAGTGTTGCTGGGGTAGACTTATCGGTGCCCAGTTCAGAACACAGTGCTGTTTTTTTCCTGTCAGGGCTGAAGTACTTGGTCCAAATTTTTGTTTTTACGTTTTTGGTGTTACAATGAAGCTAATGTTTGCTATAAACCCTGACCTATTGTAGAATAATTATTATAAATATGTGTAGAAAACCTACCGCTATAGCCAGGGTCCAGTGTTGAAAAACTGAACTATAAGGAACCTCAAAATATTCTGGATGTGAGTTTGTACCATCAACACATAATTTAAAGTCGTGGGTCAATGTACCATGAGTCCATTCCCAAGGCATGTGCAAAGCAAACAGGAAAGCTGGATGTGAAGCTGTACATGGTTGCAAAGTGCAAAGAAAAGTGTGTTTGCTGAAACCTAATCAATATTTAATGACTCTTTTTCCATTGGTTGCTTGGGGTAGAAGGATATGTGAACTGTGGATGCCATAGGTTGATGCTGCTCTGGCCCATGTTGTGCTGTGAAATGAGGAGTGAGAGCCGTGGTTCCATGCAGGGTGTGCGTGGTCTGTGGCTGGGGGCTGCAGCAGCGTTTTAGCCAGGTCTGGTTTGATGGCTCAGAGTGGTGGCACTGCCTGTCCATGTGCAGGATGGATGCCAAAGGGCCACCACTGCCTGTGGCCGCCCCTGCCAGCTCCGCTCTCCCTCTGTCCCCAGACAGGACCGGCATGGGAAGAAGGGGTGCCAGTATCCCAGATAATCACGTGATAACCAAACAAAATCCTCCTTTCCAGGCTTACGTCTGCCTTGCATGCATCTACCAGTGGCAGATGATGCTTTTTTACCTTGCATTAGTTAATGATTGCTGGTTTATTTAATAGATTGGATACGAAATAAATGTGCTAGTTTGCTATTGACCTATCAATTATGATGTCTGATTGTGCCTCTGGGGAACACAGGTAGTGGTTTGTCCTGACGTTTTGTTAAAATAGGTGGTATTTTGGGACCAATCCACCTAATTCCTCACTCCCTGGGGCCCTTTAGTGTACTTAACTGTAGAAAGGTGATTTCTAGAGCATGCCAGCTGTTGGTGCTGGGGCCATTGTGTGGGGAACAAAACGGGTTATATTCTGCTCATAGGTTGCCTTTGTGTCACTGATACAGAAGCCATTTCATAAATTAGACACAACTCTTCCCAGGGAAATTGTATTCCCACTTTAATTGCTGCAGTGCATTAAGATAAACCACCAGCACAGCAGCAGGAGGTGTTTGAGCTTGGCATTGCCTTGAGGCCTTCTAGGTTTCTGCTGTTTGCTGCTGGCATTCCTGCCTGTTTTCATTGATTAGGTACATTACAAGTAGTTTGTTATCATGTTTTTTACCATTTTATTAATTTATTAAGAACTAGATTTCAACACAAACATCAATTCATCATTTTTTCTCCAGAAGTCATTGCTTTTGTAGGAAGTTACAAGTCTGTGTGTGCAGCAAAACCCAGCCTGTCAGAATTGCTGTCTGCCAATCCCAGGAATGTGAGTGCCAAGGTGAGAGTGCAGAGTCCTCCTTGCCTTGCTGTGGGACTGGGAGAGCACCACACGTGTCAGCATGGGCTGAGCATCAGCTCCTGTGGCTGGGGCATAACCATTTAGGGTGTTGTAGGAAATGCAGTCAGAGTTTGAGTTGAAGGAGTGCGGGGTGTCCGTAATACTTGGCACTGGTTCTTCTCGTTTCCTAAAATCTCCTCTAAAGATGTACACTCTCAAGGAAACACAAAGGGCTTTGTCAGTTTCTGAAATGTGGAAGTGTTGCAGATGTAGTCTGTATGATTTAATTTATGGTTAAAACCCTTTTTGCTGGCAGATCCTTGTGTAAGGAGTGTTCAAGCATTTCAGGAGCACTGGCTTTGAATGGGATTATGGAGGCTCTCTGTAGGCACTTGCCAGTGTCCTGCATAACCCTGGTTTGCAGCAGGCGGTTCTGTCCTTTGCCCAGGCATTCTTCACTGTGGGCATGTGCTGGTTGCCCCGCAGCTGACCTCTGGTAAGCAGCCACCCTGGGCTGGCACACTTTTTGAGATACCTTTTGGAATTCTCCCAGGGCAGTCCAGTCTCTGAGATGAATCTGGCTCACCACTGGATGTCATCGTTGCACTGTGGTGAACTGCAGTTCAAAGAACATTTATCTGGCAGTAAAAAATAACGTTGCCTGACCAAAGGTGACATTTAATTTTGCTGCATTCTGAATGACTTGCTGTGTAGTCATGCCATTGGGCAGGGAATTGATCCATAATGCTTCCTTAAGGGACTGGACAGCACTCTAGTGAGTTCCACAGTGTGGTGGGGCTGTGCTGAAACCTCAGCTGTGGAGCTCCACCGGTGCAAACACATGGCATAAAAGATCTCTTGGGGATCTCAATGTGCCATGTACTTAATTGAGAAGGCCCATGTAATTACCACAGCTTTCAAAGAAAGTACTTACTCTTCATCTATTGAGTTACTCTGTCAGCTGGTATATAGAGAATATATTTCTAATGTACTTCCAGAGGAGGAATTTAGAGGACTTAATTTTATTAGTGCTGTCTCCTATTTGTAGTAGAGGAAAACCTGTTAGAAGCCTTAGATTGCTTCCTTCCTAAGTGCCACAGCAGGAATTTATAGGGGAAGTGTCTGACAAATAACAAAAGTGGCTCCATTTTGTATTGGTCTTCCCAGTGCAGTTATGAACCTGCAGTTACCCATTCTGTGACATGAGAATGTAGGCAACCCAGGGCAGTAGGAAAAATTCAGTGTATTGTACTTGGCAATAAAGTATTTTCTTGTCTTTTGTCAGAAATTTGAGCGCTAAATATAGTCAAGGTGGGGGAAAAAAAATCTAACAGTAGTTAGTAGTGTCTCTTGTCTCTTAGCTGCGTGTTTGTCTTGAGTCTCTGTTAGGTAGTGAGACCTGGAGACACATGAAAAAAAAACCCCACGTGGAGATTATTCCCCTAGCCAGAATGTGCATGAAGTGGTGTGGAAGCTGAAATTAGTAACTACCAACATGGCAGTAAGATTTGTGAGTGCAGTAGTGGTCCAAGTGGTGTTGAGGTACCCTTTTACTCATGTGGCAGCCTGGCTTTCCAGGTAGCTACTCTACATTTAAGAAAAGAGAAGGATAATTTTGGAAAGGGACTTTTCAATTAAACACACAAACCCACTCAAAATAGAAGTTCCTAATTATTTACAGGTAAAACTATTTCCGTAAATGAACCAGCAAGAGTAAAAGCTGCTCTAGGAGGTATAAAAATGGCCTTAGCAATATGGAAATACTAATTCTTGAGGTGTTTGATAAATGGCAGTGAGTGATAAGCAGAGGCAGTGTTTTGTCCTCTCCTGCAAGGATTCCAGAGCATCTTGCTCAGGAGAAGCCACAACGTTCAGCTGTTGTAATTTTCTGTGACCTATTAAACATGCACATATTCCACATATTTTAGTACCATTTACCTGGTGCCATGCACAGAAAAATGGTATTAGTCATGTCAGTGAGCCAGAAGCAGTTTTGTGTGAATGCAAGGGTAATGCATCGCTGAGAGTTTAATGATTCCTAGCAGGCTTTGACTATTTTCTAAATGCATCTCTGTGTCTTACATGTTTTTTTGACAGCTGAAATATTCTTTGAACCACATAAATAGAAAGCTGGTTCTGGAATCAAAAGTGTGTATCAACACTAGAATTGTGGTGGTTGGTGCATCTGACGTTGGAATCTCTTTTCTGGAAACGTTGATTTTTTGGTAAGTTTTTAATTTTATTTCCTTTTCTGAAAAGCATGTGCTCCCTTTTGTTTGAAGGGGGTTGTTTCTTGCATTTAAAGCATTCCTTTAGTCTGTCTCAGTGTACTGGATGTTCAGTGTCTGAGCACCTGTGGATGGAAGGATGGATGCTGGATGCTTGGGGCTCACAGGATTCCAAGCAACTCCCAGTTGCACGTGGATCCTTAAGGCGAAGGCAGACTGAAAATGAGAATTGAAAATACCTGAAGTTGCTTTGGCCATTGTTCTTAAACCTCCATCCTGTGGGGGGAGGTGTAGTCAATGCCCCTTGGCATGTGCTCCCAAGCAGTATTGGCCTTTAAAGCCTGGTGGGATCCCTGGTGGGATCTCAAACCTGTCTGAATCCCCCCTTCCCCAAGTCTGAGGCAGGGAAACCTGTGGATGAGTTCTGCTGTTGAGCAGCCTCCCCAGCATGAGGACAGAGTGCTCTCTCTGATGTCTCACTGTTGTACTTCCCAGGGGTTCACTGGGGAGTCACACTGTGAGGATGTAGAGTTTAATCACACGCACTAGAAATGTCACGAAAGACTTACAGAAATTAATATACAATTCAAACTCTGAAGATGATTCTTAAAACAAGATGCAACAAGAACTGAGAGAGTCTGGTGCTTTTATGGTGAGCGGAGAATAGAAAATTCTGTCTTTTTTTTCTTTTTTCCGTTAAGCCAGGAATTTCTATTTCCATAACAACCATTGATAACATCACAAATGATATTTTCAATACATCAAGAGAAGAATAAGTTGGAGTGCTTTATAGTTGTTGTATTGCTGGAGCAGTGCAGAAGAACATTTCTGTTTCTTGCCCTTCTCTTAGTTCTTGACTAACCTGTAAAAGCATCCCATCTCAGGGTAAATAGTTTCCTCTTCCCCTCTTCTTTTCAATACCTTTTGGCTTTCAGTTCCACCCAGATTCAGTTAAACCTCTCCTTTAGAGCTGCTAACCCATTTCTTGTTGCTCACCCTGTGCTGTTTGTCGCTGCCATTTCATTACAGGGCACTGTAGGGAAGCCTAAGGGTGTTTGTGCTCCAGGTGTTCCAGCTGAGGCTGTCTGCAGTGAGCAGCCTTTGCAGGTGCTGCCCTTGGAACTCCCTCGGCCGAGCCTTTGCAGCCAGGGCTTGAGTTTGAACTAAACCCTGTCAGGGTTGCTACAGGAGACATCCTCCTTGAGCTTGTCTTGGCACCCAGCCTCAGACACGGGGTGCTGCTCGGAGAGCTGCAGAGCCAGCAGGCAGCACTTAGTGCAGTTTCACAGAATTTATATTAATAGAGGTATAAATTTGGGAAAGATTAGTTTTTAATTTTCACATCAGCAGCAAATAGCCTCCTGATCAATGTGAGGGCCTTTTAAAACAATTTAGTTTAATTTACTCATAATTTTCTCATATTCTCTGCAAAGGTTACATGCACTAAAAATAGCTGGATTGAATCAATTTGTGAGTCCTAATCCTTAAAAAGAGGAAGTAGTTTTCTCATCATTATTCTTCATACTTAATTATTTTACATTACCAGTCACCATAGAAACACACAAATGTAATTCACTTACTGATATGGCAATTATTAGAACACGATCTTGCAAGTGTTTCCAACTTCTTTGAGACTGAAGAAATACATTTTTCATTAAGCAGAGAAACGGCCTGAGAATGAGCCCTGCTGGCCCATGGCAGGCAGCACCTTCTGGGGCACAGTGCTGCTGGAGCACTGCTCACCCACCCTAACCCTAAAGGAGCTTTAGGCTTTTCCATGCTGCTCGGGCAGTGTGTGCAGGTATCTGTTTCCAGCTGTAGAGCTGCTTTTCTCGAGGATGCACAGGGATGTTTTGTTTTTTTTCCTGCAGGGCCGGGTAACCAGTGGAGGCAGCAGCGCTGCAGGGGCAGAGCCTGGTGCCTGCCTGCTGTTGGTGTGACAGTGGCTCCGGGGTGCAGGTGTGATGGTTGGTTTTAGATTTTTTTTTTTTTTTTCTACATGCCTTTGCTAGTTTCAAAGGGATGGTCAGGGCAGCAGGGTTAGACCAGAATGACATGGGATTACAAACCCCAGTGTTTCCACTTAATCCTAGGGGCTGTTCCGGGAGCAGAATGCAAACCCAGGTAGCAGGGATGGAAGCTTGGTTTAAGGATTGTGGAGCTTACTCCCAGCAGTGTCTTGTCACTGGTTCCAGTGCAGGGAACCTATTGGCTTTTGTCCTCCTCTTTGTATATAGCTGTGGAAATCACTACTGGTATTTTATTATAGGGAAAACTGTTTTCAGTCCATGGTTTTGAAAACCTCCTTAATCCAAACCCTGATGTAAACAATGACTTATTCTCTGAGGATGTTGGAATGTACATAACATGATATATGATAACTGAATGGTGCCTAAAATCACAGTATTTTAATGTGAGATTGTTATGAAATCTATTTCCTTCTCCCTGTGGGTGCATTAAAGTAATTATTGCATTTAAAAACCAGTTTGATTAAAGTACATTTTTGTCAAAGCCCTGAGTTTTTATTTAGAGTAGAATTGGAATCCAGCACAATAAGACTGTGTTGTTTGCTGCAGGATGGTGTCTCCCACTGGGAGCTGCAGTTGCCCAGGATCAGCTCCGAGGTGGCAGGGTTTGAACAGGGTCCTGAGGAGTGGCTCAGGGTAGCCAGGATCAGCTCCGAGGTGGCAGGGTTTGAACAGGGTCCTGAGGAGTGGCTCAGGGTAGCCAGGATCAGCTCCGAGGTGGCAGGGTTTGAACAGGGTCCCTGTGAGCCCGTTATCTGGCAGCACAGCAAGGGGCACACAATATCCTGCACATCTGGCCTGTTTGGCTGTAGTTAGCATAATGCTTGCTGGTTAATTAGGCTTTTTATCTTTGCATTTGTCTGGGAACATCTGAAGCCTTCCATGTTGCCTGTCACTAATTAGTTGACTAATTAAATAGTTAGTGCTTACTTGCTGATCACAGAGCTAACATGCAATGAATGGGTTAGTGATGCCCATTGTTTTGTCCTATTTGTCTTTGCCACATGAGCTGACACACGTGTGCTTCCCTGTGCCTTCCCTTCAGAGCCAGGCAAGCCCAGGCCGTGTGCTCAGTGTCACCAGCCTCCATCCCTCAGTCCTTGTTGCCTTCCATGGCTTGTGGTGAGTGGAGCTCAGGCTGTGACAGAGATAAATCCCGTGGGTCAGAGCTGGCCGTGTTGCACAGTTGGCATCACAACGAGCTCCGGCAGGGACTGATACCAGGCACAAACAGGGGAGAGGATGTGGGTCAGCATCAGCCTTCCTGACAGCCTCTGCCAGAGAATGAGACTCTATTAGCATCAATATGGCCTTATTTTATAGCTACAGTCCTGCTTTTGAGTCCGCAGTTTTAAATAAGATTATTTCAACCTGAAATACTTGCCCTTTGAACGTATGCAAACACTTCTCCGAGCCCAAACTCTTATTTCACACTTGAAATTTGTAAGTATTCGTAGATTTTCTCTTGTTACTTTTTGTATTTGAATACTTTCTGGTGAGTGTTAAAGCTGATCTTGGAAATAGCAGTTTTCTCATAAAAAGCCTGCTCGGAATTGGAGTGAGTCACAAGGGTTTTTATAGAATGCTGGGCTGCATCCATCATCCCCTCCTGGTGACTCAGCAGGACATACACAGCTCTGAGCCTGGTAACCTGGTACCTCTGATCAATGCAGTTCAAACACAGCAGCATTCTCAGTGCGAGCACTGCACCGAGGCTCTCCAGCTCTCTGCTGAAGCCATGGAAGAGATGGTACCACTTTCTCTTCTGTTCATACGTTGCTTGGTTTGAAGTTTGTTCCCAGAGCTGTGGAGGAGGTGCAGTGCTGAGCCCTCCAGAGCAGTCTGAGGCTGCCTGAGGGTTGGCTTGGAAGCACAGCAGACTGTGCAGGTTGCTGCAGTGGAGAAAAAATGACTTGTCTGGCTAAGCTGTGTTTCTTCCCACCAGTGATTACTGTGGATTTGATTCCTGTTTGTGTGTGTGCTCTGATGGCCCGAGTGAGGGTGCTGGCATGTGAAGGTCACTAACTGAAGGATGATGTTTGAGATGAGGGGTTTTGGCCCAGCTCAGTCCCTGTCCTTGCAGAGCTGCCAGCCGCATGTTGTGAGGACCTGGCACTGGGGGGGGGGGGGGAATCAGAATGTGCAACTTTGATGAGTTTTGTGTTCTGCTGGCAGGAGGAGTACAAGGGGTTAAACCTCAAGCCTTCCAGGTTTAAAGGTGGTCTGCCTGGTGGCATCTGGGAACGTGTCCCTCTGAAGGCAGCATTGCCAGGCTTGCACCAGGCTACATCATAGAGTCAGGATACTTACCTCCTCTGCAATAGTTTGGAAAATTGCAGTCTAGTATACAGCCATAAAAACCCCACCACCTTAGTTTAAACATGGGTAATTGGCCAATAACATTGAGAATGTCCTATGAGCAGGCTGGATTCTGCACTCTGTGTTACTGTAGCACTCAGACAGCAGCGGGCGAAGCGGTGAAGTTTCTACCACACTTTAGTTTTACTGCCCCATTTATGGTACCTTTATTTGTGGAAAATGGTGTTGATGTTTCTCATCTGTGGTTTGGAATCTGCAGGGTGATTAAACAGCAAGAGACTTAACTACCAAGGCCATCATCAGATAGCCCTCATTTTCTGTCTGCAAAAAGAATTGCCATTTTTGAAGGAAATATAATTCCATAACACTTGTGGAATGGAAATTGGAATTTTAGGAAGGAAGTGGTCTCGCTGAAGCCATGGTCAGATGGTGCTTTGATTAGGTCAGACTCAAAGCTAACTTAGATTTTGGATGGCAGAGCTGCCCTTGTGAATGCTGTAGCTGTGGAAGGGTAGGGATGGGTTTGATTTAGCTGTGTGTTTTGAGTGGACATGGAAAAGTCCTCTTTAGATTTCCCTGCTCTGTTATGGAGCAATTCATACTGCAGGAACTTTGCCATGTGGATTTTAGTAACCTAGGTTGTGGAAATGCTCTTGAGTGGATGCTCTAGTTTTTGTAAGCAAAACCAGTTGCTGGGAAGTGAGAGGTGACTGGAAGGGACATAAGCATTGAAGCCACAGGAGGGGGCTGAGGTGTTTCAGAGTAATGAGTTGTAAGGTGGATGGGTGTTCAAAAGAAGAAACTGGAAAAAGACATGTTTGGTAATGTTCAGTGAGAAATCAAGCTTGTGGACTGATGTAAAGCCACCTAAAAAATAGAAATTAGTAAAGGGACTGGAAGGCAACACAGTCAGAACTTCTGGTGTGCTTGATCATATAGTCTAGGAAAAGGATCAGCACAGAGGATGAGGCAAGCAATATAACCACAGTAAAATAATTGCTGAGAAGGAAATCTAGGACTAACCATTTGAAGGGGTAAGAGTGAGAGGAGTAGTTCATATAACCTAGCAGGAGAATCCAAATTTAACTGAAGAAGAAGAGCTTCTGAGACAGGATTACCCTGGGTTTAGCAGGGATAAAGTTAATTTTCGTTCTAGTAGCTGTGTTTGGATTTCATATGAGAATAATGTTGATAACTCACTGATGTAATTATTACTCAGCAGTAGACCATCAAATTCAAAGTTTGGTGAGAACCCAGCTACCATTGCTGGAGAAAGAAACACTCCCCACATCCTTGTAGGGTGCTAGTCAAAGGGTGAAGGAAATGTTCTTTAGCTCTCTAATGGATTCTTGCTAAGTTGTCCAAAGTGGTGACAGTGATGGCTTTCATGGCCTGGACTTAGAGGTTGCTCTTCTTAGGATGACAGCATCTGATAAAATTACCAATAAATCTGGGAGGAAGTTTCTGGGGAAAAAAATATACAAAACACTGTTTCATCAAAATAGGAGTTTTTGAAGGGACCCTGTTATTTTAATGCCAGGAGGAAGCAACTGGGGCATGATGAAATATTTTGCTGAGAGAGGAAGAGTTATCATGGGCCAGGTTGTAATGGAAAGCCCCTCCTTGACCCTTGCATTGACAAGTGTCCCGGTAAACACTGTGCAGTTATCCCTTCTTTTGTTGAGCAAATTTATTCACAGTCTTAACCCTTTTTCCTTAGGTTGATCCAAGGGAGAACTGGCTAATCTTTGTTTACTGGTAATTGTAGAGGGATAACTTGGAGATGGACATCTGTTGGTCAGCAGTGAATCTGGAATCCTACTCCAGGGGCTGTAATTGATGTCCCTGAAGAAGGTTCTGGAGAAGAGGTGCTTTTGGTAGGTGTTGGTACAAACAACAAACCCTGCTGCTGCAGCTGCAGCCCAGTACAGCTGTGTGGGGAGGCAGAGGCAGCAGAGGGAAAGGAAAACACTGGGGCTGGCATAGGAATTCAGTGGGGAGAGAGAGTGGGAACACATTGCTTGGAAAGGGGCTCCAAGCAAGGCTGTAGTGCTGGGTAGCACGTTTATCCTGGAGGGACAACTTGGGTGAGTGGGGTTTCTTTCCAGTTATTTGTATGGGCAGCCTTTGTTAAGCTGGACATTTCTAGCTGGAGTTTGGTGTAGAGCTGGGAAATCTGTTAGAATTCCTTTTCCTTTTGGAGAAATCTCTTGTCCAAGTCAAGTCCTGATTGCTGTGTTCTTGAAATGTTTCCTGAAAAAAAAAAAAATCCTGCTTTGGATGAATTGTTAGATTTGCAGGCAAAAGGAGAACTGTCTCCATCTGCCTTGTACAGACAGAGTGACACCTGGACATGCTGAGCTCCTGTGCCTTGAACACAGGTTATGGCCTGTTGAGACTCTTATCATCCCTGCTTCTGGGCTCCTTCCTCCCTGCAAAAATCCTAGTGTTCCTTTTTTTCTTTCAGGACAGCGATCTTCCTGATTTCAAAGTTTTGTTGAATGCAAGACTTTCACATCTTGCTATTCAACACTGAAATTGGTGGGTTTTTTTTGTTTGTTTGTTTGTTTGTTTTTTTTGTTGTTTTTTTTTTTTACTATTTTCAGAGATACCATTTTTATAAAGGTTATGCTGCAGTGAGGCTGAGGATCCAATGTCATTAAGACTTTGCTTTTGGATAGGTTATAATTTCAGATATTATTGTTTAAAGATGATGTACGCAGGAGTACAGTCCACAGAGTTACCAGTTTTGGGAGGCAGATAAAGCATTATCTTCTGTCACTCCTTTGTTTTGGTTTTTATTGATGGCTGGGAAAATAATCTTTGAAAAGGTAGGATTTCAAATAAATTGAAATGCTCGGGTTCATAGAGGCTACTTTGCTGCACTTTGTTTTTTGCAGCAGAAGTGATTTGACTTGTGATAATGAGGGGTTTAATGAAAGCAATTAATTAAATTATTTGTTCAGGCAGTTTCCACCATCTAAGCTTCCATCATTATGCCACACGCAGAAGGGGAAAAAAAAGGTAGCAAGACATCAGGCAGAAAAATCCAGCGAAATACACAAGGAATACTCTAACAGAGTCACAAACACCAGGATCTATGTAAAAACTGTACTAAAACTTTTCTTTTGTGCTTTTCATTGTGCTCAGTGAGCACCTTTTCATTGTGCTCAGTGAGTTGGTAACCCTGTTTTACTTTGAGGACAAGGGTGTTCAGACTTTCTTTGTAGCCATCCTCTAGAGCTGTGCACTGAAACCCAACACCTTTTACTTATTTCCCTAGATACTCTAATCCCTCCCTGCTTTACCAGTATCTTTGAGCTGTTCTTCCCTCTGTATCCACAGCAACATGAATCCCTGCTGGAATTATTTGCTTCTGAAATGCAGGTGCACTTGTTTAACGTTGCACTGGTTCAGGGCTCTGAACTTGAAGACTTTTTCACCAGATGGGAACCTCTGCTTTGCCCTGTTTCGTGTCAGGCACTGTTATATTTATTAGCAGCATCTCTGTCAGTCCCTATTCTGACACCACTGCCTGCGTCCAGGGCCTTGGTTGTTCTTCCGTTAAGAGTTTTTAGGCACCAGTAAGGAATTAAAGCTGTAGTAAAGGAGCCATCCTTTTGTTAGCCTAGAAATAATAAAGCTCAAAATGCCCCCACCTGTGCTGGCAGGAGCACAGCTCCCCTCGAGTGCTCAGGCTTGTCTTTAAGTGCCTGTGTGTGTGAATGTCTTTTAAATCCTGGGGTTACCCCGCCAGCTAGGCTTCTGCAGCCAGGCTTTTGTAACACAAGATACATTTGTTATTTATTTAAATATTCTGGTGATTTGTACAAATACCACCAGCCTGTGCTGAAACACTGACCAAATTCTGTCACTTAGCAGCAGCAGGGGGCTGCCTGTGTGTGTAAGCAGGGCTGTTGCGGTGTTTTTGTGGAGCTGTGCCTGGAGCTGTGTCTCTGCAGCTCTGCCCCTGCACCACCCTGCCCTTGGGGAGCTGCCAGCAACCTCGCTGCCTGCCTGGCTTTTCCTCAGAGTAAAGGGGAAATCAAAGGTACCACTTGTTTCATCTCGCTGCATCCAAGAGATGCTAATCAACATTTTGATGCCTACGAGATGAATGAGTGAGAAACATGAATTAATGTTTGGGGCATATGGGGATGCCATGGGAGCGCTGAGGTAGAAGTAAGTCATTAGTTACTAAATGGTACTGACTGAAAGGTCTGATTGAAGCCTCCCTCTCAGTGGGGAAGAAGGGAACAAGAACCATATGACTGGGGAAATCCTGGATGCCTGCGTGTGGACTCAATAGAGGTAGAGCATCTGCAGAGGAAAATGCTATGTGGCCAGATCAATAAAGGGCATCATCGTGCAGTCATGCAAAAGAGGCACATTAATGGTGCCTGGAGCCTTGATTCTGCCATGTTTCTGATGCGGGCTCACAATGTTTCCATCCTAAATATTATTAAATTACATATTAAATATTTAAACATAATGTTACCGTAGCCCCTGGATTTGGCACCTGTTGGCAAGATGCCACGCAGCATGTACAGATGCCTTCAGCTCCACCCTGAAAGGAAATCTTGCTGTGAGGATGGGAGGATATGTCGGGTGTTTATGTAATTAATCGCATGTAAATAAAGGGCAAGGAGCCGTGCTCTGTCGGTGTGTGAAGTTCCTGTAGTTGTTGTTTGCTCCCCGTGTGCAGATGGCATCACTCTTACACCCTGCCTTCAGCTTCGTGCATCAGGCTCGCTCTCATTTACGTGAAGACCATTTTGTATCACTCAGGCAGCATAAGGTGGCCATAAATGAAAAGCAAATTCTATTTACATCCACCTCTGCAGAGTGACCTTAATTTAAATGAGAATCAGGCCCATAATCTGAATAAATATATGCACTCTGTTACATTAAGGTTATTTATTACTTTGTGCTTGGCCTGAGTATGCATGGAGATTTACCACAGATAATCCATAATCCAGAATTAAACTATTAATATGCATTTTGAGAGGGGCAGCCATAACCTTGAAATTCCTTGGTTTAAGTATGACCTTTAACTTTGTTTGAATATATTTTTTAAATGTGTGAATAACAAATTAACATTGGTTGATAAAAAACATTCTGATTCCTTTGTACCATTTGCATCAGTCCATTCTTAACTTACAGAAAGCCTTGAAGATTAGAAGGCTTAATCACTCATAATATTTATTTGTTTTCAAATGTCAGTTCACATTTAGTTCAACATAGTGTCAGTCTTGTCCCCCTCCTTGCCCCAGCATGACTGAAACTGCGGTAGAAATTGTTCTTCTCTTTGTATCCAGAGACACTGCCTCCCTGTGTAAAGGAATTGCTTTCTGTATCCTCCTGAACATGGAATTCTGAACTATGCTGTTCCTTTGATGTGCCCTCCAAATTTCTTCCAACTGCATCTGTTTGTTTTTCTTTCCACAGGCCCCGTCTGAAATTCAACAACCTGACCTTGATTTCCACTCATGGACTTCCAGGAAAAGACCCTCAGAGCTCCAAGTATAGAAGATTTTTAATTAACAGGTTTGACTTCTCATCTAAACACTTCCATAGCTCCTGCAGAAAACATAACACTTGATAATTCTTGTGAACTTGTCCTAAATTTTAGATACATCCGTAGAGAGCCCCAAAATAGCTCAGTCTGTCTATCCAGAATGCACTCACCTACAAGAGGAGTTGGATAGAACTGTGAGTTGGGAAATAGTGCCAAAGCCGTAACTTCAGGATGGCAATCCACTGTGTTGTACCTGGACAGTGGGCTCTGCTTTCTGAGGATTTTTAGGTTGTTTGAATTTCCAGGCTGAAGACAAATGACACAAGATGTATGCTCGCTTTTTAAATCTTGTTTGGTTTTTAGCTTCCATGAGTTTTGTTCTAAATAATGCTGAACTAAAGAATGTGCAGGAATTAATATGGGTAATGCAACAGGGGCTGACTTAGAGCAGTGTGTGGTGGATGCAGAGCCCAGCAGTGGCAGTGAGGATTTTGCTGGGTACAGGGGCAGTTGTTGCTGTTGATGAGTTTGACAGAACTGTTGTGTGTCAGTTCTGCTGCTCGTGGGCTGTGAGTGCCAGTCCCTGGGCTGTGGCAGTCTGTCCCTTGTCCCAGGCCAGGGCTCTGTGCAGCTGAAGGGAAACGGTGGAAGAGCCTTGTCTAGGGACTGTCATTATGAATATGATAGCTTCCATTTGGTCAGATGAAAATCTTAACTCTCTAAAATTCACAATATGTCATTCTCATTTAAATACAGTGTTTTGGGGTTTTATTTTGGAATAAATCATCACTGTGGACCTGAACATGATTGTTTTGAGCATTGAGAAGCATAGGATTAAAATGAATCAGTTATTCTGAGTAGTTGGGGAATGAATTTACAGTAAAGTATTTAGATTTGGCACATGACTCCTTGACATTGTATTTTACCAAATCTTTTCTTCAGTGAGCTTCAGTGCACTAAAGGGCTGCCCTTTAAATTACAAAACACCTCCATGTCTGCTTGCTGAATCTTACAAATGAAATCTTTACAAAGATGTGAAAATAGTGTACTGGGAACCTGTTTAAAACCATCTGATCACCTTTGGAATTTTGCCCTGACAAATAATTTTGTATAACTAGTTGCCTGTGTTACTTTTTGTGCTGTAGAAAGGGGTGTGTTAAAGTGCAAGTCTAGTAAATGAAGGAATTACGTTCTCACACAAATACATGCAGTCTTTTTCTGAAGCTCACTGTAGAAAAGAGTTGTACTAATAAAGTATCCTTCCTGACAGAAAGTTGCAGTTCAGAGCTGCCTCACCAGATTTAGCTGTTAAAATCTGAAAGCAGATTAAGAGTGAAAATTGAACTCTGCAGGGTGTGATTTCTGAAAGCATCCCTGTGATTTTGGAGTGTCAGTCTGTTGGGAGCTGTGCACCACAATTATAGAGGTGCTTTTGAAAACCTTCTTCTGCCTTAATGTCCATTTTATTTATAGATTCCTGCATTATTACATCTTAGAATTGTCAGTGTTTTTCTTCCCTTATTTATTTTCCTCTGGTATCTGTGAGTACAAAAGATGCAGAGCATTGCAGGAAGCCTGGCAATACCCTAGATTGTAAAATCAACTGTGTTTGTTCCTGTGGCATCCTGAATGCCAGTTTTGGGAGTTTGGTAGCAGTGATTAACATGGAGCTCTGTGTTGGGATATGTGTCCTGGTATTAAGGGCAGAGCAGCAGCTGTCAGTGCTGGTTCCACCTGCACTCCCTGCTGTAGCTGCCGGTGCCACAGAAAAGCATCAAATGCTTGAGCATGGGGCCAGCCCCTTCTGTTTCATCACTTTGAGGCCTGTGGGAGAAAGTGGAATATTTTTCATCGCTAAGTATACATAGAAAGCCATGGTTTGGGGCCTCTAAGTGGCCGTGAGCTTAGTTTGGTAGGTGGAATGTATTTTCTGTGGTGACTTGAGCTGGCAGCCTGGGTGAAGCCCAGGGTCCCTGTACTGGCCATTCCCCTCCTGAGGCCCTGGCTGGGGTGAGACTCAGCTTCTTCCATGTAGTTTGTTCAGTGTTTCTTCTTGCTGAGCTGCTTTGGTCTCACAAACCAGACACCTGTGTGACACCAGCTATTTGGGTTTTTTTTTGCTTGTTTTAAACCTTTTGCGTTCTTTTTCACTAGATCCTGTGAGTTCATTGCTCTACAAAGCTATTAACGGGTTTGTCCAGTTCTACTGAAAGAATCTGACTGGACAGGCTTTGCTTGGTGCAGGTTTTCAGGATTGGGGAGGGATGGAGTTGAGCCCAACTGGATCTGCACAATGGCCAGCAGCCTCTTGTGCATTTCTATGGTGGGCCATTGCCAGGTTCAGGGGTCACAATAGACCTAGCTGGGAATGTTCTCTCTCTGGTTCTCCTCACGTTTTATAGTGATGTGTCTGTTGCATGTCTTCAGAAATTTGTCTTTGTAGAAGGCTATTATTAAATGGGGAGGGTGGTACAAATGCAGTAATGAGTAAGTGTCCTGGTATTTACTTGGTTGGACATACTTGGTATGGGCAGGCTCTGAGCCTTAAAAGACCTTTGGAAATAATTGTAATTTTCATTACTGAGGCATTAAAAAGCGGTTTTGTTCCATTTGGGTTTTGCTTTAAAATTGGCTTTTAAAATAGCAGCTTCTACATCTTTATTACTTCTCTCACATGTAGGGATATCTGATGCTTTTTGCTTGGAGCAGGTTGTAACACCCCTAAAACCTGAGAAAAGCAAACCTTGCCTGAGACTGTCAAAGCCAACACGTGATTTTAGGGTAGTGATATGGAATTGACACTGTCAGAGCATGCTGCTTGTGATGGGTGCTCCATGCACACCCTGAACATCCTGGAGCGCTGAACAGCTCAGGACCAGTTTAGTGTGCTTTTGGTATTTGTCATTCTTGTATTGTGAAAAGTTCTTTTGGAAAAGGGCCACCAATAGGAGACTTGACATCTCTGCCTTTTACTTCTAGCTCTGACAACTGTTTTCCTAGATTTCTATTTATTTTAAACCTTTTTGGAGTACTGGTGCTAAAATGGTAGGGTGAATTTCCTGTGTTTGTCTCACCTTAGCTATGACTGGTGAAGCTGAATCGAAAAGGAAGGAAAGCTGGGGAAAAGCTGAATAAGGAAGTCTTGGAGAAAAGATTGGACTGTTGAATTATTTTCTTTGTAGATTCAAAAGCTTCTATCTCACATCAGCCTGCGAAGGAAAAGCAAACTAAAGCGTAAATTTGACTTTGTTCTTGAATTACATGATTGTAAGGCCCAGCGCTGGGAGAGCTTGTTTGGTTTCAGCAGAAAGTTGTCAGTTTGTAACTGAGTATTACCTAAAGCCTCATCTTTCACCTTGGGCTGCAGTCAACTCCCAGCAAGGGAACAGGCGGGACCACTGGGGGCCTGGGCCGAGCTCACCAGATGTCTAATTAATGCCTGCTGTCAGCTGCCGAAATGTCACTTACAGATATTCTTTCTTTGCAGCCACTGTTTTAACGATGAAGATTATGCACAGATGTCACTTTGTTCATGGGTTAACGTCGTGGTTGGTAAGATGACAGGCATAAACCGCAGTGCCAAATACGTTGTTGTTTCCAAGGAGAGGGAAGTGCCGTACGACTACCTGGTTCTGTGCATGGGACAGAGCTACCAGGTGAGCTGTGTGCAGGGAGAGCCAGCACAGTGTTCCCAGGTTTCCTACAGTGAAGGCTGTTCCTGAGGTTAGGCAGAGCAGCCTCAGCCAGGGAAGCAGCAGCAGCAGTTTGCAGTCCTGGAGTGCAGCAGGTTGGGCCGTGTTGGTGCTGCTGCCAAAGCTGGAGGAGAGGAGGGTCAGGCAGAGTTTCCCACCAGCAGGTTAACTTGGGCAGGAGGCAAAGCTGCCTGTGTTTTTGCCACCACGACTATTACACCTGCTAAGGAGCAGGCTCAACTGACATGTGGTCCCAGCCACAGGAGACTTAACTCCAGCTGGTCTAACACCATTTGACCTAGTTTTGGAAACAGAGAGAGTTCCTTATCAAATTAATTATTCATCTCATGTGATGACCGTGCCTAGGCACGTCCGTGGTGCTGCTTGGTGTTGTAGCACGCAGCTGAGTTTCCAGTGAGATTGAAGCAGACCCTTAGCTGCATGTAAGATGTGGAGTCAAACTGAGCTCCAGCCCTACAGGGCCAGCTTCCACTCAGACTCCCTGGGCAGGGTGGCTTCTGTTCTGGCTCCTGTATCCCTATGAGGCCATCAGGTCACCTAACCAAATGGGCAGCTTGGTCCAGCCCCCTTGCTGCAGGGCTTTGCCTTACATGGGTGGTTTGGGGTAGGAGTTGTGAGCAAGGCATTTTGCCTTTAAAATCAGGAGATAGATGTGAGCAATGTCTGCAGCTTTGCAGTGCTGTGCCTTGTCCCACAGCAGTGTCTGGCTGCCTGTGTGCACCTTGCTCTGCAGTCTGGGATCCCGTCTCAGAGCAGAGCCATGCTTAAACAGCAGCCCATGGGCACTGCTCAGCAGGGATGGAACAAAAACTAAAGTGTGGGCTGGAACAGTGCTCCTGGGAAAAGGTGTTTGGAGGTAACTCTGACTTGCAAAATAATTTATGGGAAGTAACGGCAGTGGGGGAGAAAGATAAGGACAGCAAGGAAAAAGGTAGTTTTTATCTGCCTTTGAGAAGAAATCCCATCATCATCTGTTCTCACTTTCAAGCTTCTCAATTTCAAATACAAAAGGATAAGAAGAAATTAGTTGCTTCTGTTTTATTACATGGAGCTCTGGTCCACCCTTTTTATAAATTGTTCCTTGTTTGGTAAGCAGTCAAATTAATGCTTAGCAAAACGTTTTATGTTATGATTTAGAGATTTACTTGCTGAGTAAGATCTTGCGGTGTCGTGCCTTGTTTTATATGATCCAGCAGTATTTCAGCTGATCCAGCTGGCAGTGAGAGCATGGTTCAGTATGTGGCTTGGTGGTGCTGAGGAGGTCAGAGACAAGATTCCCTTTTTCCTTCGTACAGCTCAGACCGAGTTTGTTGTTGTAAAGCAGCATTACACAGTTGAACATGTTAGTGAATCTTCAAATTTGAACCATCAGGCAGGTTGTGATCCCTTTCTCTGGGACAAAATCTGTCGTTGTAGAAGGTTGATTTTTGCTGGCAAAAGGTGGAGGCAGTCTGGCTTCACAAAGACTTTCCAAGGGCCATTCATTTCAGGTGATCTGTTATTCAGAGAGCTGCTGAGAGCCCTTGCTGTGTGTTGGGACATTTCTGCTGTTTGCTGTGCAGATCTAGGCATTTGCCATGTGCCTCCACTTGCACTGGCAGCGCTGTTTGGAGTGGTCACCCACATCCCTTCGCAGGGAACACCTGCACACGTGTGGACGCTCAGGTCGGTGGGGTCCGTGTTCCCTCTGGCCTTGGGAGTGTTTGCTGCTGCTGAGTGTAATAAAAGGCTGGGATGTGCCAGAGCAGCAGCCCTTGGGTTGCCAGAGTGAGAGTGTCGTTGTGATTTAACATCTCCAAGGTCTGTGCCATGCATCCACTCACCCACTCGTGTCTCCAGGCCATGGCTCCTGCCGGAAGCGAAATCACGAGTCAGTGGCCACAGAGATACCTGGGGACAGTCCCTCCCAATCACTTCACTCTCAATGATGCTCAGGACTGCTTGGAGGCAGCACGCTGGCTGGAGGAGAACCTTGGCAACTCCACAGGTAAGGTGCTTCGTTAGCACACCCACTCACAGAGATGGCTCCCAGGCTTATTATTTCCTCTATTCCCTCCTATAATTGGTGCCTTGTGAATTCTGACAAAGTCTTTCATCTGCTATGCTTTGTTTTCTAGATTAATTTACAATTTTTTGTTATTTTTGATACCCAGCATATTTAGCTGGGAAAGAAAGGTTTGAGATAGATTAATTATCTACAGTTATTATATACAAATGAGTCCCAAATGCAAATCTGTCCAGAGTTGTTAATTAGCCAATGAAATAATAATTTAATTAGTGGATGTGGTTTTCTACTATATAGAAAAATATCTAGATTTGTGGCATAGCACAAAGAAAATAAGTCTAAATTAGGATGTGTCTGTCAGCATTGTATTCAGTTGCATCAGTTAGATTTTCACATAGAGCTGCAAACTCCTGGTGCTTTTTAACCCTTAAAATCTGACATTTATGCCAATGTGCACCATCCCTGCATTTCCTTGACCTTGTCATGTGTGCTCTGTTTGTCTGTTCACTAATTCATCCACTGTGTGTGCGCTGTGGGAGATACCTGGGACCATCCAGCTTTCTGAGTCAGCTTTGAACTAGAGAAACAGAGACCAAAGGGTCAATTGTTTCATGAAATGTCAGTTCCTGCTGCCTCTAAGTCAGGACAGTTCAGAGCAGGAAAGCTGTCTTAGTGTGTGTGTGTGTGTGTGTGGCGGGGGGAGTTCCTGTTGGCAGAGTGCAAGAGCAGGACTTTCCTGAAGATGTGTTTTACCTACCTTGTGGAGTGTAATGAGAATTGGCAGTGATTTGGTATGGTGCAAGGTTCACACCTGCTTGGCAGTCCTTTAGGGAAGTTCTAAAAACATTGGAAATTCCTTTATCATCCCTCAGGTCTTGCTGTGATCAGCATAGGGGTCCATAAACATGGCAGTGTTTCTCAGCCAGCTTCCTGGCCTCTGGAGCCGTCTTGTTCCGCCTGTCCTCCAGCTGGTACCAGCCCTGCCCACACGGCCCTACCTGTCCTCCAGCTGGTACAGCAGCTGGGTTTGCACGGACAGATGAGGTATTAGCTTCCCCTGTTTGCTGCTGCTAGTCCTTTATGGGACTACCCGTGTGCCCGGTCCTGGGAATGTGCTGCGGTGCCCCTGCGCAGGGATGTGCCAGGGAGGATCAGTCACTCTGCAGCAAAGGGCATAACCACGGTGTCTCATTTGCCTTGGCACGAGTGCACCTTCTCCAGCAGCAGTGCTGAAGTCATGGGTGTTCAACTTCACTTTGTTATTGCTGCTGGCTTTGCATCTCTTAATGAGGCCCTGGCCTGGCTTCATGCGTAGAGAAGGAAGGGAAATTCGCAGCACTCATGAGGCTGGTCTGAAGGGACTTGTGGAGATGTGGTCTAGGAGAGATGTGACACCTTGCCCTTTCCCCCTGCTCTGGCTTCAGTTCCCTCTCCTTGCCCTTCCCATCACATTCTCTACTGCTGTGCGGAGTGCCAGCTGGAGAGGACTTCCTCCGCTGATCTCAGTTTCTCTTCTTCCTCACCCTGCTTCTTTTTCCAGTTGTGTTTCTTACAAACATCATTCTTTCAGTCTTGACACTTGTGCCAGGGTTCTGGGAGGCCTTGCTGCTGCTGAGGGGCTGGGAGCAGGGCAAGCATGGCCCCACGGCTGCCACTGTGGCTTCACTGATGAAACCCAGCCACCTAATGCATGGAACCTATTACAGCTGTAATTGGGACTAATTGAAATTCATCTCCTATTAGCTCTGCACTTTCCATGAAAATAAAAGTAGGATGGAAGTAAAGTAAGGAACAAAACTGCTTTAATGGCCCAAAATGGAGCAATTATTTTTTTTTCTTCACCTAAGCATAGTTTACTGCCTTATTAAAAGCGTGTTTGTAGGAATACTCTTGCATTAAAATTCTACTGCATGAATCACTGAGTGGAGCCACCAATGCTTTAGCTCATACCGGATTTCTCCTTTAGCTTTTGCAAACTGCAAAGATTCAGGTCACATTAGGGTCATTGAAATCTTGTGCTTCTACTTGTGGAAAATTAATGAGTCTGCTCTGCAACAGGACGCTGACATTCAGGTAATAAACGATAAAACTACTGTAATGATCTTTATTTATGGCTGTTTTTTCTGTAGAAGGTTATTATGTTTACTCACAGATACATACATTTTCATGTAGTTAAATAATAAAAGCATCCTGAGGAACTGCTCTCTGTTCAGTGGACATAATTTCAGTCCATAATGAATATCTGCAGTTCCTAGACTACTAGCACTGTCATCTAAAAAGCCACTAATATTGTAATAAGCAGAAGCAGTAAATTGTTGATTTACAAGAGGTCAGTAAAGGAGCATTGCTTTCCCTGATCTAATGCAGTTGTATTTAATATTACCATATAAAACAGAATTTTAATTTTCCTTGAGAAATGTAGGACTCTGATCTGATCTTGTCCATCCCCAAATGCCAGTGTCTAATGCAGGAGCTGAGCTTCTCTCTGAGGGTCCTTTGCTGCCTGAGGGTGAAGGGTCTCAGCCCAGCCTTGCCCTGCAGTCAAAATGGAGCTTTGCTTGGCTGTGCCTCAGGGAAGCCCTCCTCATCCTCCTTTTCCAGCCACAGCCATGGCATCCTCTTCACTCCTCATTCGTTTCACTCCTTGCAAATTGAAAATGTGTAAATGTAGCATGAGGCTGTCAGCACCTGCCCAGCACGTCCTGGCCTGCACTGTCAGCACATGGTGTTAATAAAAATCAGTATAGCAAAGCTGCTCTTTAACAGGAGATTGTAATACTTCTTACATTATGCCCTGCTGCAGCAGGGAAAAAACAATTAGGCTTACATCTGTCTTCTCTTTTGGCACTCTCCTTAGCCCAGTGCAGCTGCATACAGGTGTCGTGGCAGACACAAGCTAGGGGACAGATTCTTCTGGCTTGGGAAGTTGGGTCAGTGATGGACACACTGGAGCATTCCTGTATTCTCTGTGATATTTAGGAAAGTAGTAAGGTCTCTTTGTTCTTATGCATTTACAGGTAAAACTGCAACTGATGCATTTGCAGGTAAAACGGTTCCGTCCCTTGGCTCATTGCTGCAAACAGTAAAAACATGTTTTGTGTCATTGATGTGCAGTGTACTCATGGGGCAGGTCTTTTCTCTGGCAGCTATGAAGAGAGATGTTTCTTTGGCAGCCACAAGTAGCCAACCTGATAGGGACAAATAAAATAACTGTGTAGTCAAAGGGGAATAGTAGAACATCTGTTAACATTTTTATCATTAATACTCTTGGGAGCTGGGGCAGTGTGCATGCTCAGTTTAGTATTGCCCTGCATCTCATGCAGTAAAACATGGTCCAGTGAGATTAGTTTAGCCCATGAAATAATACAATTCAGGGCCTAGGGGCTGCTGCCACTTGTGACAAGAAGGAAATGCCACACTGAGATGAATTGCCCAGCACTGCCCAGGTGAGGAACACGAGCCATGGGAAGGTGCTTTTGAGGCATCCTTGTGCTCACGGGTCAGATCTGAACCACGGGAGCTGATGTGGGCATGGGCAGGCAGGTGGAGGTGTTCTGCCTCGTCTGAACCCTGCTGGCTGTGGCACAGAGAGCTGGCAGGGCAGGGCTGAGCTCTGGCCCTTTGCTGAGACTCCTTAGCCCCACAGAGGAGTTCCCTACAAGCTGTGCCCTTTTGCCGGGGCTGCTCAAAGGCTTGGTGGATCACAGAGCAGACAAATGCTTCCTGTTCCAAGCAGCGGGGCAGAGGGAATGGGGGGGAGAGGAGCACGTTGAAGTCCTGCTCAGAGGATTGTTGGTGTGTTCTATATGAAACCATCCTGAGATAAAACACACAGCTGCTCTGCTGCCTCCCAGCTCTGCCTCTCTTATTGCCAGGAAGGCTTTAGCCCTTAGGCTGGAGGGTCCTGTTGTACTCACACAGAACAGACACTCCCCTCCTTGTGTTCCTGCTCAGGTCTGACTGTGCTGTTTGAAGTGGCACAGGAGAAGTTCAGGAGAATGAGCAGGGCCCTGCCCTGCAGCTCTGGAGGGGTGGATCAGGTCTGAGCTCCCTTTGCCCTGCAGAGGAGGATGGAGCTGGATTCAGGAGTGGTTTGTGTGCTGGTGCTGACGCTCTGCAGAAGGAGCAGCAGTTCCCACACGCTGCTGTCACAGCGGATGGATGGAGCGATGGAGCGAGCTCCCAGCAGTGAGCAGGGACAGAAGTGGCTCTGGGCTGGTGTTGTGCCATGTGCAGCTGCCTTCAGAGTGGTGCCGAGCTCTTCCCACCACCAGGGACAGGGACCTCTGCAGGGCCATCCCCATTCTCTGGAGATCAGGCTTTGGCAGAAGGGAGAGGCAGCACTGGTGACCTCCATGTGGCACAAGGGCTTGTTTTCTATAACTTGACCTTTCCATGGATTGTGAGGGTTTTCTGCATGGTGTATTGAATTTGATTCCGTCCACTCCCCCCTCCATCAGTCCTTTGAATGAGCAAAATTATGGAGAGAGGGGAGAACAAGATAAAAATGGTGATTGATTGATTGATTTACCCCTAGAGGCTTTTCAATCAGAATAATTTTAAATTATGGGGTCAGGATGAAATATCATACTTCTGTGTGAAGTACTTGCGTACTTTGTGGGATGTTTTGTACAGATTCTTCACTAAATTATCTTAGCTGCTGTTGCTAGGTAACATTGTTTGCTTCATAGCATCAGAGAAATAAGAGGGTCAAAGAGAGCAATTCCATGTTATTATCATCTGAGTTATACTAATAAGGTTTTCATTGTACGTCTTAGAAATCTTTTCCCCCCCCCTTTTTTTTCCCCTCTTAGGGAACGCCATTGTCTACGGGAATACAATTGACATTTACACCACGGTAGAAGCCCTCTTATCCCTCGGGATTGATGGTTCCCGCATCCATCTGGTGCAGGCTCCGCTCAGCTCTGCCGGTGCCTGCCTCGGGGACGCCGCGGTGCAGCGCAGGGTGCGGGAGGCGCTGGCAGAGGCGGGCGCGGCCGTGCACCCGGAGCGCGTCCTGGCACGGTGGGGCCGGGACGAGCACGGCCGCATCACCTGGGCTGCCTTCACCGGTGCCGCAGAGCCGCTCCGGCTGCAGTGCTCCGTGAGTACACGCTCCCTGCTCCGCAAAAACCATCCCGCTTACCTGCCCCCTCGCGGGTAAAAAGCCCGTCACGTTTACCGGCCCCTTCTTTCCTCGTTGTCCCTGGGAGATCGAACATTCACTTCTTAGTCTCAGCGACTGTTTCTAAAAAATCCGAATAAATCTATTGTTAATGCCCTGACTGATTTGGATTAAAATGTATTTAAGTCGCCTGACACGCAAGTAATTGTTCACTGTTGAGTGACAAATACTCTTAATTCATTTTCAAAGTACTTCCAGAAATCCTTTTCTTATTTAAATGTGCACTTACTCCTGTCTATAGTTATGTGCATTTGATTGTCGTAGTAGAAGCCACAGCCACTGGGATAGTATGTAACTTAAGGAAAACATGTTTTATTTCCCTCTGCATCAAGGATTGCAATTTTTTTTCGTTTCCAGTACCAATATCTCATGGAAGCTCTAGGCATGTTCACAGCTGTGGCTCTGCTCTGAGAATGGGGGCAGGTTCTAGCCTTTCCTAAGGGTCAGCATAGTTCTGTTTTCCTTTATTGGGGTAATCCACAGGAGTGAGTCCCTCCAAAACCAGTATCTGTAGGGAGCCACCAAGTCCCACTGCGTTCCTCACTGTATGTGCCCTCCTCTGTGCAGCTGGGGGGGTCAGCTGTGGGGAGGGTGAGCCCTGTGCCTCTTCCAGAGAGCTCCCCATGTGTCGGGGTCCCTGCTGGCCCCTCTGCTCTGTGGCCCTTTTCTCTTTCACACAGGGCTTCATGATGGGGGTGACGACCTCACACAGCACTGTTCTCAATAGCATGACTTTGGTTTCCATATCAGAAGTGATGTTCCTCCCACTTTCTCCTTGTATGCGGCTTTTTAAGTTCTCTCCTTTTTCCTTGAAATCTCTCTGTTTTTATCCTTCCACAAGGATCTCAATGTGGTTCTTGTTTTTGCAACTTGGTATCCACTGACCAGCTCCCCTTCAGCCCACCCCCCCTTCTCCCCACCACTCTATCTGTGTAGCCTGTACTGTTCCTTCAGATGCTCTTGCCTTGGGCTTTCTTTCTCCTGCCTATTCTTGCCCCATGCTCGTGCTTCCTCCATCCATGATCCTTCCCTGTGGAAGGAGGGAGGCTCTTTCACAGCCTCTAAGATGAAAGACCCGCAATTATTTGTGATGTCAAGGGCTTTGTACTCTCCAAAACCAGTTCAGCTGCTGCACAGGGCTCCTGTATCTGCCTCCAGCCGCCTGGGAGGCTGAACTCAGAGGAGTGGGCTCTGGAGAGCAGCTCCACCAGGAAGGCAGCTGCACTCATGAGAGACCAGGCTCTGCAGGAACAGTCTCTGCAGCAGCTCTGGGCCTTTTGGGATTTCAGCCAGTATCAACTGTTGATTGGCAGTTCTTGGGGACTTAATTTGTTGAGTCCTGCAGGATAAAAACAACAGGAGAAAATCTCTTCTTTCCCTAAAGCAGCAGCCTCCCTCCCTCCCTCCCTCCTGCCCGGGCTGACAGATGGCTCCCGCCTGGAGGTTGCAGCCGTCCCCTCCCCTCTGGTGACACTGTCCTGCCTGTCAGCCAGTGGCCTGTGGGGCTGTGTGGTCCTCTTGCCCTCATGGGCAGAGCTTCCTTGATTTTTGGCTCTCTGAGCTGGCCAAAATTCCCTTAGCTGTGCGTAGTTCATGACTTAGTTTATCTGTGAACAAGCCCAAGGGCTCTGGCTCCTCCACTGCTGCATCTCTGCTTATGCCAGTGCTGCTAACATTTCCAGCTCTCCGTGCCTCTTCTTTCAGCCAGTCGAGTCTCTGATACTTGCCCTTCGGCCCCTAGAAAGCTCTTTGGGGGTACAACTGGCTAACACCTTTACCCTGGTCACAGATTTGTCCTGAGCTGGCACTAAGGGAAGGACAGATTACAGATGCTGCTGTGTCCTGGCACAATTAAGTCTTGGGCTGTTCAGGACTGAAGGCAGCAAGGGAAAATGTGCTCATCTGAGATCCTTCCACCCTTTCCTCAGCCTATAAAGGAGTATTGCTTGCTGGAGGGGCAGCAACTTGTTGTCTGATGGTTTTAAAAGCTGAGGGCAGTGCTGGTGGGAAAAGCTGTTTGTGGGGGCTCTGGGGCTTCACAAACTCTCAGAGCGATGAGACAGTCAGTCCTGGCCCTTTGCAGACTGTGCTCTTGTTCAAACCATCTTTCAGCCGTGTCATTCTTATTCCTTTCTCAAGTCCAGTGGGCACTCTTGTCTTGCACTCATTCGGGGACTGTGTTCTTCCAGCTCTCAGTTTGTCCTTTGCCAGAGAAAGCTTCAAGGGTGCTGCTCGTGGTTGTTGCTTCTCCTGAATCTGCTGCCTGCTCCCAGCACCACCTGCTTTGTAGTGCTGGTCATGCTGGCCCAGCTTCTGTGGGGGACAGGAGCTCTGCTTCCTTGTGCCCCAGGAGAGGGACTGTGCCCATGCACAGAGAAGACAAATCACTGAGTGTTATCACTGGACTTTTCCTTTGAGACTCAGAGCAGGAATTTATGGATTTGGGGTCCTCGGCCTCTGCAACTTCTGCTGACTGACATTCCATTGCTACAGCTGGAATGAGGAGGACATTTCCCCTGAACAAGTTTAATTTCTGATATTTCCATTTCATTGACTGTCTCTGTGCCAGTTAGCCAAAGTAACTGTGTTGGTAAACAGGCTCAACATTTGGGAAAACACTTGTAATGCACAATTATCCTGCTAATTTCCAAATACGTTGTGTTTTTCTGTTCCTTGAGGTTTCAAGTTGGCTCGAGCATTTGAAAGAAAACAAACTTCACAGAAGGTTCAGGTCAATGTTCCATGATTGGACTAACACAGAAAGTATGCAGAGACACTCAGGCTGTTTGATGTGGCAAATGTTGCCATTTTTAAACTATCTAATAACCAGAAACAGATGAGTCTACTTTAGTAATTCTCCTTTCTGCTGTCCTAGTTTTATCTTTGGTAGTTGTAATGCTGGATGAGAGGGATCTCTCTACTGTGACAGTGTTGCTAAAATGACACTGTATTTCACATTCTCGTTTTTAAAAATAACATTCAGAATAAAGTCTGGGGTTTGATTTACGAAATCAGCCAGTAAGTAATATACAATTATCTTCACTTATTTGCATCTCTTTTTAGGCATTTTTTAGCTTTGCCTACAGGACACTGGATTATGAAACCTTTAAGGCCATCAGTGATGCGTGCCTTGTTTTTGACGGAAGAGTTGTGATTGATGCCAGATTCCACACCAATGACACCAGCATCAGGGCTGCAGGTCCTCTGACAAAGTTCTCCAGGAGATACTTCAGGGATGATGTGACACACAGCAACTTCAACTCCAAGGAGATTGGCTTTGAGCTTGCTGCTTCCATGCTGAGTCTCTTTGATCCAACCCCTCAGCCCAGTTCTGAGCCACCAGAAGGCTCAGACAGACTCATCCCTGTGTACAGAAAGTGCAAAGTTCAGGGTATGTCCAGCTGGATTTCTGTCACGCTTCTGGCCCCTCTTGGGTGTTTCTGCTCTTCTCTAGTACAGGCAGGCCCATCTCACTTCAGGTGCCACCTCATGGCAGTACAGCACTCAAGGCTCCCTATGTACTGGAAAAAGATGATGGCAGAAGAAGGACAAACAAATGCATTATTTTCTTCATTGTTAATGACTTAATAAATCTTGTGTTTTCATTTATGGCAGCTGGTGTTCTTCCTGGAGGTTATAACTACTTGCACATTTCCAAGCCTGGAATCCCCATGCCCTTGGATGTAGAACGTGACCCATGCGATCTTGTAAGTTAAATAATGGAACCCTTCTTGTTTTGTCCCCCCTGTTTGTTTGAAAGGATGTTCCTGTTTAGGGCATCTGGGTGTGGAGGCACTGTACACACCAGGTACAGCTGGAGAGAGAACCAGGAGCAGTCACAAAACCAGCCAAACCTCTTGGGTGTTCATTTCCATTCTTCCTGGTATTTGGCTTTCTCCAAAGATGCCTGGTTTCCATGCAGAGGACACAGGACAGTATCAGCAGGATTTCATGCTTTCAGTCTTTGTGATGAGCCTCTCTGCTCCCTGCAGTATGGTGCTGTGAGTGCATACAGATGATGCCAGTCTGGCAGGGAAATTCAACAGATTTTTAAAAGAGCAGGAAGTATCGTGGATGAGATGCTCTGTGCTGCTAGGAAATAGCAAGTCCTGCAGCTGTGAGAGTTGTCTTGGAACAGGGCATGGGGAAGCACTCCCCATTCTGGGCTCCATGTCTCCAGGATACAAACAAGGAGGTGTCTTTCTTACTGGAGAACCTGACTTGAGGCAAGAAAAGGACTAGATTAATGTCTTTTAAAGCCAGAGATGACTTTCCACCTAGGCAAGATCCTCTTTCACAGAGATTGTCCCTTTTTCCTTGGGAATTTCTGCATCAAGCCCATTTTTGCAGTTGATTTAAAAAGCAGCTCTTTAAAAGCTACTTCAGTGTTGATTTTAAAACCTGAACGGCAATGAAACAAGTGAGCCTTTGAAAAAGAAAATGGTTTAGGGAGAGGAATCAAAGTGTGGCTCACCTTGCTTTTCAGATCCAGGATGAACCATCCAGAGCAGCATGTAGTGGAGAGCAGAAAGGACTACCAGAGAGAGGAGTTGGTTTGGTTACTCCAGTTTGCTAGAATATAATCGGAATTCTTTTGCTGCCACTCTGATTACCTGCTGATTACCTGAAAAGGGGCCATATTTTTTAAAGCCACTCCAGAAACTTCGTGTAAATCCTAAAGAATTTTCTAAGAAAGAAGAGAAGCTAGTGAAAGGTACTAGCTTAGATGTGGAAACACTAAAGGTTCCTGTAGCCTAGCAACAGGTTGTTGAAGTGTAAAAAACTGTGACAGGAATACAGCTGGAAAAAATAGCTTCAAGCTATCTGATCATCCCAATGCAATGAGAGATTTGAAGCAAATTTTTACATTTTTGTCTAAGTGATTGATTTAAGTAGCTGCAGCTAAACGCTACAGTTTGAGCATGAATATCCAACACTGATGTTCTTTTATTGACAGCAAATGTGATATGCCAGGTGTGTGCTCTGTGTCATAAAGGAGGCTGAACAGAGTTCAATTGAGCTCCCCAAACAGAGCTCTCCAGTGTTGTTTGGGATGCCCCAGGGCATCCCTTCTGATTCCAGCTGCTGCTCCAGGAGGTCACAGGTCCCCGTGGATCCAATGTCACGCTTCCAGCGCAGCCGGAGGGCCGGGGTTCCCTCAGGTGTCTGCAGTGGCACCCGGCTGGTGTGCACAGTGGGGTGGACAGTAACCTACCCAAAGCACACAGAAAATCTGTATCCAAGCCACAGCAACGTGCCCATGGCCTGCTGTGTCTCTGGATTTCAGCAGAGGGGTTGTGGGTGTGAAGCAGTGAGAGCTAGGGGCTGGAAGCCCTCGCTGACCCCATGTGCCAGGTCAGGCGTTGTTCCTTCTCCACAGCTTCCCTGTGCTTTCTGATCCAGGGGACGGAGATTGTGACCGGGGAGGCTGCTCACGGGAATTACTTCAGGATGCACTTCAGCAGATACAACATGGTGGACAGCATCACCTGCTTTTGCAAGGAGCCCATCCCTGTGTCCAACTACATGTGCTTGTACGGACAGCACGAGCGCCTGCTCAATGACCTGTTCTACCGCTGGAGGGCCGGGCAGCTCACAGACCTCTACAGGTGAGAGGAGCCCTTTGTTGTGCACAGAATCTACCTTCTGGCAGCATGTAAGGTTAGTCTTATTATGCTTTGTCTTTTGGCTGTTTTCCCTTGGAACAGAAGGTAGAAAAAAAGATTTTAAAGTATTTTCCATTATCTAATAAAATTGTCAGTAAAAATGCAAGTCCTGAAGACCTCCCTGGGAAGAGCTCTGTGTCTGAGATTTGCTTAGAGGAGGAGCAATGTTTTACTTGACTATCTTTCATCTGAATGAGCATTTCAGCATCTTTATCACTTTTGTTTAGAGTGTTCAGTAGGTTAATCATTAAGCTGAACCTGGGTAATCCTTTATTACTGAAGACTCGTGTTCAAAAGTCGCTTTTAAACAAGTCCTTTTTTGTTGCTTTGAATCAACATTTTAAGCTGAGGGTTTGTAGAGAGATTTTAACTAACAGTGATAGTCATGCTTAACTGCTTGCCTGTTTTTATCTGGTGAGAGGGACTGAAGAGCCTGGTTAGTTCTAGTCATGTGCCATATCCTCTGAGAGAATGTTTCACTGCTTTTGGTTTTCATTTGAAGGAATCCCTCACAAATGGTGCTTTGCAACACAAACTGTCACTGATAGAGTAGTGAAGTACTGCCTGAAGTCAGCTGGGTAGAGACAGAAAGCCAGGCTCAGGAACAAATGATCCATTTCTATTGTGATACAAAGCTGATAGTGGTGCCTGAAACATTTCCAGGTTTGATTTTGTTCTATTTACAAGTGATTAAAAGAGAGGCACAAATGGTAGCAAAATTTTCAGATTAAACACTGTTATTTAGGTAGCAGTTTGTAAAAGCTTGCTGTGAAGGGTGTACTGTGGTCCAGAAGATGCTTGTGAATGATTGCTGCCATAGGGCTTGATTATGATTTATAGCAAACGTTGGCACTGTTTCACAAGAGAGGAATGGGGCACAGCAGAAGTCAAGTTCACACTGTCAGTGAGTGTTAAGGAGGAGCTGAGGGAGGGTGACACAAGTGCATGAGAGATGGGCCAAGACATCTCTTAAAGGCAGGTGATTCCTGTCCTTGTCGTGGCTTGTGCTGGTTGTACATTTGGAGCACCGAAAGAACTCCTTAGGTTTTGGTAAGGTACCATCAGTTCCTTTTGGGGCATTACAGTGTGCACACACATTGTGAGCTCACCTTTTCTGTGAACCATGCTGAGGTGTGGTCAGGGCCACTTGTTAGGTGCACCAGCAAGTTCCACACCAGCAGCAACATCTGGAAGAATAAATTGTCCTGCTTTGGGATTTCAGCCTGCAGCACAAGTAGCAGTATTTTCCTAACCTTGACCAGGGGATCACTGGTGTGCTGCACAGAGGAACACCATGTATCAGGGCCTCATTCACATCCCTTCAGCTCTCCTTCATTAGTGATGATGAACTAATTTTGGACTTATCTTTTACAGCCGTTAGACAGTGATGTTGTTTGGGACCTTTTGCCTCATTATTTTATCTCACCTCTCATTAGCCTGTGGCAGAATTCCTGAATTACAGTTGCCAGGTTTTTCTTATCTGGTTGTTTTATTGCCTCCAGTCATTTTCAGTTTTCTTTCTACCTTATCTTTAGCTAGGTTTGTTCCTTCTCTACTTGCTCTTTGGTCATATGAATGAAATCCCATATGTTGCTCTGCAGCAGTGAACATATGCTGCTCTTTAATCCTTGCTCGTGTGGTTCTTGTGGAACTTACACGCACACACACTCCCACTCATCCCAGCTTGGTTTTCCTGTTGCACGTGTCCATCCTGTGAGGAGGGAGCATTCTCCAGCAGGTGTAACAGGTAAATTGCCCGGCATCCCCACGGAGCAGTCCTGGCACACAAGCTGGCACAGGAATTTGCTGCTTTCAGGAGGGCAGAGAGCAAAGGAGGAAGTCTGGCAGTGTAATGTGCTCTCATAATATATCACATGTGCAACACATCAACATCCCCACAGTACAGTGTCACATAAAAGGTGCATACATGTGTGTGCAGGTGTGCAACAGGCACTGTTAAAATCAAGGCACGAGAAGACTGTTTGTTAGAAAACCATTATACTGAAAAATGATTTGGCATCTCTTGTGAGTTATCCTGAGGCTTTTATGTAGAGAAACAGTGGTGCCTTTTTAGCTTTTGGTGCAGAATAGGAAAATGCATTCACTGATTTCTGTGTGTGTGATAAAAGAGCAACTGTTTTGGGCCTTGTTCACGTGGTCTGTAAGGATCCCACATGAACACAAACCTGATGCTAGGACTGAGTTCCTCTCTTTGGCTTTCAGAACCTTCCTTTTAAACTAGTACATGTTACACTTGCATCCACTGGCAAGATTTGAAGTACCCTTAGTGAGAAGAAAATGTAGACTGTGAAAATGCTGTGTGCTAGTTAAGTTTGTAAACTTGACGGTTTGAAACATCTGTTCCCCTCCTCTCTTCTTTAAGCCTCTCTTTTGGGAAGAGCCTTCCTATGAGGCAAGAAAGTGCAGTGATTTAATCTTTTGGTCTGCATTTAGATTTCCCAGCATGGCATCTCGTTCCAGGAATGGACACAGTGGAACAGCTGTCACCTGGGAGCTAATTTATTTCTGTGTAGCATGCAAATTATCTTTTAAATAATTAGAGACTGCACCTAGCAGTGAATTTCCTCACTGATTTGCGTTTGGTGTAAGAGCTGAAAGTTAACCCCATGGTACCGGATTTCCTGGCCAGAATGTGCCAGTTCCATTCTCAAATTAGCTTTAACAACAGGCCCCTGAGATCCAGCAAACTTGACAAAGTCACCCCTTGCTGGAGCCACAGCTAATGAGAATAATGAGAGAAACAGCATTTCCTTTTGTCTGGAGAAAAGTTCATTGATTTGGGTATGAGTTCAGCAGGATTACAGGCTGCAGGACTTGACCCACAACCAAAGGAAAGCTTGGTCTCTGCTCTGCCTCAGTACGTGGGCTCTTGGAGGAGGTGAAGCAGTGGGCACACATTGCCCTCCCTCCCTCTCCCTCCCAGTTGCCTCATGCCATGCAGTGGGTGCTCTTCTTGCACCTGGGCGTGCAGCCAGTGCATTCCTGAGCAGAGGGGCCTGACAGTGCAGTTCTTCTATGCCAGGGCAGGAAAAAACGTAGGAACCAAAGTCTCATCAGCTTTGAGTTGATTGGCATTACTCACTGGATTTGGAATCCACTTCAGGGAGGAGTTTCTGCAATTTTTATTCATTTCCCATCAGGCTTCATCTCAAAAAGTCAGCTAGAATCTGAGTCCCCAAGAGCAAGGCTCTTTCTTGAGGGGAGTGTTCTCTTGAAGGAAAAAGAAAGCAAATTCCAGTGGTGTGCCCTGAAAGGGATCCCATGCTGTATGCCATGTTCCTGCCTCCCCTCACTTGCTGGAAGGCCTTCAGATTATTTCCATTATTATTGCCCTAGCAGCAGGTAGAAGAGAGGGGTGGGGAGAGATGTCTGAAGCTTTTTTCTTTTCAAGTTTATAGATTTACTGGTCATCAGTCCTCCACACTGCTTCGCAGAGGAGGAATGCAACCAGCCAGTGACCCCCTTTTGTGTTTTCCTGAGCTGAAGGCAGCTGCAAGGCAGTTGCCAAGTTATGGAACATGTCCATGGAGCAGTGGAATCTCCCTCTGCTGCATCTTAAGTACAAAACAGATAATTAGAGTGGTCTCCTGATACTTGGCAACCAAACGGATGCTCACTGGCATCACACCTTTAATATGACATAGAAGTGCTTCATGTGAGCTTCATTTGGCATTAATGATAATCAAATCTAACATAAATGCATAAAAATCTACCCAATAGTTTCTAAAATACTTAAGGAGCTTATTTCGCAAATGAGGTGTGAGTGGCTATTACTTGGGATTTTGTAATTGTGTGTTAATGAACTTGTTGTCAGGCAGGACCTGCAGAAGATGCTGGTTGTGTCTCAGTCATGTGGCACTAACAGTGGCAGTGAGGTGAGGGCAGCACAGGGCAGGGGCACAGGCTCAGGCCTGGGGAGCAGTGCACCAAGGCAGCCCATGTTTTAGTGAGGCATGAGCAGAGAAACCTCACAGGCGTGGTCATCCAGGCAGAGCTCAAAACCACTTTATTTTTTTTTTTTTCAATAGCTTTGTTTCCAGCATTTTAAGGAGTCGTCAAACTGGACAATTTGCTTGCTCTGCACAGGGTTCTTGGGCACCATGAGGGGGGAGAAGCCCCCAGAAGACGTGACCAGGGCTCTTTGGCAAGAAGGAGCTGGGAGAGAGGGTTTTATGGCAGTACTTGTGCATGGGACAACAAGCACAGGGGATTTAGGTGAGCTGTAGTCACAAAGGAATGTTTTTTTCCCACTGCCAGAATGCAGGTAGGATTCAGTTTTCACTAAGGAAGGGAACAGGCAATCTATGCATGGATCTGTGGAGATCCATCCCAGGTGGTTCTTGGCAGGCCTGCGTGCTGCCATCCAGAATCTGGGCACCCTGAGGACAGTCACAAAAAGTGGCACAGTTTCAAGTGCATCAGGCTACTGACAGGCTGTAGAACATGAGGTTGCCAAACATGCAGCAGGAATATTTGAAGGGAGTCATGCTCCCTTTCCCTGAAAGGCTTTGGAAAATCCACCCAGAAACTGTAAACATGGATAACAGATCCGGATGTTTCCTTGGCTGCTCTCTTCAAACCCTGTCTCTTATTTTCACATTGCATTTTCATATTGGCTATCCAAGCTAAATGCTCAGAAGTGCTTTGAGATGCATAAACAGCATTCATTTATTTTGAAGTAACCATTTATCTTTTTCCACCGAAGTTCAATTCCCACATCCTGGTGCTGTTAACATGAGGCTGAAGGTGATCTCTTAAGCAGTGTCATTCAGTGAGACTGTTAAACAGAAACACCACACTGGACTGTTTATTGACTCAGCGCTAATACAGCTCACAATATAACAAATGCATTAAGAAAAAGAACAACACTGATGTTTTCAGCTTTATTGTTAAAAGGTAGAGAGAACATCATTACTTACAGGCTCGATAATCAGTGATTATTTAAAGATGAAATGCATGATACATAAAAAGCTGGTTTTAACCCAGGCTTTCTGAAATTAAGAGTGGTTGTTTGTTAAGAGAAACACTAGAATGCCCTGCTGCTTTCTGGAATCTGCTGGATCCCACACCATTAGCACACTGGGATTCCATATGAGGGATTCCACCTTAGGCTTTTGTTCATCGAGACGTTTTTTTTCTGCAGGGTTAAAAAAGATCAGAAAGGAACTGTAGCAGGTAGTGAGCATAACTGAGAGGGACTAGTGCTGCTCTGTACATTCTGCAGTCTAATTAGAGGGAAATGGGTGTGCTTTTGCTGAAGAGAGAGGGTAAGGAAGGAGGAACACGTTGAAGGGATATCAAAGCACTAACGGCGTTTTCGCTCCCGGAATTAACCGCTAACCCCGCGGTGCACTGGTACAGCTGCTCTAAGAGCAAATCAATACAAATGGCTGGAGACTTCCAGTTAGTAATGGAGTTTTAAAGGAGCAGCTAACTTGCCAGTGAAGAGCCATGTTACTAAGAAACCCCACGTTCAAATTAGTAAGTTAAAGCTCATCAGCTGAACCATACCACATTAATTTGCAGCCGAACCTTGCTGATTCATATTAGTAATTATGCAAACCATTATGAATGATTGAGCTCTGAATCCATAAACAATTGCAGAAAAGCATTCATACCCTTGCACACAGCCTGTTTGATGATTTTGTGCCTCGAGTTTAATGTCCTTTAAATCATTTTCCGTAATACATTATGTGTGAAATAGTACTGTGTGAAGAAAATGCAGTAAGCCTGATTTCAGGGTCAGCCACAAAATGGTCATAGAGAGAGCACAGACAACAGTGCTTCTCTGTCAGTTTTAAAGAGCACAGAGGTTAGAAAGTTCAGAGAGCAGTTCAGTGGGAGTCAGTACACCACAACTGCCACGATCTACTAAGGTGTCTAAACTTTACCAAATGCCAGTGCTGAAATAACAGAGTCTCTCCTGAAGACACTTAGGAGAACAGGAAAGGGCTGTCTTATCTCAATACCAGGATCTGCTTTCTGATGGTGCCTCTGGGTACAGTGCTGTAACATTTCCAGGATATTAAAACTGCAGCAAACGGAGCTGATTTATCAGTCATGATGGATCACCAGCGTATTCGAGGGGAGGATGCTGGCAAGTGGTGCAGTGTCACCCCCTGACGTCAGCAGGTCCCTGCAGCAGGAGCAGTATCACCCTCAGTGAGGTCTGGAGTTGGTGGCCATTTTTCCAGAACAGGAATTGCAAGAGCGGTTGTCCTTTGCTCTGGTTTGCCGTTGCAGCTATCTTTAAAAGGGGATTGTAAACCATGAGTTTTAAACCATCGTCTTCCAAAGACAGGACATTGCAGGTTCTGTGAGAAGAGGTAAAAAAAGCACAGGCTTCCTTATCAGGATTTGCTTCTCAAAAGGGACAGAAGAAATGTCAGCCTGTGAATTGGTGAGCACTGTTGTTACTCTGTGAACCTGTTCACAAAAAGATTTGTTGTCCATAAGGCTGTTGGTTTCACTCATTGCCAGGTCAAAGCAGCAACGAAGTCCTGGATCACTGAATTTAACAGGAGATATTCAGGCGCCTGGACAAGCAGGTGTTCGGGGAGCAGAACTGCAGAGCAAGGAAGTAAGACCCTTCTTGCTACAAACAGGTTGTTGGTTCACATTTGCTGTTCAGCTGTTGTAGGTGAATGTTAAGAAATGGCAGGTCAGGGAATATGTTATGTCCTTTGTGCTGAAGAACAATGCTCTCAGGTGGTGCTCTAGGGGATTTTACACAAATTGGTCTTGCTTTTTACCTATGTAAACAAGCTGTCTCTTGAAATTATTGGTCAGATGAATGCAGAAAATGCTCTGTGGAGCATTTATTTATATTGTTTTTAAATTAGCATACTATGATTCCTGGTCCAGTTAGCCAAGGTATATCAGGAAATATTTTGTACCTTTTGTGCTGGTATTACCATATCTTTGTAATTAAGAGTCTCAAAGACGTGCATATATTGTTCTCAAAGCAACATGTTGTATTTTCCTGGCAAGATGGGCTGCTCCATCTTGTGTGCTTGTGTTGGAGAATAGACTTTTGTTCAGCTGAAAGCTGTGGTTGGGAAGTATTGTCAGTTTGGCCTGAAAATTGAAATTGCATTGCATCTCAATTGCATCCCATCCCTCCACAGTACTTTACTCTTCCCACTCCTAAGAAGTGGAAGTCCCTGCTCTGTGTAGGCATTCCTGGCATAATTCTGTTCCACCTGAGCCCGTGTCCGCTGAATGGCTTCCATCCCCTCTGTGCTTGTTCTCCTGGGGTGGTTCCTGGGATGTGTGAGCAGCAGCCTCTCTCTGCCTGGCTGGGCTCTCAGCAGAAGCATCCCTGCACTGGGGGGCTTTGGCCATCGTGTGCCAAAGGCACCACCGAGAGACTCAACTTCCACAGTCCACCAGAGTCACCCACATGTGCTGGAGAATGACTTTGTATGTCCTGAGCTCTGAGGATTTGGGAAGGGACAGAGTATCTTCCACATGAAGGTGGTACAGACTGGAGAATTTTGCATTTCAAGCATTACATTTCTTCTTAGAAAATAAATTTCAACGTAGGAAAGTGAAGGTCTATCTCAAAAATTCCCCATGTTGTACATGTTGTTGGGAAGGTACAGAAAGGAAAGGAGACTCTCCAGTCCTTAGAGATTACCAGGAGATGAAGTTGATCGGTGACTCTGCTTGTATTGTTTACTGAAAGCCATGGTGCTGCTCTGTGTGTGCTCTCAGTGCTGGTGCTCAGAGGCACTAGAGGGCCACCAGGCTTAATGGTGCAGAGGGCAGTGAGCAGGTGCCTCGGGATGGCTTTGGGAAGAAACAAGTGAGACTTCAAGAGATCTGTATTCAGGATTGCTTAGAGACATTTACTGAGAGCTGCAGATTCAACCCACATGGGCTGTCAGTGTTTCTGAACTTCCCTCGAGTGTGTGTGTGTTGGTGGAAGAGCAGGGGTAGGAGGGATGCGAGGAGTCGAATTTGGGTTGTTTCCATGCAAGTTCTGAGTAGCACAGAACAGCCACAGACGCATCATCTTCCAAACCTGTAGCCACTGACATGCCAGTCTGCAGAGGGGTTTTTCAAGGGCATCATCACAAGGTGCCACCTGCCCTTTGAGCAGTGAAAAATCCCCTCCTCATCCCAGCCTCCTTGCAGCAAGGAGGCACCGGAGCACAGGCGTAGCTCGGGTGTCAGGGATTGATCCCTGGAACTAGACCCTGGGCCAGAGCACGGGACATTTGGCATGGACAAACTCACCTGCAGGTAGGGGATATACCACAGAGCTGAAATTATTCATCTCTTATTTTATCTTTATGACTTGCTTTTTGTTTCATCCTTGTACAAAACAAGAGTCTTATTTTGAAGGTTTTTCATTCAGTTTTTGAGATTTTCTGGCTTCACACCTTGCTGCCAGTGCTATACCCTGTGCCACCAGACCTGACTCAGATGGCAGGTCACTGTTGGGTCCTTGGTGCCAGGACACAGAACCATCTTCCACAGGGGCAGAGGCTTCTTTTCCAAACGTGGTGTATTCCTGCAAATGACATGAAGAATAAATCTAAGCAGCTGTCAGATGGACAGCCATGTGTACACTTAATTTTTGCTTGCTAGCAGTGCTCAGCTCTGTCCATTTTATTTATATCTCTTGCAAAGGGAAGGATTCTGTGCCTTCTGTACAGGACACCACTAAATATTTCCTTCCTCCTCACCTCTCATCTAATGTAGGCTACGCCTCACAAATGAGGCAGAACAGACTTGAAATGTTTGTCTCTGAAAGGTGAGACCAGCTCCTTAGCAACGCCAAGGATGATGTTCATTTTCTTCTGCAGGAGCCCATTCCATCCCACCCATCACAAATGCTTCCCTCCATGGCTGCTGCCGCCACAAAGGCTTCCAGCAGGGATCCCCGCTAGCCAGTGACCAAGTTTGCACATCCGTTCTGCTCCTGGCAGACACTCTCATCTTGTACAGATTTAGCCTGAGCACTCGGGCAGGTTCTGAAAGGCTAAATGGTGCAGACACATGTGGCAGATGCCGTTCTCGTGATAGCGGAGGAGCTGCTGAGCCCCTGTTGGGAGCGTGCCAGCTCCATCTCCTACGCTGAAGAGCTTTATACTTTGAAGCCTTCCACGGCTTGCCCTGAGGGACTGCTGCTGAAGTGGTAATAAAATTCAGAATGAGCCTCAGAAAGTCAACTTGTTGGTTTCAAACGGGTTTTTCATCATTAAGCATCCCTTTAGCAACCATATGTAGAGCTGTTCTGTCAAAACCCACATGTTCCCCCTGAGAAAGGTGATTCAAACTGAAAAGATAAATAGATGAAAGTACAGAGCTGGCAAAGAAAGTGAATTGTTTGTGTGAGCTGAATCTCCCAATGGCCCTTGGTGTTCTTTAGGTGAAGGGAAGGAAGTCTGGGAGTAAATGTAGGTTACTGGGAGCTCCTTCCGGCTGGCTGTCTAGAAAATATGGACAAGACATTCTCTGCTCCCCAAAAACTGGCGTTTTATTTGTATTAAAGATTCCAAACTGGGTGTCACATTTTAGGTTTTGAGCTCCAAATCTGTGGATATTGACAAATTAAAAACAAGTTAACAAGTTAAAGTTGTGGTAATAGATGGAGCTGGTAACAATACCAGGAATATATAGCACCCCTGAAACACTTAAAAAGAGCATTAAGTGCAACACCTCAGTGAGGCAGGTGAGCCCCTAAACTGAGGTAAGGCAGTTTGGAAGGTTACATATCAGTTGAGAGAGGAAATCATCTGCTCAGGGTTATATAGTCAAAATTAAGATGCCAGTTTGAAGACAAAACATTTGGCCAGTGGAACGTGCCTTTTACCACAACATACCTGTAAAAACAGACTCCTTAATTACCTTAGTGTATTCTTGTGTAGCACCTTCCTTTCTCTCTTTGCTGTTTATTATCAACAGTGTTTGTGTTGTTTGTATCAAAGGTTTGTGTTGGGTAGGGTTTTTCTTCTGAAATTGAAGGGCTTTTAAATATTGTGCAATATTGTGTTTTTCTCCAGCTCCCTGCACATCTTTGGGCTGTGCAGTTACTGAAACAAGGATCCTTAAAGCTGAGCTCATCCTTTCTAACCTGCATGTCCAAATGAGCAGGCAAGTGTCAGTCCCGGTAACTCCTGGGCTGGGCAGCACTTGCTTCAGCAAGGATCTGGTGCTTGGAATGGTGTCCATAAATATTTATACTGTGGAAAGGTCTATGGAAGAGAGTCCTGCTGTGCTGGAGACCGTGCAGATTCTGAGAGGCAGCCCCAGCCGGCCTGGCACACAGAGGGCAGTGGGGGTACTAGCGCAGAGAGGGGTCAAGCACATGGACATCCAGCCAAGCTGTGCCAGGTGCACAGAGCATTTTAATGGGTGTGAGGGAGAGCTGAGGTGTGTTTCAGAGCAAGAGGGGGGAAATGCTGCCGTTCTCATGGAGGAAGTAAAATCTGCAGAGAGGAAACAGCACATTAGTTTTCTGTGGATGGGTATCTCAGGATTGTTAAATCTGTGTAGCGTGTTTAAGTTGCCTTATGCAGGTGCTCACGTAAAGGCCACACGGCTGAACCAGGTGAGAAGATTCCTGTGCTCCTGAGGGCAGTGCCAGGGTCCTGCTGCCATTCCCAAGGCGTGAGTGCTGGTGGCAGCCACACAAATGCCCCCCTGTCCCAAGCTCCCGGGTGAGCCTGCTGACGACATCTGCTCGGTCATTATGGGGATAAGCACGGGACACCTCCTGACTGTGGCAAGCATTAACAAGAATTACACTTGGAGCATCTCACCCGAGCTGTAAAAATTATCTTCCATTATAAAGAGAAGTAAATCACAGCTTTGTCATCTGGCTGGCCCCGGTTATATTTACAGCCATGAGGTGCTGTAGGGAGCAGTCCTCTCCATCCTTTTCCTCCTTTTTCATGGAAGAATGCTGCTGTGAATGCTGTCACTGAAAGAAAAAGTTACAAGAGCTTCCTCCTAGAGTCAGTTCAATTTAGCGTCATCACACTAGTGCAAGGAACATATTGCAGCGCTGTGGTGGCCTGTTTTTCTGGCTTTTTTTAATCCAGAAACCTTAATGATGAACAACATTTGTGTCATTGTCTACACAAATTTAATTTGTTTATGCAGCAGTTCAGTTAATCCTGCAATCTGCTTTTCTCAAATGAGGACAGATAATGGAGACACCGTTCTTTACAGGTCTTCAGGCTTTTAAATTCTGATAAAATCAGGATTCTTCACTGGGTCTTGCCACAGCTCTGAATTAAGCCACTTTAAATGTAATTACTGAAGCTGGCTGTACATCAGGAACATCCATTAAAAGAATTGATTGACCACGCTGTTACAAGGAGGCATTTTATGAACAAACGATCATGATGGGTCCAGAACTGTAATTTATAAAGGCAAAAAAGCAGGTAAATACTTTATTAGTGGTTAATGAGAGGTTCACAAGATAACTAAATTTCTTCTTTTTTACCCAGCTACTTCAGGGAACCTTGGTCCATGGCCATCTATCACGATCGGTTTATTGATCTGCAGAAGGAACTGCGCCAAACCCTGATGTCAGAACAGGTAAGAAAAACAACTGGTGAGTGCATTTTATTATTTAGGTAATTTGTTAGTGTTGTTCACTTCGGTTTCTTCTCCCATCTTTATCCTGAAGCTATATGTTTCTGTTTGCCTCTCTCTTTGGGGAAGCCTGAGCACAGCACAGTGTTCAGTTTTCTTGTTTGGGCATATTCTCAAATCTGCCTGTACAACTTGAACTCGCTTTGTTGTCCTTCGCTGCATTTTTGCATTATAGCTGCAGTTTAGTACAAGTGCCCAGTGGAATCTGGAGCCTGGCTTGTCCAAGTATCCCCTTGAGTTTAGGATTGTTCCCTAATAGGAACATGCTATGGGCCATCCTACACCTGTCTCAGCTGAGCCTGTGGATAGGTTTTTCAACACTTAACCCACGGAAAATGGCTTTTGTAGTCCAAAGGGTGAAAGCAACTGGCTTTTTCAGTGATAAGTGGATTTCCTGAATAAGGGTGAAATTGAAATGTTTGCTAATGCTGTTTGCAGCTTTGGCGCTAGCACCATAGACAGAGGCGTAAAGCATCAGCAGCCTCAAAGTGCCTGCCCAAAATCCAAAGTCACTGTGCTCTGTGGGGAGAGTGAATAACAACAGCAGGTGTCCAGCAGCCCCCAGAGCTGCCTTCCCCACCTCCTGAGAAACCTCTGGCTGATCCCAGTCAGAGTTTGTGGTCGGATCTCGATGCTTCCAACCCACTAGCTGAGACCAGTTCACCCTGCCTCTGCTCACAGTGCTTCTGCCTTTCTTTAACCCCATCCACTCCAGATAGTGGCACTGGGCTTTAAACATGTGCTTACAGAGATTTTAGCTGTGTGGGAAATGAACAGAATTGGGTGTAAACGGAGGCAGAGTGGCAGGAGGAAGGGAGGTTGTGGTGTCCATGACCCACCCATCTCCAGGACCCAGTGCTGCCATGTCCCAGCTGCAGCCACATGTGCTCAGACCTGCCTCCTCCCCGAAGGGCTCAGAACAATTTGCCTCCTGTTGTCCTGACTCGGAAAGGGCCTTGGTGCAGTTTAATTTGGGTTCTCTTGGAAGACCTCTATAAAAGACTGCAAAATTAAATTCTGTGCAGAATGAGGGGCCTGATGTGTTTTTCTTGCCATCATTCAAATGTATTTCTTACGCTGCAAGTGTGCACAACTTGAGAGAGAAAGAAATTTGTGCCCTACAAATGAAGGACTCACTTGCCTTACCCTGTCTTTGTGGCAGCAGTCCTGACACAGAGAGTCTCCCTGCATGGACTGGAAACAGTTCTGTGTGAGTCAGGATTGCTTCAATGGGCATAAGTGATGGTATCTACATCTCACTGAAGATTTGGCATTTTGGGGTGTTCCCCCCCCCGCCTGATTTTAACTGTATTCACTAAAAGTGATTTTAACTATATTTACTAAATGTCACCATTTATGTTTTCACTGGGTGTTCCTTCTGGGCACATTGCCAGATCCAGAGTAGGTACCATGTGCTCATGGAATATCTCTTTAGTGCCTCAGGACTAGTTGTATTTCTATGTGAAGTGTGAGACCTACTATCTTTGCCTCCTGTTGCTCATATTCTAGCTCGTTTCAGCATGCAGAAAAATCACTAATTAAGTGTAGAAATGAGGGAAAGATGTTTAAGAGCTTTGGGCTTATTTCTGGTTGGTTTCCAGAGAAAGTGGCAATCAGTGTCCTGAAATAGGGGTAATATTTACAGAAATGTTTGCTAATAGAAGTGCTAAGTGCACAGAAAAGCCAGTTCTGTTCTGGGGACAGGGGCCCTGCGTTTAGCCTGTGTTGAAATTGTCACCCGAGGCTGCCCTGGCAGCATGGGGTGTGTTTACCCCTCGGGGATCGCAGCCATGTGTTTGTGCAAACATGCAGATGGCAGGGCTGGGGGCTGCACCTCCATCAGCTGCTGGATGCTGCCGCACGCCGGGGGCACACGTGCCGCGCCAGACCTTCCGGAACAGAACTTGTCGTCCGGCAGGAATAATGGCCTGGTGCTCCGGCTGCAGCTGGGCTGTGCCGAGACTCGGTTCAAAGCCACAGTAAATATAGGACACGGAGGGGGGCGAAGTGCGGAATTCCTCTGGCAAACCCCCCCCCCCCCCCCCCCCCCCCCCCCCGACAGGCCGTGTGGGGACAGCCGGGGGTTCCACACGGGTTTGTTCCGCACGACCCTTGCACCTGTGGCCGCTCGCTTGTGAGGGAGAGGTGAACAAGCAGTCGAGCACCACCGGCCCCAGGGTGCACTCGGTGCCACCAGTGTGAGCCCCCCTCCGTGACGCACTGCCCCCCGGGTCCCAGCCCCGACACCTTTTCAGGGCGTTTTGGGGCCCTGCTGGGCTCTCCGTGTCTGCGGGGTGTGCCCCGAGTCCCGTGCTGTGTGCGTCTGACAGTTCTGTCCCGCAGGTGCCCGGCCAGTCCCCGGCCACCGAGCAGCGCCCGGAGCGCAAACCCGGCCCGCCGTCGCTTTGGGAGCCCGTGCTGCGCTACCTGCGCCACCACCGCGCCCAGCTGCCCATGTACGCTGAGACCGACCCCTACAGACCGCCGGCTGCAGGTGAGACAGACACGGCAACGGGGTCTGGGGCCGTGCAGCCCTGAGGGGGGGATCTCAGTGTGCAGCCCCGGCAGTGATCAGTGGTGGGCGTCTCGATGTGCAGCCCCGGCAGTGACTGGGGGTCTGGGTGTGAAACCTGGCAGTGAC